>NW_027205603.1:29127203-29619703 GCF_024711535.1 Dipodomys merriami
ATGGCATGCTTTGGGATTTTATGTAAGAGAAGTGAAAAGGTGTATGATCCCAGACAGAACTTTTGCTTGTAAGAGGCAACAAATACTTCCCTCCATAGGTAGGAATTTAAAAAACTGGCACATCAATTCTATGGAATAGCTAGTCAATAAATAGTGGGACAAAAGGTGAACAAATACAACAGTGGTACTCACTAGACACTGTTGAAAGTGAACTATACAACTTGTGGGTAGGGTCAGGAGGGAAAACTGGGAGAAAGAGGGATGTTCTAAAAGAAATGTACTCATTACCTGACATGTAATTGTACGTCACCTTTAGAATAGCATTAATTAATTAATTGAATAAAAGAGAATGAAGAGCTCATAGTCTATGCTGAGTGAATAAAAGCAGTACCTACAGATCGACACTGTGTGTGCTTCTTGTGTTTTATACCCATGTTAGTCAGTTTTTCACTACTGTAACTTAATATCTGAGATAATAAGCTTAAAAAGGGAATTTGTGGTTTCAGACCATTGCTAATTGACCTTATTGCACTTAAGCCTGTGGCAGGAGTACGTGAAAAAGAAAAACTGTTCATTTCATGGCTCAGAAATTAAAAAGACAAAGAAACTTGAGTCTGACAGTCTCTGTTGAGGTCATGTCCCAAAGACCCAAAGACCTCCCTCTGTGCCGTCACCTCTCAATAGTGCCAAATTTGGAGCCAGCCCCTGTAATATGTAGGCCTTTGAGGAGCACTCCGGACCCAAAGTATAGTCATCTCTTTTTTTTGGGGGGGGGGGTCCTGTCGTGGGGCCTGAACTCTGGGCCTGGGCGCTGTCCCTCAGCTCTTCAGCTCAAGGCTAGTGCTCTACCACTTAAGCCACAGTGCCACTTCCGGCTTTTTTTTCTGCTTATGTGGTGCTGAGGAATCCAACCCAGGGCTTCATGCATGCAAGGCAAGTGCTCTACCACTGAGACACCTTCCCAACCCCTATAATCATCTCTTATTGAAATAACAAGACCAGAGAAGTGGAAAACAGGATAGGCTGCCAGGTCTTTGGGACAGTGGAGAAGGGATAATTTTTTTATTTTATTTTATTGTGAAAATACTGTACAGAGGGATTACAATTACACGGGCAAGATAATGAGTACATTTCTTATTAAGCATTGTAGCCTCCTCCTTTGTTTCCCCTTCCCATCCCTTCCCATCTTCCCCCGGCCCCCCCACCCAATCCTCCCTGCTCCCCCGCCTCACCAAAGTTGTAAAGTTCGTTTTCGACATAATGACTTGTACATCTCATTGTGGCAATGGGTCCACCTGTAGAGAAGGGATAATTTTAAAGTGGCATCATGAGAGAAATTTGGGGTTAAAATTATTCTGTATTTTTATAGTGGTGTTGGTTACCCAAATCTAGATGAATAGATGCATTTCCTGGGGTACTATGAAATAAAATGAGCCAAATACTCAGAATAGCAAGGGGAATTTTTCTAGGAATTTGATGTTTGTTTGTTTTTTTCCAACAAGATACTAAATTAGCACACAGTTACTAAATGAAATAGTTGATAATGAATAATTAAAGTATCTTCTGTCTTTAAACAGATGACACAGTAGGTAGCACACGTATAACCTCCAGTACAGTGTGATAGTTAGGACAACAAAAATGGCCGGAATGAAGAGGAGGCTTCTTGGTGAGAGGCATTTATTCACAGTCTGGGAAGAGCCTGGAGAGAGCTTGCTGTGAGGATGAAGCAATTGCCCCAGTTGGGTGAGAATTCCTTCCACTCTCTGACCTCCTCTTTATCACTGATTTATTACATGGCCTCTGTGTATCTAGTACAGACCTCAGATCCTTTTCAATGCATTCTAGGTATCCAGTTCTTACCAAAGACATTGATGTCTTGATGTAGAAGGAAAGTTTCAGGAGATCATCATAGTTATAACTCCTAAAATTAATACTGCCTTAACCTATTTTGTAAATTAAAAGCTTTGACCATTTGGTCGCTTTCTAATGGGTTTTAGTTCTGTTTTCATGAAGTGTTATGAACATGTACATTTTGATTTGGTATAAATAGAATGAACTATTTTATGTTATGAATAATAAAATTACAGGAGTTTGTAATTCTTAAAATTTCTAAATGTAATTCCATATAGATAATCATAAACTATGTGTATATGTTTGTGTGTGTGTATGTGTTGTGTGTGTGTGTGTGTGTGTGTGTGTGTGTGTGTGTGTGTGTGTGTGTGTGTGTGTGTGTGTGTGTGAGTGAGTGAGTCCTGGGGATTGAATTCAGAGCCTGGGGTCTGTTCCTGGGCTTCTTTTGCTCAAGGCTAGCACTTTACCACTTGAGCCACACCTCTGCTTCTGGCTTTTTTAGTGGTTAATTGGAGAGTAGAGTCTCAGGAACTTTCCTTCCTGGGCTGGCTTTGAATTTCCTTAGATCTCAGCTTCTTGACTAGCTAGGATTACAGATGTGAGCCACTGGAACCTGGCTCAAGTTATCTTGATAATTTAAAAAAATCTAAGCATTTGATTCTAATGATGCTGCAAATACCTTGGGTTCCTTGGTGTCTAGTGCACCACGTGTTCTTAAGTACTGCTGACTCCCTTGGCTTCATGGCCCAACACCGTCTTGTTTCAGTCCCCAGGTGGAACCAATTGAAATTTCTGCAGGAGATATTTACACAAGTCTTTTTGCTCCATTATCTAGTCACCTCCAGTTTTGACCTCAGATTTTATATCTATATGATTTTATTTTCATTCTGAGATCTACTCTCCCACTTCTATTTTGCCTTCAGAATACTTAAAATTATTATCAAATTATTATCTTAGTCATTTTAAGAGAAAACATCCACTAATATTAAATATATGACATTTCTATATAACCTTTCTTCAGAACTCTCCCTTCTTGTAAAAATAGAAAATCTATACCCATTACACAATAATGCCCTACTCTTCCCTCCTCAGTCCTTCAAAAGTACAATTTGTCATTGTGTGTCTTGATTAAGCTGATGACTCTAGATACTGCATATAAGTAAAATTACTCATATTTGTCTTTTCATAATTGGCTTAAATCACTTAGTTTGACACATCTTAATTTTCATCTGTGTTGTAGCATGTATCAGAATTTCCCTCCTTTGAAATGCACTAAAAGAGTTAATTAATCCTTTTTTATAATTAATCTATTTTTTAGTGTGTGAAGTGGTAAATCTTAATTGTCACTTTGATTGGCTTGAGATGTGCCTAGAATATTAGGAAATCGTACCTCTGGGGGGGGTGTATAAAAGGATTAATTTAGGGGGCAAGATTTTCCCTGAGTGTAGATGGCACCATCCAATAAGCTTGGGCCTAGGATGGAATAAAAGGGGGAAGAAAAGCAGCAAGTGCAGGCCTTCTCTTTGTTGCTTCCTGACTGCTGCCTGGCCATGACCTCCCTGCCATGATGTGATGAAGTCTCTGAAACCGTGAGAGAAAATATTACCATTCTCCTATCCAGTTGTTTTTCTCAGGTCTTGTTTCAGCAAGGGGGAACTGACTATAATACTGTGGGCATAAAAATACTTCATAATATTGTCTCATTAACTTACTAAATCATTCCTCAAGTGTGGACTTAACTGGTTGTCTTCAATTTTCAGACTTAAAATTTTACATTATTCCAGTTAAAATTTAAATATAGCACCATTACGGGAAGTTTAGGAAAGAAATATAAAATGTTTCATCATTCGAAAGCATCAGGGCTGAAGGTGTGGCTAGATGGTAAAGCATCAGCCTAGCTGATATTCACTTCAAACCCACAAAAAAGGTTAAAAAAGAAAAAAGAAAATTTTATAGGTTGGGCTTTGGTGGCTCATTTGTAATCTTAGCTACTCAGGAGGCTGAGATCTGATGATCAAGGTTCACAACTAGCCTGGGCAGAAAAATGCATGAGATTCTCATCTGTAATTAGTTAGCAAAAAGCCAAAAGTGAGGTCTGGCTCAAATGGTAGAGTGCCACCCTTGAATGAAAAATCCAAGCAAAAGCTTGAGATCTTCAGTTTGAGCCCCAATTTTTGGCAGGAAAAATAA
The DNA here is from genome assembly GCF_024711535.1 of Dipodomys merriami. Lineage (NCBI taxonomy): Eukaryota > Metazoa > Chordata > Mammalia > Rodentia > Heteromyidae > Dipodomys > Dipodomys merriami. Next base: position 29,131,245 of record NW_027205603.1, read on the forward strand.
AGTCTACTAATTGTATTGATTACACAAAAGTTTAAGGAGGAAACTGTGATTATATTAATAAATGACAGAAACAGAAAATGATTAAACTTAGAGGCAAACTCTAATTGCCATTCTAGAAGGAGCTTTAAGTAAAATAGGGAGAGAAGAAAATAACTGAAAAAAGAAAACATGCTCATAGTTGCAGTTATGTGACAGTATTCCTAAAAACTCAATATTATCTCAACAGAAACTAAGGAGAATTGTTAATGATACAGCATGTTTTACCTGGTAGTGTGCAAGACTAGTGGACTGAAAAGATATTAAATCCCTTGGAGACAAGCAACCAGAGTAGAGGTAAGGGAGGGAAAAAGTGTTACTTTCCTGTTTACTAGCACTGAACAATTAGCAACTGAAATTAGAAAAATGTATTTAAGATATTTCAAATTAATCCACAAATCATCTAAGAATAACTTAATATCGCCAGGTGCTGGTAGCTCACATCTGTAATCCTAGCTACTCAAGAGGCTGAGATCTGAGAACTGGGTTCAAAGCCAGGGCAGGGAGAAAGTCTGTGAGACTCTCATCTCCAATTTACTACCAAAAATGCCAGAATTGGAGGTGTGGCCGAGGTAGTAGAGTGCTAGCTTTCAGCAAAGGAAGCTCAGGTACAGCACACAGTCTCCGAATTCAAGTCCTAGGACCAGCACACACACACATACACACACACACACACATACACACACACACACACACAAGAAAAAAAGAACTTAATAAGAGAATTATCTGTTTTTATAAGGAGACAAACCAAGGATACAATGGAATATCATAATTCCTCCAGGAAATACTAAATAGCATACACAGGCTGCTCATTTCCAAATTAATAGACAACTATACTGCAAATTTGTCGAGGGTCACAAGTGGACTGTTTGGGAAAATAGGTTGTTTCTTAAATTTATTTGGACAAATAAAGTTAGAGTTGAAGAAAGAAAAATCACGGGGCTGGGAAGGTGGCTTAGTGGTAGAGTGCTTGCTTAGCATGAATGAAGCCCTGGGTTTGATTCCTCAGTACCACATAAACAGAAAAAGCCAGAAGTGGTTCTGTGGCTTACGTGGTACAGTGCTAACCTTGAGCAAAAGAAGCTCATGGACAATGCCCAGGTCCTGAGTTCAAGTCCCAGGACTGGCCAAAAAAAATCATGAAGTGGAATTTTCCTCTTCAATACATTAAGATCCAAGATCACAGTAGTGGACAATAGTAGAGCGGTAGAGAAGAAAACAGAAACACTAAACCAAGTACAATTAATAGCATGATTGAAGAGGTATTTTTGAAAATACATTACTCTCACATTGTACAGTACTTATAAAAACTATACATGATTTAAATGTCTGAATGTAAGAAAATACCACAGTCCTAGGTTAACTAAGTATTAGATTAACTATGTTGTAATAGAAAAACAACAACAACAAAAAAACCCCCCAAATCTCAGAATCCCAGGGGCTTATCATAGAAAAACATCTGAAGTGTGTGGAGACTGCAGCAGCTTCCTCCGTGTAATCTGCTTTGTTATGCCAGAGATCCAGGCTGCTTCTGTCTTGTTCCCATGTAATTTGGAATATTTGCTTTTGTGATAGAACACTCAAAGAGAAGAGTGAGTTAGAGGATCCCATGGAGGGTCAAGGGTAGAAATGATGTAGACCCACGTGTGTTAATCACACCTCATTCATCAGAACAAAGTCACACATTTCTAATGTGATTTTAGAAGAGCCTTGGAAAATGTGAACCTGTGAAAGGACATTTGATTAGCCTGAGATGTCTACCTATTGAGCAATACTGCTAAATGTACACGTTTATATCAGCTCAGGGCTGGGGAGGAGTTCTGAAGATTGTCTGGAAAAGAAAAAGTGATAAAAAGAAAAAAGGAGGGGCTGGGAAGGTGGCTCAGTGGTAGAGTGCTTGCCTTGCATGCATGAGGCCTTGGGTTCAATTCCTCAGTACCACATAAGCAGAAAAAGCCAGAAGTGGCACTGTGGCTCAAGTGTTAAAGTGCTGAAGAGCTGAGGGATAGCGCCCAGGTTCAGAGTTCAGGCCCCATGACCAACAACAACAACAACAACAACAACAAAAGACATTTAACTGAAGAAAAGCTTGTAGAATTAAAAGCTGAAAACACATCCCAAACAAACTTAAAAGACAAGTGACAGATTGAGAGAAGGAATTTGCCACACATAAATGATGCCAGGTGGTACAATACCTAATGTGCAGAATTTCTGTAAAGAAAAATGAAAAAAAATCAATAGAAAAAAAGCAGAGAATGTTAATGATTCAAAAATACAGATGGCCCAGTAACATGTATAAAGTAATATTTTGCAATCTTACACTGATGGCACAAAAATTGTCATAAAATGTTTCGCTATTTGGGTAGTGCTAAGGATACAACTCTGGGCCTGTGAGATATTACTTTTAACTGGAGTCTGATTGAATAATTTACATGACAGGATATCATGTAGTCATTAAAAGAGAAGAACTTGCCAGGCTTTGGTGGTTCACACCTATAATCCTAGCTATTCAGGAAGCTGAGATCTGAGGATCATGGTTCAAAGCCAGCTGGGGCAGGAAAGTCTGTGAGTCTCTTATCTCCAATTATCCATCAGAAAACTAGAAGTGGTGCTGTGGCTTGATTGAGCTAAAGAGCTCAGGAACAGTACGTAGGTCCTGAGTTTAAGCCTATGACTAACAAAACAACAACAACAAGATACAACTCAGATTTCTACACTGACATGAACAAATGTCCTTGATATATGAGTGGAAAGGAAGAGAAAGGGATCACTATGGACAATGTGATCAAAATTTTGGGAAAATGAATGAGATAGGCAGATAGATAATATAATAAGGTAAAATGTGGACAAAATTGGAAAAAATACAGACAAAAGTTAACATTGTTCACCTCTGAAAACTAGACATGGAAGCCATTCACTTTATGCTTTATAAAATTTTCCTAAGCGATAGCACACACATGTATGTATGTATGTATATGTATATATGTGTATATGTGTATATGTGTGTATAGATGTACATATGTATATATATGTATACACACACACACATACTGTGCTAGTACTGGGGTTTGACCTCAGAGCCTCATGCTCTTGCTTAGCTCTAGGCTGGTGGCCTACCAGTTGAGCCACTACTCTACTTTTGACGTTTTGGTGGTTAATTGGAAGTAAGAGTCTCATGGACTTCCCTGTCCTACCTGCCTTCAAACCACGATCTCAATCTCCTAAGTAGCTAGGATTACATTGTGTTAGCCATCAGCTCCTGGCTCTTTTTGTGTTTTCTGTTTTGTTTAGATTAAAACACATCAATAATATTCATTCATCCAACACTGTTCATTCAACCATTCATCTATCCATCAATTCAGTTATTCATTCTGTCATAGGCAATAAACATTACCTGTTTTATTAGACCAGTCCTTACTCTCAAGTATTGTGGATCCCATAAGAAACATTTGTTTAACTCAGCTTGGAATAAGAAGGATGCCCATGTGTTTTTTCCTTTTTCAACAAAACAGAAAGCATCTGGTGGGGGTTTCTCCCACACACCATCTGGCTTGGCTTCCCTGGCCTCTGGCCTTTGTCTGCCCTGTAGATGACAGATTAGTGGGGGACATCCTTTATAGTCGGAAATGAAGGTCAATAAAATTTGCACCAGGCTTTCCAATTTAGTATCATCCCAGTCAGGACATCCCAAAATAAAATGGGTTTCAAAAATAGATCTAGGAGGAGAAAAGCTTAGGACTGAAAACAAACAATTAATCCTCTTATGTCATGGATTCTGTGAGAAAACTTATGTAAAAAAAAAGTTGGTTTCTTGTTCAGGTGCAATGATTTTTTTTTATGGGTAGAATAAAGCAGAACAAAAATAGTGCAGTCAAGAGTCAAGCATGATAAAGGATACTAACGAGCAAAACAGGAAGTTGTTTATTGGAAGGGAATAATTGACCTCAGAGCCAGAGATGTAAGTAGAGCCTTAGATGCAAAGGTTTTTGTTTTTCTGAAAAGTCATACTGACCAGTTTGAATTGTACACCATGGAGTCTTCCATGACAATCCATTGGCTTACCCATCCAGTGAGGAGACAAAACATCCCCAATGTTGAATGGCCATTACATCGTAAGAGAAACACATCGATTCTTAGTCTAATGAATATGCTCCATATATACATGTGTGTGCACCTACATGTATGCATGTGTATGTGTGTACAGTTTTTGTATTTTAATTGATTTAAATTAATCACATGCATACTTAGGTAGATATTACAAAACAAAATAAAGTTTTGCATGTTATAATCTTAAAAAATAGTTCTTCCTCACACTCTTAAGGAAAGGAGACTATAAGCTCAAATGGGAGAAAAATATATGTCCCTAATATTCATCTTATTTTTCTCTCTAAGCACAATCTGGAATTGTTTCTTCCTGGAGAACCTGCCTGTATGTTTCCAGGCAATGGTTTCTTGCGAAAGCTCTTCACTTAGCAAGGAGAATGAGATGGTTTAAATTCTTACTTTGATAATTTAAGCAGAAAGTCTTTTTCTAATGTGCCAGTACTTAGGCTTGAATTCAGAGCTTTGCTTCACTCAAGGCTAGTGCTCTGCCACTTGGGCTACACCTCCACTTCTAGATTTTTGCTAGTTCATTGGAGATAGGAATCACATAGACTTTTCTGCCTGGGCTGGCTTCGAACCATGATTCTTAGATTCAGCTCTCTGAGTAGCTAGGATTATAAGCATGAGCTACCTAAACATAAAGTCTCCTTAAATGAAGTAAGAGAGGATGGGCAGGTTACTAGAAGGTGATGTTTTATCTTCAGTCCATTGATCAAGGGGAGACAATTAATTCTTAAAAAGTCTGTGATTTGTTTTAGAAGGAACCAATGAGTGGAGAAACCCATCTTAAAGGAGGTACATTGGTTCCCCATACATTGGCGAAATGCTTACGTTATGCAAGGAGCAAAGGTGTATTTGTGGAGCCTGTGGACTTGCCAAGCTGCAGGGACAGATTCAGTGTAATATACCTACCTCATGGAGACCACAAGGAAATCATTCATTCCAGATTTGGGGGTTTTAATAGAGAAGAAGGTTGTTCTGTTTCGTTAGATATTTTCCCTGTACCGGTCCCTGTCCATACTTTAAAAGCTAGTTTGTTTCTTTCAAGGGGGTCCTACACAGATCTGCCTTCCATTCTCTTTGGGTTGTGGGGGCCGGGGAGGAGGATTGGTGGTTCTGCAGACAGAGCCTTAGTCAGAGGGAGGATGGCCCTGAGTAAGGAGGGAAAGCCAGACAGGAGGTAGCTGACACGTAGCGGGCACTTTGTAGGAGCCCGGGCCCCAGCAGGCTTCCTGAGCGTCCAATTGGCAACCTTCCGTTGCCAAAACATACATAGGATCCGACCCCTTGGCCCAGGGCCAGTGGGCTTGAGGCCAAAGGGCACTAAATCAAAGTGGAAAAGAGGTGACATTTTAAAAGCAAAGGACATTTTTTGTTTGTTTGTTTTAGAGGGCAGAAAGAAATAAGTTATTGTAATAGCCAAAGGGTAGAAGACACAAAGCCAAACTGCCTAGAGATTTTAAAATTGTTTGTTTGTTAAAGCCTCTCTTTAATGAGCATGTCTAGGTCTTATTAAAGAACTTGTCCCACATTTCTCTGAGATAGTGATTGTGTTTAAATGTTGGTGGAAATCCGTGACACAGTATGAGTGAAGCTCTCATCCTTTTATCAAACAATTGAATACTCTGTACAGTCTCCACAAGGATGTTCAAATGTTAATTGTGATTAGACTGCATTTTTTTCTCTTGTCTTATGTCAAAATTGAATTCTCACCTTCTTGATGAGTTTTTTTAATGGGCATTCAAACATGGAAATGTTTTGAACTTCTCACCTTCTACAATCAGCTGAAATTGCTCTGTATTGCCAGAAAAACAGTTGAGAAAACTGGGACTGGGTTTCATGAAGCCCAAATCTGGGTGTGCATTTTCACAGAACCAAGGTGGCACCAAAAATTTGCTTGATATTGTCACTGTACTTTAGTCTTTTAAAAAACTGGTAAGCATAAGATGTTTCATGAACATAAAAATGTAAAAGAATAGTATTGTGGACATCCATATAGTCGGCACCAAGTTAAGACAAGGCAACACACTTGTTTTTCTTTTCTTTTCTTTTTTTGTCGGTAGTGAGGCTTGAACTCTGGGCCAGAGCGCTGTTCCTGGGCTCTTCAGCACAAGGCTAGTGCTGTATCTCTTGAGCTACAGCGCCACTTCCGGTTTTCTGGTGGTTTATTGGAGATAAAAGTCTCATGGACTTTCCTGCCGGGGCTGGCTTTGAACCATGATCCTCAGATCTTAGCCTCCTGAGTAGCTAGGGTTACAGGCTTGAGCCTGTATTAGGGAAAAATACCAGGGTATCAAAGCATAAATTGGAAAGCAGTGTGATTGAGTGGAAAGAATGCTAGTGCTATTGTCCCTTGAATTTATTCGCAGCCTTCAGTGAGCTTTGTTTGGGTCAAGCACAAGGTTCCAAAGATGAAAGATAACCTTTCACACACACACACACACACACACACACACACACACACACACACACACACACACACACACACACACACACACACACACACACACACACACACACACACACACACACACACACACACGGCTATCAACACCTACCCTACAAGATTCTCAGAGAAAGGCCCTTGAGAGGAGTGTAAGAAGAGGAGGGTCAAGCCAGGCTTCCTAGGGAAGGAAGGGTGCCAGGTATAGGGATAGCACTGGCCAACTACTGGGATGGTACAGAACACTGACTCACAGTCATCAACTTGGTTGGCTTGAGTAGGCCATGCTGGTAAGGGAACAGGGACTGTGCTGATGGCTGGAGTTATCAAACCCAAGGAGGGGGTGGTTCAGCAGGGGATTCAGATACCACATCTGCATTTCAGGGCATGTACTCTGCACTGACACAGGTGGGAGTTCACGACAGGAAGGAACTGAAGGGAGCCTCAGGGGCATGGTAAATCTGTGGAATTGTTTGCAATACAACTGAAACGCGCATGGGCGTGCGTGAGTGCGTGTGTGTGTGTGTGTGTGTGTGTGTGTGTGTGTGTGTGTGTGTGTGTGTGTGTGTGTGTGTGTTCTCTTGGGAACATCCTGCTTTGGTTTTCCATTAAGTAGTAGTACAGGACAGAAGAGGTGGTCATTAGGGAAGGTTATTGATATAGCTGAGTTGCCAAATAATGAAGTCTTGGATTGAGCAAGGTGCCCTAAGGGTGGAACACCTGGGCCATTTACTGGAGATTAAAGATGTGGTCGGCTGTTATCTGATTGCATTTAAGGGAGAGACGGGGAAGAGGCTCTCAAACACTGGTATGCAAATGAATCACTATGGCTCCCATTCAAATGTGGGTTCTGGTGGAAGTGGGGAGAAGACCGAGATTACCTAGACTTCCAGCTTCTTCTTCTCCACATCTAGGCCCAGGAGTCTCAGCCTCCGTTGTTAATAATCCCTTTAGTAATTTATTTGCATTGACCACTTGACCACCTGTTTTCTGATCTCCGGCTATAAACCTCCCTCTACCCTCCCTACCCCACATTGTCCATACATACATCAGAGGAGAGACCTATAGCCAAACAAATTTCTAAGCATTATCAATTATCCAAGAATCAGTGAGGGGCACTCTACTAGTGATCTCTGGCTTCACATTAGAACTCATCTGGACACATTAGGAACTATGAATCTCTGGCCAGAATGATTTTTTTTCAGTGAGTGTGTATATGTTCCAGTATTGGGGCTTGAACTCTGGACCTGGGCACTGCCCCTGAGATTTTATGCACAAGGCTATAGCATTCTACCACTTGAGCCACAGTTCCACTTTCTAGATTTTTGATGGTTAATTGGAGATAAGAGTTTCACAGACTTTCCTGCCTGAGTTGGCTTTAAACCTCGGTACTCAGACCTCAGCCTCTGAGTAGCTGGGATTACTGACGTGAGCCTCCAGTGCCTGGTCAGAATCTCTGGTGGAATCTGGGGGAGGCTACCCATTCAGCTTTTTGGAAATCTAGATATATAACCAGCTATTGATAGCCAGATAGCAGAATGGGAGGGCAGAAAGAGGGGCAGCAGCTTAGGTGGGGAGGTGAAATGAGGGGAAAAGAAGACTTCAGAATCACCAGGAGTTGAACTTGATGTACCCTGGGGTCATTTAGGTGGATGCAGATACTCAGTTTGATCCTTCTGGACTACATGCCCTCAGGCCTATCACTTTATTTGTCAGTTCTGATAATATCTACTCTTATCTTCAGGGTTCAGGAAAGAAGTTAAGCAAGTGGAAATGGAAGGAAGTAACATTCCCCTGACACTGTGACTCACACTTGGTTCTTCAAAAAAGTTAAAAAATGTTTTTTATTATGTTTAAGTAGTTGTACAAAGGAGTTGCCATTTAACAAAGCAGTTTATGGAAAGCTATATTTAAAACAATTATTTGCCAGGCATCTTTGGCTCATGCCTATAATCTTAGCTACTCAGGAAGCTGAGATCTGAGGACTGTGCCTCAAAAACTCCTAGAGACTTATCTCCATTAACCAGCAAAAAAAGCCAGAAGCAAAGTTGTGGTTAAAGTGGTAGAGCACTAGCCTTGAGCAAGAGAACTCAGGGGCAGTGTTCAGAGTTGGAGTTCAAGTCCTAGGACCAGTGCCCTCCCCACCACCCCTTAAGTAGTTTTACAAAGGGGTTTCAATTTCACATTTCAGTTTGTGAATATAATGCATCTTGATCAATGTCACCTTTTCATCATTCTCTGCCACGTCTCCCAGCCCCACCCACCCCTTCAAGTTACCTAGTTCTATTTTTACATATCTACATTGAATATCATGCCTGCTTGGTACACCATTCCTCTCTTCATCCATCTGCACTCCTATATACCTTCTCCCCCAACAGCATGTTTCAGCTTCCTATTATTCATTTTGTTAAACTGTTAGGTGTTCAAAGGAGTGACACCGTTGCAATACTAGCCCACATATATCATATTTTAGTCACCATGTTTGCATATATATGCATTTGAGCCTATATATTTTTACATACACATATTTAGAATTTAGATCTAATTTTGACATATAAGAGAACATATGAGATCCCTTCACTCCCTGAGTCTGACTTACTTAACGTGATTTTAGAAAATATAATTTTGAACATTATTTGGGAAAATAGGACAAGATTCTATAATATTAGGGCAAAAGCATTTTAAGAAAGCACAAGACAAAAGCACAAATCATGGGGCTGGAAAGGTGGCTCAGTGGTAGAGCGCTTGCCTTGCATGCATGAGGCCCTGGGTTCAATTCCTCAGCACCACATGAGCAAAAAGAAAAAAAGCTGGAAGTGGCACTGTGGCTCAAGTGGTAGAGCGCTAGCCTTGATCTGAAGAGCTGAGGGACAGCGCCCAGGCCCAGAGTTCAGGCCCTATGACCGGACCCCAAAAAAAGCACAAATCATGACTGATAAATTAGGAACATGAAAATGTTAGTATCTCACCAGATAAAGTATTGAAAAGACACACTAAAAACTGGAAGGAAATTTCATTTCTTATATGTATTTTGAAAATATGCAACAAACTCCTAGAAATTTTACTTTCCCTCCCTTTCTCCTCCTTCCCTTCACCCTCGTTCCTCCCTTCCTTCCTTGTGCCCGTCCTGGGACTTGAACTCAGGGTCTGGGTGCTATCTCTGAGCTGTTCTGTTCAAGGCTAGTACTCTATCACTTGAACCACAGCTCCAGTTCTGGCTTTTTTTTTTGTCGGTCGTGGGGCTTGAACTCTGGGCCTGGGCGCTGTCCCTCAGCTCTTCAGCTCAAGGCGAGCGCTCTACCACTTGAGCTACAGCACCACTTCTGCTTTTCTGGTGGTGTATTGGAGATATACACGGTCTTTCCTGCCCAGGCTGGCTTTGAACCGCGATCCTCAGATCTCAGCCTCCTGAGTAGCTAGGATTACAGGCGTGAGCCACCAGCGCCCGGCGAGTTCTGGCTTTTTTGATGCTTAGTTGGCAATAGGAGTTTTTACAGGCTTGCTTTTTTTTTTTCCTGGGCTGGATTTTAACCTTAGTCTTCAGATCTTAGCGTCGTGAGTAGCTAGGACTATAAGTGTTAGCCAGTGGTGCCTAGCTAATATATACTCTTTTAAAACTTGGTTTTAGATTGCAAATGTTTTTGATATATGTGGATCTGGTTCATTGATTCTTTCTGATATATAATATGGAATTTATTTACTGCTTGTAGCACAGACTTTTCCAGTACTTGTGCTTATCTATTCATCTTACACAAGGTTCTGGTTGTTTGGAAGTGGATTTCCTGGGGTGTAGAAAATGCATTTTTAGCTATAGTAATACTGGTCACATTGCTATTACAAATAGGTGAACAATGTTATAATTCCCACAACAATGCATTTATAAACATTCTGTTTCCTCTGCCACCTTCTCAACATTTAGAATTGTGCTGTGGTCTATTTGATAGGCATGAAAAGACACGGCATATTTTTAATTTGTACATTTCAGAGAAATAGGTGAGTTGAGTATTAGGTTTTGGCTAAGTGTCCTGCAAGGGCCATGTATTGAAGTTTGGGTCCCCAGACTGTGGCTTTGTTGTAGTCTTTAAGAGGTGGAGCCTAGTGAGAGGTCTTCTAGTCATTGTGGGTATGACCCTGAAGGGAATATCAGCACCTCAGCCCATCCCCTCTCTGTGCTTCTCTGCCATAAGGTGCTGCATGCTTTGTTCTGCATTTTCCACCAAAAGCAATGGAGTCAGTTGATCATGAAGTAGAATCTCTGAAACACTGAGTCACAATAAACATTTCCTCTTTTGGGTTTGATTTCTTTGACTTAGTAAAAAGCATTTAAGATTTATGTAGGTTGCTGAATGAGACAGTAGATTTTTCCATTTTTATTACTGACATGTTCGGTTGTGTGGAAACACCACAGAGCATTTAACTGTCACCTCTTGAAGGGTGCCTGTGTTGCTTCCAGTTTGAGTACATTATAAATAAAGCTATTATAAGCACTTACAAAATGGTTCTTAGGTAAAAATATGTTTTCAGTTTAGCTTAATAAATATCTAAAAATGAGATTTCTAGGTCGTATGGTAAGCCTATGTTTAACTCTATAAGAAATTGGTGAACTGTTTTGTCAAATGGCTAAGTCCTTTGTATTTCTGCCAATGATGCAGGAGGACACTGTTGCTCTGAACTCTTTCCAGGGTTGATATTAATGACAATCGTTTTCAATTTTAGTCATTTTGGGTAGCAATTTGTGTTGTTATTTTCAGATATTTTGCTCATTTTTTAGGAAAATTGTGTTGAATTTATTTTATTTTTTGTATATTTGTCTTTGTGCTCAAAATCAAGCACCACAGACTGGGTAATTTATAAACCACAGAAATTTATTTCTCACCGTTCTGGAGACTGGGAAGTACAAGAATGAGCCCAGGCAGGTTTATTGCCTGGTAAGAGTCCAGACTGCTTTGAAGATGGTACCTCACTGCTGTGTCCTCCAGAGGGCCAGACACTGAGTGAGTCCGCATGTGAGAGGGAGGATGGGTGGCAAGAACTGTCTTGTTCATCTATGTGCTCTTTTCCAAGGTGCTAATAATCCCCTTCATGAGGGTTGGGGCTGCTTCATACTATTGCTTTGGGGATTGAATTTCAATACAAACTTTGAAGTGGACAGCATCATTCAAACCAAGCAGCATTCTAGATAAAAGTCCTTATTCCCTCCCTCCTTCCCTTTCCTCCTCCCCCTCCCCCTCCCTTCCCCCTCCCCCTCTTCCTCCTCCTTCCCCTACTTCCCCATCTTCTTCATATTAGAATTTCAAACTCTGGATCTCAAGCTTGCTAAGCAGGTACTCTACCTCATGCGCCATACAACTACCCCTTTTTTTTGTTTTGGTTGTTTTTTCCAGCTAGGGTCTCACATTTTTTCCTGGATCAGCCTGAGACCACAACTTTCCTACCTATTGTGTCTGATATAGCTGGAATCACAGATGTGACCACTAAGCATAACTTGTTGGTTAAGGTGTGTGTGTGGGGGGGTGTCTTTGTAACTTTTTTCCTGAGCTGGCCTTGAACCATGACCTTCCTAATCTCTGTCTCCTAGTAGCTAGAATTCCAGGCATGAGTCACTGTGCCTAGCCTTAACATTAGCTTATACAAAGTAAATATTTTTAAAAGTTTTTAAAACTCCAATTTCTTAATTTTCCTTTGTTCATTTTTACTGGTTCAAGGGGTTAGAATTCAGGGCCTTAGACATGCTAGGCAGATACTCTACCACTTGAGCCATTCCACTAACCTTTTCATTTTCTTTTATGGATTTTAGAACATCTGAAAACTTATCACCAAACTGAAGGCCTCACAGATTTTCTCCTGTTTGTTTTCAAGTTTCAGAGCTAAGTCAGGGATCTATTCTGAGCCCATTGTGAAATTTGAGCTGTGTGTCAAGATTCTGCTTTGCATTTGGATGCTGGAACAATCATGCCAGCAGCGTTTTCTTCAAGATAAAACTTTCTCCACTGAATGCCTTTGTATCCTGGCCAGAAAATCAGTCTTTGTTTTGTTTCACTATTATTTTTATGTATCCTTTCACCAATATCATACAATCTAGGTAACTGTTGCTTGATAATAAATTTTAAAATCTGATAGAATGACTCCTTCATCCTTGTTCCTCTTTTTTTATTGTGTTGGGTTTTTCTAAGTCTTTCTTTAAAATTTTACAATTAGTTTGTCTATGTCTACAAAAGTTTTGCTGGTTTTTATTATTTATTATTAATTAATTAATTAGTGCTGGTCCTGAGGCTTGAATTTAGGGCCTGGGCTCTGTCTTTGAGCTTCTTGGCTTAAGGCTAGTGCTCCACTAGTTTTGCCACAGCTCTCTTCACAGCTCCACTTCTGGCTTTTTGGTGGTTAATTGTAGGTAAGGATCTCATGGATATTACTTCATGGGCTGGCTTTGAACCATGGTCCTCAGATCTCAGCCTTTATAGGATTCCAGGTGTCAGCCACTGGCACCTGGCAGTTTGAATATATGCATCAGTTGAAGAGAGTAGATTTTTAAAAAAATATTTTATTGTAAAGATACTATACAGAGCATTACAGTTACATGAGCAAGGTCATTTGAGCAAGGTCCTATTGAGCATTGTTACCCCCTCCATTATTTTCCCCCTACCATCCCTTCCCTCCCTACCTTCCCCGAGGTTCTTTTTTTTTTTTTTAATTGTGATTAAGTGATTACATAATTTCTCAAATTTCACAGTATTGTGGAATAATGATGCTCATTTAAAGTCATAAGTTCATTCTAACTTTCCTGGAGAAAATTGTCTATCACAGCCTATAACATATAACGGTGTACACAAATATACCATACATGTGATCAGCAGCATGGGGATATTTAGTAGTGGTTCGACCAGATGAGTGGGAGTTCTTTGTTTCTTTTTTTTAATTTATTTTTATTTTTATTTTTTATTTTGGGTATGGTCGTGGGCCTGAACTCTGAGCCTGGGCACTGCCCCTCAGCTCTTCAGCTCAAGGCTAGCGCTCTACCACTTGAGCCACAGCACCACTTCCAGCTTGTTTTTTTTGCTTATGGGTGCTGAGGAATCGAACCCAGGGCCTCAAGCATGCAAGGCAAGCACTTTACCACTGAGCCACCTTCCCAACCCGAGTTCTTTGTTTCTTAAATCCTGTTTATTTTGTCGTATCACCTAACATTTTGGATTTAGCATCCACTTATCAGGGAGACCATGTACCGTTTGTCTCTTTGCTCTTGGCTTACCTCACTCAACATGATTCCTTCTAGCTCCATCCATTTCCCTGCAAATGCCATTATTTTGTCCTTTCTAATGGCTGCATAATATTCCATTGTGTATAGATACCACAGTTTTTGAATCCATTCATCTGTGGTGGGGCATCTGGGTTGTTTCCATATCCTAGCTATTGTGAACAGTGCTGCAATAAACATGGAGGTGCATGTGTCCTTGTATATTGGTTCCTGTTGTTTAGGGTAGATGCCTGGAAGTGGTATGACTGGGTCATAAGGGAGGTCAATCTTTAGCTTTCTAAGGACCCTCCAGACTGCTTTCCAAAGTGGTTGTATAAGTGTACATTCCCACCAGCAGTGTAATAGTGTTCCTCTTTCTCCACATCCCCTCCAGCATTTGTCGTTGGCTGATTTGTGGATGTGGGACATTCTTACTGGGGTAAGGTGGTATCTCAGGGTTGTCTTTATTTGCATTTCCTTCACCACCAGGGATGATGAACAGTTCCTCATGTGTTTCTTTGCCATTTTTATTTCTTCATCTGAGAAGTCCCTCTTTAGTTCCCTTGCCCATTTAGTAATTGGTTTGTTAGGTTTGGGAGGGATTAGTTTCTTGAGTTCCCTGTATATACTGAATGTTAACCCCTTGTCTGATATATTGCTGGTAAAAATTTTTTCCCAATTAGTTGATTTTCTTTTTAGCTTGGTTGCGATAGATTTAGCTGTGCAGAAGCTTTTTATTTTAAGGTAGTCCCATTTGTCGAGTCTCTCTCCAATTTGTTGTGACCCTGGGACTCTGTTCAGGAAGTTCCTTCCTGTGCCTATTAGTTCAAGTGTCTCTCCTACTCTGTCCTACAGTAATTTCAGAGATTCAGGTTTAATGTTAAAGTCTTTAATCCATTTTGAGTTGATGTTGGTGCATGGTGATAGGCTGGGTCCACTTTTAGTTTTCTGCATGTGGCCACCCAGTTTTCCCAGCACCAGTGGTTGAAGAGGCTGTGTTTCTTCCATTGTATGTCTTTGGCTCCTTTGTCGAATATCAGCTAGCTGTAGGCCTGTGGATTTATTTCTGGATCTTCTATTCTATTCTATTGGTCTTCGGGTCTGTTTTTGTGCCAGTACCATGCTGTCTTTGTAATTATAGCTCTGTAGTAGAGTTTGAAGTTCGGCATGGATATCCCTCCCATGTTGTCTTTATTCCCTAGAATTGTTTTGGCTATTCTAGGTCTTTTGTTGTTCCATATGAATTTTTGGACTGTTTTCTGTATTTCAGTGATGTATGTATTGGGATTTTAATAGGAATTGCATTGAATTTGTATATTAGTTTTGGAAGTATTACCATCTTTACTATATTAAGTTGGCCTATCCAAGAGCATGGGAAGTCTTTCCATTTCCTAGTGTCTTCTGAAATTTCTTTCTTTAACTTTTTATAGTTTTTATTAAATAGTTCTTTTACATCTTTGGTTAGGTTAATTCCTAAATATTTTATTTTTTGGGAGGTTACTGTGAATGGGGTTGCTCCCTTTATTTCCCTCTCTTCTTGTACATTGTCAGTGTACAGGAAGGCAACTGATTTTTGTGGGTTTATTTTGTATCCTGCTATTTTGCCGAAGTGATTTATGATTTCTAAGAGTTTGGGGATGGAGTTTTTGGGATTGTGAAGGTATAGTATCATGTCGTCTGCAAAAAGGGATAGTTTAACTTCTTCTTTCCCTATGTGGATCCCTTTAATGTCTTTTTCTTGCCTTATTGCCCTGGCTAAGGTTTCCAGGACTATATTGAAGAGGAGTGGAGATAGTGGGCATCCTTGCCTTGTTCCTGATTTTAGGAGAATTGGTTGTAGCTTTTCCCCATTAAGAATAATATTGGCTATTGGTCTGTCATAAATGGCTTTTATTGTTTTAAGAAATGTTCCTTCTATTCCTATTTTCTCCAGAGCTTTTAGCATGAATGAATGTTGAATTTTATCAAAGGTCTTTTCTGCATCTGTGGCGATAATCATGTGATTCTTGACCTTGGCTCTGTTGATGTGTTGGATTACATTTATTGACTTACGTATGTTAAACCGAGAGTAGATGTTTTAATGTTATGGTTTGTATATAAAGTGCCCCTCAAAAGTACTTGAGGATTGAAGACTTGGTCCCCAAGTTTGATGCTGGAACTTTAAGAGATAGAGCCTAACTAGTCCTGTGGTTTGAATGATTTAGGAAGTAAGACAGTGGAGGCAGGTCCTTAGGGATATCTTTTCCCTTGCCCCTTCCTGTCCATCATGAGTGTGCTGATGAACTACTGCTCTGTACTTGCTCCTACTCCTCATGGGCTCAGAATCAACAGAACCAAGAACTACAGACTGAAACTTGTGAGTTAAAATAAGTCATTTCTCTCTTAACCTATTTATGTTAGGTATTTTGCCACAGTGAAATAAAAACTAGCACTATAATATTGATTCCTCCAATTAATAAGTGTGACATATCTGTTTATTCCTACTTCAGTTTCTTTCACTAGTGTTTGTATTTTTTAGCCTACAAACCCAGCAAAGTTTTGTGATATTTAAATCTAAGTTTTTACATTTTTTAGTGTTATTGTAAATGATATTAAGTTTCAAATTCTAAGTGTGTGTGTGTGTGTGTGTGTGTGTGTGTGTGTGTGTGTGTGTGTGTGTGTGTGTGTGTGTGTGTGTGTGTGTACCGGAACTTGAATTTATGGTCTTTCACTCTCATTTGACTTTCTTGGTCACTCATAGCTGGGACTATACTACTTGCACCATGCCTCCAGTCCAGTTTTACTGATTATTTGGGAGATGGAACCTTGCAGATTTTTCTGCCAAAACTGGTTTCTAGTTTTGATCCTCCAGGTCTTAGTTGTAGCTATGATTGGAGGACTGAGCCATTGGCACATGCCTTGTCAGGGTCCAATATTATAAAATGACTTGGAAAGGTTTTATCTTGTTCTCTTTTCTGAAGGCAATAATTTAAATTTGGTTTTCAAACATTGGTAAAATCACCAAGCAAATCGTTAGGCCTGGAGTTTTGTTTCTGTTGATGTATTTTGAGAATTAACCTGTGGAATATAAGTCATCAAACATGTATATACACTTACTCCATTCTTCTTTTTTTTTTTTGTCGGTCATGGGCCTTGAACTCTGGGCTTGGGTGCTGTCCCTGTGCTCTTCAGCTCAAGGCAAGCACTCTACTGCTTGAGCCACAGCACCACTTCTGGTTTTCTAGTGGTTTATTGGAGATAAGAGTCTCACAGACTTTCCTGCCCGGGCCGGCTTTGAACCATGATCCTCAGATCTCAGCCTCCTGAGTAGCTAGGATTACAGGCGTGAGCCACCAGCGTCTGGCAACTTACTCAATTCTTTTGTAATTTATATCCTCCCTTTTTTTCTTGGCCAGACTCATTAATTAGAGGTTACTAATTTTATTGACTTTATTTATTTTGTTTTTGAGAATCAGGGTTTGGTTTCATTTTTTCCTCCTATTGTTTTCCTGTTTTCTATTTTACGGAGTACTGTTCCCAAAACTAACTTTATCAGTTCATCTGGTTGCTTTGGGTTTTATTCACTTTTCAGCTTCTGATTTCTTTTTTTAAATTTTTATTATTATTTTTATTTTTTATTTTGAAAATACTATACAGAGGGGTTACATTTACATGGACAAGGTAATAAGTACATTTCTTATCAATCATTGTTGCCTCCTCCTTTGTTTCCCCTTCCTATCCCTTCCCATCCCTGCCCTCACCAAAGTTGTAAAGTTCATTTTTCAACATAACCACTTGTACATCTCATTGTTGCAATGGATCCACCTGTATCCCTATTTAAATGGTTTGTTTTTGCCCTTCCCCTCCACAAATTATACCAACATTAAAAACAATGAAAGCAGGGATTATACCGTGGGGGAGGGACATACAAAGCAACAAAGAAATCATCTCATAAATATGTTAGAAACAATCTCAAGAAAGAAAAAAAACATTTGAATACTTATCTTGGGGTTCATTTCACCTAACATCAACTTATCTGACCTTCTCTGCTTGTCTCAGACATATACTAGTTATTGCAAATAAGGGAAACCATGGGACCTATGTTTCTTTGGGCTTGGCTTACTTCACTTAATATAATTTTTTCCAAAGTCTTTCCATTTCCTAACAAATGGGGCAATGTCATTCTTTCTGATGGAGGCATAGAATTCCATTGTGTATATATACCACATTTTCTTGATCCATTCATCTACTGAGGGGCATCTGGGTTGGTTCTATATCTTAGTTGTAGTAAATAATGCTGCAATAAACATAGTTGTGCTGGTAACTTTAGTATGGTCTTGTTTGTGATTATTTTAGTAAATGCCCAAAAGTGGGATTGCTGGGTCATAGGGGAGCTCTATGTGGAGTCTTTTGAGGAACCTCCATACTACTTTCCAAAGTGGTTGAACAAGTTTACATTCCCACCAACAATGCAGTAGGGTTCAGCTTCTAATTTCTTAAGGCAGAAAGTTAGGTAATTAATTCTAGATCTTTGTTTTTTCTTAACCTTAAGATTTAATGTTATAATTTTCCTGAGTACTTGTTTTATCTATATCTTAAAATTTTTGGAACTTTGTGTTTTTGCTTCAGGCCTCCTCTTAGACATGAGTTAGTAGTGCATCATTAAACCTCTAAATATTTGGAAATTTACTTCAATTTCTTACTTTAAGTTTTAGATCAATTCTATTGTGCTCTAAGTTCATACTTTGTATGATTTCTATTATTTAAAAATTATCACGGTTTAGCCAGGCACTGGAGACTCATGCCTGTAATCCTAGCTTCTCAGAAGGCTGAGATCTGAGGATCAAGGTTCAAAGCCAGCTCAGGCAAGAAAGTCTGTGAGACAACTTATCTCCCATAAAACACTCAGAAAACCAGAAGTGGCATTGTGGCCCAAGTGGTAGAGTATTTGCCTTGAACTGAAGAGCTGAGGGACAGCTCCTAGGTCCAGAGTTGAAGCCCCACGACTGGCAAAAATAAAAATAAAAAATAAAAAATTATCAGGATTTATATCATGGCCCATCATGGTGAGTATATTGGGAAGATTTGGACTGCTGTTGGTGAGTTGAGTGCTTCCTAAATACCTATTTGATCAGGTTGGTTAATAGTGTATGTAGGTCAATTATACAATCTGTGATTTTCTATTTGTTTTATCAGTTATCAAGAAAGTGAGCTCCACGTTTCCAGCTATTATTATGGGTTTGCCTCCTTTACCTTTAGACCTATTTGGTTTTGCTTCCTTTATTTTGAAACTTTATTAGGTGTATACACACTCAGGACTGTTATTCTTAGAACATTTTCTTGGAAAATGGATACATTTATTGTTAACTTTGTACTTAGTTTTAATACTATTCCATTTTTTTTGAAGGCCACTTTGCTGAAATCAGCATTGCTACTCTTTTTTTGGGTTAGTTTCAGCATGATATTTATATCTATATATTGCATTTTTGCATCTAACCTATTTTTATCTTACTTTTTAATGTAGGTTTCTTGTAGACAGTTGAGTCCTGCTTTATTTTGCAATAAAGAAAGAACAATCCAACAATTTTTTTTTTGTTGTTGTTGGTGTGTGGGGCCTGAACTCTGGGCCTGGGTGCCGTCCCTGAGCTCTTCAGCTCAAGGCTAGCACTCTACCACTTGAGCCACAGCACCACTTCTGGCTTTTTCTGCTTATGTGGTGCTGAGGAATTGAACCCAGGGCCTCATGCATGTGAGGCAAGCACTGTATCACTGGGCCACCTTACCAGACCCCAACAATTAATATACACACTTTATTTTTCTTAAACTTTAAAAACACATAACAATTTAGATTGAAAACTTAAGTAGTTGTGCAAGAAAAGTTGTTATTTTTTTTAATTTAATTTTATTTTATTTGAGAACATACTGTACAGAGGGGCTACAATTACACGGGCAGGATAATGCATACATTTCTTACCAAGCATTGCAGCCTCCTCCTTTGTTTACCCTTCACCTCCCTTCCCAGCCTCCCCCCTCCCCCCACCCAATTATACCCCCCTACCCCCCCACACCGACATTGTAAAGTTGGTTTTGACATGACATTTTGTACTTCTCATTGTTGCAACAGGTCCACCTGAATCCTTAAACGACTTGTTTGTCCCCATCTCCTCCACATGTTATACTGACATCAAATATAGTGAAAGCGGGGGTTACACTGTGGGGGAGGGACATACAAAGCAACAAAGAAATAATCTTATAAATGCGTTAGAAACACATGCATGAAAGAAACGAAAACATTAAAATACATATTTAAGGGTTCATTTTCTTAACATCACATTATCTGACCTTTTCCGCTTGACTCATACCTATACTAGATATTGCAAATAAGGGAAACCATGGGACCTATGCTTCTTTGGGCCTGGCTTACTTCACTTAATATAATTTTTTCCAAACCTTTCCATTTCCTAACAAATGGGGAAATGTCATTCTTTCTGATGGAGGCATAGAATTCTATTGTGTATATATACCACATTTTCTTGATCCATTCATCTACTGAGGGGCATCTGGGTTGGTTCCATATCTTAGCTATGGTAAATAATGCTGCAATAAACATAGTTGTGCTGGTAGCTTTAGTGTGGTCTTGTTTGTAAACATTTGGGTAAATGCCCAAAAGTGGGATTGCTGGATCATAGGGGAGATCTATGTGAAGTCTTTTGAGGAACCTCCATACTGCTTTCCAAAGTGGTTGAACAAGTTTACATTCCCACCAACAATGAAGTAAGGTTCCTTTCTGTCCACATCCCCTCCAGCATCTGTTGTTGTTAGAGTTCTTGATTTTTGCTGTTCTAACTGGAGTGAGGTGATATCTCAATGTTGTTTTGATTTGCATTTCTTTTTATGGCTAGGGATGTTGAACATTTCTTCATGTGTCTATTGGCCATCCTTCTTTCTTCTTCAGAGAAGCTTCTCTGTAAGTCTTTCGCCCACTTATTTATTGGGCAGTTGTTTCTTTGAGGATTTGTTGTTGGGTGGTTTAATTTTTTGAGTTCCAAGTATATTTCAGATATGAGACCCTTGTCCGTTGTATGGCTAGTAAAGATCTTCTCCCAATCAGTGGGGAAAAGTTGTTATTTAACAAAGCAGTTTGTGAATATAACATATCTTGATCAATGTTACCTCTTTCAACATCCTCACCCATCCCTCCCTTACCTACTCCTTCCCTCTTTTTAATTTTGTAGGATTTACATTGGATTCTTGACTGCATTCTCCCCATCTTCTCTTCTTTTAAAAATCTAACAATTAAACAAAACTGATTTAGATTAAACCATTTCAAGTGATTATTAATAAAATTGGATTAGAAGTCATCATGTATTACCTTACTGTTTTCTGTTTGTTCTATTTTACCTTTTCTTTCCTTTTAAAATTTCTTCTTTGGGAAGGGCACCAGTGGCTCATGCCTGTAATCCTAGCTACTCAGGAGGCTAAGATCTGAGGATCAAGCCAGCCTGGGCAGAAAAGTCTGTGAGACTCTTATCTTCAATAAACCACCAGAAAACCGGAAGTGGCACTGTGGCTCAGAGGTAGAGTGCTAGCCTTGAGCTGAAGAGCTCAGGGACAGTACCCAGGCCCAGAGTTCAAGCCCCATGACTAACAAAAAAATAAATGTTTACTTTGGGCTAATTAGAGCATTTTCCATTTTTTTACTCCAACTTTATTATTGATGGTATTTTCCATTGTAAACATCTTTTTAAAAAAGTTATAATCTTAGGGTTCATATGTACATTTTATAAATATTATTATTATTATTATTTTTATTTTATTTTTGCTCTGGTCTTAGGGCTTCAACTCAGAGCCTAGGCATTATCCCTGAATGTTTTACTCAAGGCTAGTGCTCTACTACTTGAGCCATAGCTCCACTTCAGGCTTTTTTTTTTTTTTTTGCTGGTTAATTGGAGACAAATCTCACAAACTTTTCTGCCTGGGCTGGCTTTGAACCTCAATCCTCAGATTTCAGCCCCCTGAGTAACTAGAATGATTATTCATTTTTAAAAATTTCGTTATTGTTATTGTAAAGGTGATTCACAGAGGGGTTATAGTTACATAAGTCAGAAGAAGGGTACATTTCTTTTTTAATGTCACTCCTTCCCCCACTCTCTCCTACTTTTCTCTATCTCTTCTTCACCACAAGTTATATAGTAAATTTTCAACATAGTGTCTAGTGAGTACCACTGCTGAATTTGTTCATCCTTTGTCCCACCATTTCTGTGTTCCCCCTAAAGACAGATAAATGAACAAACAAGACAAAAGAAACAGAAAACAAAATTGGCAACAAAGAAAGAAAAACCTCTTGTTTCTATTTCTAGGAATTCATTTCAATAAATATTATTTTATATGATCAAATGCATATGGCTTTTGTGCGTTTAGAACACAAACGAGGCCACACTAAAGCTACCAGTACAATCATGTTCATTGCATCATTGTTTACCATAGCCATGATATAGAATCAACCCAGATGTCCCTGAGAGGATGAATGTGGTATATACACCCAATGGAATTCTATGTTACATCAAAAAACATGATGTTGTACCATTCATAAAGAAATGGAAAGACTTGGAAAAAATTACATTAAGCTAAGTAGGCCAGACCCAAAGAAATATGTTTCATGGTTTCCTTCATTTGTGGTAATTAAAAAGTGCCTATAAATCTGTAAGTAAACACACTGGATAGCAAAAGAAAATAAACTGGTACATGATAAATTATATAGGTCTCTAGGAATTCACACAGAGTGAGACCAAAGGAAGATATTTACTTTTAAAAATAATTTTAATCTGTTTTCAAATAATAGTCTACCACTCACATGTTGAATAAGAATCTTAAAGCATATACTCTACTTTTCATTCTTTATCATTGTTGTTTTTTACTTTTATATAAAATAGCAATAGAGCATTGTTGTTAGAATTTTTGTTATTATATTAACTTTTCAAGCAATTAAAATAAGAAAAAACATTTTACTTCAGCTTCATATTTCTATCTCTAAGACATTGGATATGTATAGATTTTTTCAGTGTTTGTTATATTATTCCTGACAGAAGAACATCTCTTAATGTTTGTTGTAGAGCTGGCTGGTTGGCATGCAAGCTGGTCTCCTGCTCTGCCCCTGTATCTACAGCCTCCATTCACCTTGTATTCTGCCTCCACATTGGACCTTCAGCAACTCATTAAAAACTTATAGTTGTGGCTGGGAAGGTGGCTCAGTGCTAGAGTGCTTGCCTTGCATGCATGAGGCCCTGGGTTAGATTCCTCAGCACCACATAAGCAGAAAAGGCTGGAAGTGGCATTGTGGCTCAAGTAGTAGAGCGCTAGCTTTGAGCTGAAGAGCTCAGGGACAGCGCCCAGGCCCAGAGTTCAGGCACCATGACTGACAAAAAAATAACATAAAAATTAAAAAAAACCTTATAGGTGAATCTTTTTATTGACTTATATAGCATCTCGTGACATTTGCCTTAGATAAGCACACATTTCTGAAGATTTCTGCTTGGTTTGTTCCTGTGATTTCATTTTCCTAGTAGACTTGAGAAAAGCCTTTAATTTCCTTTTTCCTAGGCTTTTTCCATTGTAAGGGTGGGTATGATGGTCTCTGTAGCTCTCTATATTCTCAAGTTGATCTGAAAATCCAGTGAATCTTTTCAACTATTACCTTTCTTTCTTTCTTTCTTTCTTTCTTTCTTTCTTTCTTTCTTTCTTTCTTTCTTTCTTTCTTTCTTTCTTTCTTTCCTTTCTTTCTTTCTTTCCTTTCTTTCTTTCTTTCTTTCTTTCTTTCTTTCTTTCTTTCTTTCTTTCTTTCTTTCTTTCTTTCTTTCTTTCTTTCTTTCTTTCTTTGAAGATTGAGATATTACCATTTCAGAACTTATAAATTAATAACAAAGAGGATCATCTTGTAAACTGGCCTCTGTTTGGGCCTGAGGAGAAGTCTGGCTAAACCTCAGCTCTGCTGGCTGCTTGTTCTAGAGAGTCACAGCCTAAGTGTGCAGGATACACGTTTCAGTGTTCTTGATTCTCAGGCTTATGGCCAGAATTGACTTTGAGTTAAAGATGCTGCTGTCTCTTTTACACTTGCTATTTTAGATCATGAGTTCTGATTGGTTTGAGAAACAGGTATCAGGAATAAAATATCACTCCTCACTTCTGTGTTAGTTTTCTGTCACTGTAATAAAATACCTGAGACAATCAACTTACTAGGAGAAGAACTTTATTTTGGCTCACATTGTGGGGGTTTTAGTTCATGATCAATTGGCTCACTGCTTTTGAGCTTGTGGCAAGGTGATATATCATGGGGAAGCATGTGGTAGAGAAAGCTGTTTACTGCATGGTGACCAGAAAGCAAAGAGAGAGTGTGGAAGGGTGTGTGTGTGGGTTAATATCAACTTCAAGGGAACATCCCCCAATACTGTAACTTCCTTCAGGAGGTTATTCCTCCTAAAAATTCTACTGAAGTAAAGAGGTTGAGTCTAAGTAAATTTTTACAGCCGTCCTGATGCTTCTTGCTGAGGGGAGGGAATTCCCCACCCAGTGGTGAAAATCCTAGAGGTGAGAGAGGCCATTCATTGAATGCAGATGCCTAGCACTAGGAGAGCTTGGAAGCCTTAGGAACGCTTTGCTTATAGAGAACACTCTGATTCTGCCTAATTAGCTCCCTACTAAATGGCTTGAATCACCAGCCTCTGAGTAGCCTGTAAGTATACCCTATATGGAAGGTTGAGGCCTATTTTCCTTAGATGGAAAAGTTCTTCTGGTCCATTTAAGGTCTGGTATCTTGTCTTCATGGTGGGGGAAGGTGAATCTCCCACTCTCAGGTGATGGGTACACCTGAATCTTTGGAGACAGGGGTGGGCACTTGGCTGATAGGTTACTAATCCTGTCAGTCCACTGCCTAGAACTTGGAGTTTTTCTGTGACCCTGTCCCTGACATGACCCTATTTAAGCCTGGACCAGCTCAGATGCCATTATACCATGCCGTATGTCTCTGTGTTTATGTCCTGTCTCCTGTCTCCTGGCTAAATTGGTTTGTTGGTATTGTTTTTGTTCTTTCCTCCCTGGCCTGTTTCCTAACTGTGTTAAATGTATTTGCAGGCTGCTGGTCTTTGCCACAGGAGTTCACCATGCAGTTGCCGACTTTTTAATAAAGACTCCAAGATTTGACCTCTCAAAATGTGGCTTCTCTGATTTCTCATCTTACAACACTACAACTTCTAGGATAGCAAAACAGGATGGGGATCAAGTCTTCAGCATGGGGATCTTTGTAAGAAACTTATGATAGGGGCTGGGAGATTGGCTCAGTGGTAGAGTGCTTGCCTCGCATGCATGAGGCCCTGAGTTCGATTCCTCAGTACCACATAAGCAGAAAAAAAGCCAGAAATGGCCTTGTGGCTCAAGTGGTAGGGTGCTAGCCTTGAGCTGAAGAATTGAAGGACAGTGCCCAGGGCCAGAGTTCATCCTCCACTGACAAAAAAAGAAAAAAGAAAAAGAAACATGATAGAAGCCACAGCAGGTCCAACAGTTGATCCTTGCCTCCAATTCAGATCAGTAAGTAATGATTATCTCCCAATGAAGACTCATGCCCACTTGTATGATGGGAATATTTTCTTAGTCCTAGTTGTCTTCTTACTCGACAGGTCAGAGACAGGAGTAGCTTGGGAGGCAACACAGCTCCACCTGCAGGGGGTGGGTCCCAGCTGTGGGGAATCAGGCTGGTGTCCCAGGACATCAACAATGGTGACAGCACAAGGAAGCTGCTTTGCTAAGTCATCACGGCCTTTCTCTTTATTGCTGTTCTTTGAAATCAAAGATTTCTTAACGTTAACTTCCAAAAAGAAATCTTCACTTCAAATTAGAACTAGGGATGGTGAAACTACACTTCAAAAATTTCTATCTCACTGTATTTTTTTTCTCCTAAAGCCAGACCTATTAGCAGCCTTGTGTAATCCCAGTTCTGAGGAGACCATGGTAGGAAGAATGGAGGTCTAGCCTGAGCTACACAAGAGACATCATCTCCACAAACAAAAACAAATAAAAACAACACAAATATTTTTACTATAGCGTTATTTATTTATTCACTGTGGTAAACCAATGGAATAGACAAGTCTGATTTTACTTGGAAACGTGAGGAAAACAGATTAGCTGATTAAGAGAGCCATACACTATAAACCCTGTCACACATCTTATCCTCTACATGTAATGATGCACATATACCACAAGGTGGAGCTACTAAAGCGGTTTTATCTCCTAGGGCTTCTCTCCAGAGGACCCACTTTGGAAAATGAAGGTGTAGGCTTGAGAAAAAGAAGCAAACACAGGGAAGAGGTAGGTGCTCAGGCATCCCAGGGATCTGCAGAACTTTGTTTACACGAGGAAAGCACACCTGCCTTTGCTTTCTTGATTAATGTTATCAAAGTCTTCCAGGAAGATGCAGATGGCAGACTAAATGCTCAGCAAGGTGTGCAAATGATACAGACCCAGGGAGGATCATTGGTACCTTTGAGTGATATTGTAAAGATTCTAGAGGCTTTCAGTAGTCTGAGATGGACTGATGAAAATAACAGGGCTAACGCACAGGTTCCTGTTTGAGGAAGTGGTGAAAAGAACTTTGTACAGTGAAAGAGGAGACAGGTGTCCCAGACAGTGCATCAATAATCATGATGGGAGTGATGATTAGCATAGTTGTCACCTAACATAGCATTATTCAGTGTGGTCTGTGAACTGCTGGCCAGTGAAGCTTGGTGCTTGTCCTGTCGGGTAAAGTGCTGCAGCCAGCAGGTCAGTGAATTTCATGATGACATGCGTTGTTTATGATGTTACTCTTACCTCCATCTGTGGTTTTTCTTTCTGTGTTTTAGGTGTTGCATGAATGAGGCCCTGGGTTTGATTCCTCAGTATCGCATAAGCAGAAAAAGACAGAAGTAGTTCTGTGGCTCAAGTGATAGAGCACTAACCTTGAGCTGAAGAGCTGAGGGACAGCACCCAGGCCCAGAGTTCAGGCCCCACGACCAACAAAAATAAAATAAATAACAAATAAAATAAAAAATGATAACAGATTGCTAAATTAGTATAATCACCTTTCAGGATTAAATAGGTCTTGGCCCCTCTGGGCTGACATACTATCACATATAAAACTTATGTCAGTTAAGTTCTTACGTTCTTGGTGTCTAAAGTGAAAATCCTGCATAAGTATAGTGGCTGTACCTCCCTTGGGTGAGGCAGGCAGGAAATGGCCGCTCCCTGGGCAAGCAGAGAGGCTAGAAAGCCGGGCGTTTTGTTGGCAAGACTTTTGCCTAGCTTCAAAGGGTCTGGGAGGGTGGCGACGGCTCCAGCCTTGGGATGCAGACGCTTCTCTGCACAGGGCCTGGCCAGGTCCTGTGGGAAAGCCCCTGTTCCTACCACCTCTGGTGTCCCTCCTTTTCCCGCAAATGTCAGTGAAAGGCATGAGTGATCCTTTCTGGGTTTCCACAGGGTTCCCAGGAACAGCTCAACTTCCCAGGGAATGGTGTTAGTTAGGAGAGGAAGGCTCTGTGGTGGCAGGGCACGAGTATCAGTTGGTTTGTTGGGAGGTTATGAAATTCAGGAAGGAAAGGGGAGAGAGGAGTCAAGTGTGACTCAAAAGTTACTCAGCTGGGGAATTATGGAGCTTTTAAAACTGGGCCACTCAAACAAAGCAGAAAGACTGAAGGCCCAGACATGGTGGGGACCAAACCGCTGGTGAAGCTGTTTGTGGCTTAGAATTGTTGCTGTGCCCATGAGTATTTGAGATAATGCTGGAGTGGAGAGAAGGTGCTGATCTTGCTTGTTGTTTACCCAATGGTCAACTTTGAGAGCTGAAGTGGATGTGTGTGTGTGTGTGTGTGTGTGTGTGTGTGTGTGTGTGTGTGTCCGTGTCCTGGGATTGAACCCAGAGCCTAGGTGTTACCTCTTACCTTTTTTACCCAAGGCTGGTATTCTACCACTTAGGCCATATCTCCATTTCTGGCTTTTTGGAGGTAAGTTGGAGATAAGTCTCACACACTTTCTGTTAGGTTTTTAAAAAGAGGTTGAGTAAGAACAGCACTATGCACGTGATATTCAGGTAAGGGGTAGGTTTATTCCTCGTTCCGGCTGGCACCAGGCCATGTTCTCCCCCCACGTGGCTGGGAAAGGCCTTGGAAAAAGGGTGTCTGGCCCTGGGCTAGGCCTTATATAGGGGGGAAAGGTGTGGCCACATCCAATCCAGATGTGACCTCATCGGATGCAGAGGTGACCTCTTCTAGGTGTGCCAGTTGCCTAGGTAACGCAGGTACTGGGTAGAGACTTTGCTGCAAGGAAGGTAGAGTCTGCTTGCTTGCCATCCAGGAGTGGACCTTACACTTTCCTCCCTGGACTGGCTCTGAACTGTCATGCTCAGATCTCAGCCTACTGAGTAGTTAGAATTACAACCGTGGGCACATGTGCCTGGCTTGAAGTGAACAGAGTAAGGCTGTTGAGCCTGTACTGTGATCTTGGATGCCCAGTTTATTCAAATATTATCTGCTAGCACTGAAATTTGAAGTATAATGAATGTATTCTTTCAGTAAACTTAATAAAGTTTGCTTACTTTCCCCCCCCACTACTTTACCTAGTACTTGGCACACAGCAGGTATGTGATAATATCATTCTCATTATTTTGTGATGCTGGAGGTACAACCCTCAAGCCTCAAGCGTGCTAGGCAAATGCTCTAGCACTGAACTATATCCCAACCCTGCAATAACATGATGGAATGAAAGAAAAGCAATGGGTCTGTCTGTACTGGCTCTTTCCTTTGCAGAAGAATTAAGCAAAACTTAGTTGAGGTAAAAAGGGTTCCTGTAGGAATTGAAGCCGACCTGGATTCCTAGAGGGTCAGGCCTGGGTTTTTCCACTGCACTATCCTGCCCCCTGCTGCTTCCTTGGTCTTCAGATAAAATTTCTTCCTCTCTGTCATCAGCATTCAAGGTCACATTAGAAGGGATGTTGCTTCCTGGAAAAGATATTTTCTATATGGAAAGGAAAACTAAACAAATATGCTTTTGATCCAAGCATTCCAATAAGTATGAAACCACCATTCAATTGTGTATCACTAGAGAAATGCAAACCAAAGCCACAATGAGATGTTACAGTTAGGGTGACTGTTAGGTTTTTAAAAAGAGGCAATACCAGAAGCAAGGGAGCTGGAAGTTGTCCCTGGAGTTGTCTCTGGGCTGCTAGCTTTGCCTCCCGGTCTGCTTTTGAATTGCCGACTGTAATGGCATCCAATCCTGTCTGGTGTCCTCTGCAGTGAATGACTGCAACCTGTTGGGGAAGGGAAGCAGCTTCTAATAGTTTAAGAATAAGTGAGGCATTAGTAATGGGAGTCCCTTTGGTGGTCAGGAAGCCACGCTCCTTCCAGATTGCTGCATGAGAATGGAGAATATGATAGGCATACTTTGAGTCTGTATAAATATTAATTTTCCGACCCTTGACTAGAATTAAGGCCCTAGTTAAAGCTATAAGTTCTGCCTTTTGTGAGGTAGTGCTAGGGGGCAGAGGGCTGCTTTCAAGAATGGTACAGTTATTCACGATAGCATAGCCTGCAACTCGGCTTCCTGAAGAGGTAGATGTGGAACTGCCATGGATGTACCAGGTGTCTTCTGGGTCAGGAAGAGGAGTTTCTGAGATAGCTGTAAAATGGAGTGTGAATTCCTCCAAGGTCTCTGTACAGGAATGGGAAAGAGGGTTAGAATTGGATGGATGCAAGGTGGCTAGATTGAGAGGGGAGCAGCTTTCCAGTGAAAAGTCAGGGTTTTGAATAAAAGTAACATGAAACAGCTGTAGGCGGAAAGGGGAAAGGGAAGACAGGGATTTATGAGACAAAAGGTCCTTTAGTCTGTGGGGAGAGCGAATGGTAGTGGGTTGGCCAAAAGTGAGTTTTGTGCTCTCCAGTGCTAAGGTGGTTGCTGCTGCCAAAGCTCGAAGACAGGCTGGCCAGCCTTTTACCGTTGGGTCTAGCTGCTTTGAGAGATAGGCCACAGGTCTAAAGGAGGGGCCTGACATTTGTCCAAGAACCCCAAGGCCAATTCCCCACTTCAGTGACATAGAGTATAAAGGGTTTCTTGAGGTTGGGTAGAGCCAGTGCTGAAGCCCGAAGAAGCGCTTGTTTCAGAACTTTAAATGGGGTGTCAATGGGCTTTGTGGGGCCTGGCGGGCGGCTCCAGTAGGGGACCTTTGGGTGCCTCATAAAGAGGTTTGACCAATGTAGCAAAACCGGGTATCCAAATATGAAGGAAGCCTGCAAGTCCCAGGAAAGACAGAATGTCCTCCTTGGTCTGTGGGACAGAGAGAGACTCAATGTAGGCTTTTCTATCAAGGGTAATTCTCTCTGTAGGAGTTATGGACAAACCCAAGTATGTTACCTCTGACTTCGCTATCTGGGCCTTTGAAGGGGAGACTGTATATCCTTTTGTCAACAGGAAGTTGAGGAGGTCAGCTGTATGTTGGCGAGCCAACTCAAAGGAAGGGCTGCAAAGCAAAAGATCATCCACATACTGGAGAACAATGCTAGGAGACACCTGAAGAGAGGAGATCCTTTGCTAAAGCCTGTCCAAAGAAATGGGGACTGTCTCGGAACCCTTGAGGGAGGACTGTCCAGGTCAGCTGTTGTGCCCTTGAAGTGTCTGGGTCCACCCAAGTAAAAGCAAAGAAATCTTGGCAGTCGGGATGCAGGGGGATTGTGAAGAATGCATCCTTGAGGTCCAGCACCGAGAAGTGGGTGGTACCAGGAGGTATCTGTGAAAGGAGAGTATATGGGTTAGGCACAACAGGATGAATGGGAAGGACTGCAGCATTAATAGTGCGCAGGTCCTGAACTAGGTGGTAGGTCCCATCAGGTTTAACTACTAGCAGGATAGGGGTGTTAAAGGGGGAGTTAGTGGGTCTGAGAAGTCCTTGTTTAAGAAGGTGAAGGATAATGGGTTTTAAACCTTGCCTGTGCCTAAGGGAAATGGGGTTTTGGGAAATACCAGGGAAATGGGTAGGGTCTTTAAGTTTAATGAGGACAGGAGTATGGTGTCTAGCCATAGTAGGAGTGGAAGTATCCCAGATAAGAGGGTTGACAAGATCTGGAGGTAAAGGGAAAGGATTTAGTTGGGAAGTTACAGGTGGAGGTTCATCTAAAGATAAAAGTAGAACAGGTTTCACTATATTTGATGTCAGTATAACTTGTGGAGGAGATGGGGAAAAACCAGTTGTTTAAGGATACAGGTGGACCTGTTACAACAATGAGAAGTACAAGTTGTCATGTCCAAAACGAGCTTTACAACGTCGGTGGGGGGGGTGGGGGGGGAAGGAGAAGGGTAAACCAAAGGAGGAGGGTGCTGCTTGGTAAGAAATGTACGCATTATCCTGCCCATGTAATTGTAACCCCTCTGTACAGTATGTTCACAAATAAAATAAAATTAAAAAAAAAAGTAGAACAGGTGTAGGCTGTTTGGGGATATGGAATGAAAGGGAGACTTGAAATTTAGAGAGCAAGTTCCTTCCTAGGAGTGGGGTAGGACAGTGAGGTAGGATTAAGAAGGAGTGTGAAAAAGGAAAGTCTTCTATTTTACATGGTACTGGTCCCGTAGTTGGGGGACAGGTAGGTAGGCCATCTACACCCACCGCCGAAATCTGGGAGGGAAAAGTCTTGCCTGTATATTGACACAGCACCGAGTAAGTCGCTCCCGTATCCAAGAGAAAAGATATTAACTTACCGGCTACATAGAAACACACCCTGGGCTCCTGGGTGGGCGGGGTGGGGGAGGGGGAGGAGGGGCAATAGACTCCCCAATGTCCTTGTTGCCCACACCTTGGGCAGAGTCCAGGTGGAGGTCATGGTGAAGGGCAGAATTTTGCCCAGTGGCCCTCTTGCCCATACTTGCAGCATGCTCCAGGTGGTGCATGTTGGGTGCGTCTCCTCAGAGGAGGCCGGACGGCAGCAGCCAAGATTTGATAGTTCTCCCTCTCACGGGCTGTCTTATCGGCAATCTCCTGTTCCTCTCAATTATTGAAAACTTTAAATGCCATACTCACCAGATCTCGTTGAGGGGTCTGAGGACCGTTCTCAGCCTTTTTTAACTTTTTCCTAATATCGGGGGCAAAATGTAGAAGTGTGGAGGAAGATGCAGAGGCCAGCAATAGAATTGATGCACTGTGTCCGCAGCAGATAGACAGGTTCATAAAAGGCTGTCAGAACTGTGGGTATTCCTCAGAGCAAAAAGGGAAAAACATACAAAAACGAAAAAAAAAAAAAAAGAAAAAAAAACAGAGAGGAATCCAGCTATCCTGACTTTAAGCCCTTTATCCGAGTCACGGCACCATTTATGTTAGGTTTTTAAAAAGAGGTAGCCGAGTAAGAACTGCACCACGCACGTGGTATTCAGGTAAGGGGTAGGTTTATTCAGTAGACCTGCTGGGACCAGGCAAGCTTGGCACTCCACGCGGCTGGCAAAAGAAAAGGGCGGTCTGGCCGTGGGTTAGGCCTTATATAGGGTAGGGGGTGGGGAAGGGTGTGTCCAGGTAAAGGGAAGTGGGTCCAGGTGGGAGAAAGGTGTGGCCACATCAGGTTAAGATGTGACCTCAGCGGATGAGGATGTGACCTCTTCCAGGTGTCCCAGTTGCCTAGGTAACGCAGGTACTGGGCGAGGTCTGTTCGCCGTCCAGGAATGGACCTTACAGTGACTATCATTAAAGAAACAGAAAAGGTGAAGGATATAGTTCAAATGACAGAGCACTGGTATACTTAGCTGGAAGCCTGGGGTTGGATCTTCTGTGCTGCAAAAACACAATGAAACAAAACAGAAGATGACAAATGTTGGTGAGGATGTGAAGAAATTGCATTCTTCATAAACAGCTGGCAGGAATGGAACATGGGGTAACAAGCTATGGAAAGTAGTAAACAGTGTAGGTAGTCCTGAAAAAATAGATAGGGCTATTATATGATCCATATATATATCCATATCTATATATGATCCATATATCACTTCTGGCCATCTGTACAAAAAAATTGAAATTTGGTTCTTGGTGACACAAGAGCATTCCTGTGATGATTGTAGAATTGTTAGAGGGAGCAACATTTTAGCTATCAGTTGATGGTTAAATGGATAATTAAGTGTGATCCATTTCCACATAATGGCATACAATTAAATTTTTTTGTCAACACTTTTGAACATAAGGCTGCATGCTTTCTAGGTAAATTCTCTACTATTGAACTAAGCCTTTTCCCTCCTTTCCTTGTTTTCCTACTCTGTCTTGAGATAGTATCTTACATTTTTGCTAAGCCCCATATCTGGACTGTGATCTTCCTATTTAGTCTCCCTGATACAGCTAACAGTCATTCTACCTCCTTCAGCTATTGGTTGAAATGAGATCTCACAAACATTTTGCCTGGACCCTACCCAACCTTAATCTTTCCATTCACCTTTTAAAAGAAGGGATTCTGCCATGTGAACATGAATAGCCTGAAGGACAATATAAAGGAAAAAAGCCAGGTAAAGTATAATCACCATGACTATGTTATATGTTTCTAGAGAAAACTCATAGGAGCAGAAAGTAGAAAAGTGATTGGATTGGAAGTGGGGAGTGGGGTGCTATTATTAAAGGAGTATAAAGTTTCAATAAGGCAAGATGAAGTAATTTTAGAGTTGTGCTATGTAGTGCCTCTGGATAATAAGTACTGGATTTAAAAATTTGAAAGAATATCTTGTGTTAGCTCTTCTCATCACCAAACAACCTCCCAAAAGAGGCATCTTTGAGGGATATGGTATATGTCTATTATTTTTGTAATGGTTTTAATGGTTTTACAGTGTATGTATATGTATTTGAATTAATCAACATTAAATATTTGTAGTTCTTTGTATGTTAGTTAGACTCCAATAAAGCTGTCTAGAAAAAAACCACAATTGGGTGCTGCCACCCAATAGCTAGTTATCCTAGCCACTCAGGAAGCTGAGATCTGAGGATTAAGATTTGAAGCCAGCCAGCTCAATCCAAGAGCAAATGTTATCTCCAATTAACCAGCAAAAAGCTCAAAGTGGAGCTGCAGCTCAAGTGGTAGAGTGCCAGGCTCAAGCGAGAGATTTAAGTACTGAGTTCAAGCCCCGGTACCAGCAAAACAAAAGTAAAACAAAAGAAAAAGAAGCACACGAACAACATGAGACACTGGCCCAGAAGACTGAAGTCAGTTTAGGCAAGAACTCTACCACTAAGCCACATTTCCAGCCCTGAAGTCAATTTAGCAATGGTGTTGTGCTTTGATATATTTATTTCCTCTCCTCTGACTCCTCACTTCTCAATTCAGAGTACCTGTGCTTCCTGGCCTGATTAAATATGTGCTTGTTGAAAGAATAAATGAAAAGCAGAGAGAATGTATGCCTGCTGGCAGTTGACTCCCTATAAAAATGAGCTAGTGAATTCTGGTAAATCAGAGGGTTTGTTTTCATCATGGGAATAATGAAAAGAAGTAGTTCCTGAAAAATCTGTTAACTCAATTTACTTTTTATGGGTCTGTGGTCTCACTTGAGGGTGTCTAAAATACTTCACAAAATGAGTTCTAAAAATATGGGCTTCAAAATAATATAAAAACTCCTATGAACATTATAAATCTTTTAATGATTCTTGGAAACCCCCAAAGGTCCACTGGTTTTAAGTGACTTTATCTTCGATCTTACATTGGAGTATGAATATTTCTTTATCAGAACGAGGGGGCTCACTCTGCTACACAGTTCACAATTGTGAATTCTTTTCTAGCCCAGCAGCATTCCTTGCCAGTGTATGGCCTAGGAGTTAGCTGAGGTGTTTGCCGTTGCCAATGCAAACACCACTGTTTCCTTTAACTACCACAAAGAGGCCAAGTTTATCCTCAGTGCCAAGCTGACAGGGAGCCTTTTGCATGGATTCTTCCAGACTCTGGTTCTCTTGATATAATTGAGGGATTTCTACATAAGCTTTAGAAAATACAGGTAAAATAGATGCTCACCCTCCATTTGCCTTTTTTGAGGAAGAGGGAAGAAGGTACGGAAATGGTAATTTAAAGGCTGTTTTCCAAGCCCGGTTGGGTTTGGAAAAGGTTGGTATCTTTGCCTTTTATTTAAACGTTGAAGACTGTGTTGAGATGGTAGAGAATGCAGGAAAGGCCTGAACTAAATTACTTCATGTCTTGCTTGCTGTGGGAAAGGGCAAGGCAGGGGACTGGTTTTCCTGTGAGTGACATATTTTCTATTTTTCTATATTTCTAAGACATTCTTGGTTGAGGGAGAGTTAGAGAGAGAGACAGAGAGACAGAGAGAGACAGACAGAGAGTAGACAGAGATCGACACAGACAGAGAGACTGGACAAGTATCTTTAAGGACAAGAGCCTGTGGAGTATGAATGGCATTTTGGACTTGATCTTTGTGTCCTCGGGAACTACTTGATAAACAGAGGGGAAAAAATCTGAACAGCCTTAGGGTTTCAAAGTAACTATTAATTATAGTGACAACCGCAGATTAGCTGACAGGGGTATGGGACTCAATGGATTCATACAGACCAGTAGGCGGCTATTGAGACAGTGTGAATTGGGGGGCCAGCTAGAGCTTGAAGGGGGTCAAACCCTACAATGTGGGAAGTATGAGGAGAGGATGAGTTGGAGTGAGACATGGTTAGAGACTCAGTTCCCACCTAGGAGAAGGGGCTTTGGACTACTCTTTGATTTGTGATTTGGATGATACTAATTTCTCATTTTGTTGAGGCTACAATTTTTCATGTTTAATTAGTAATACTCATGTCACCAAACCACATGCAGTTTGCGAATGTAGCTGGAGAGAATCTTCAAGAGGCCTGATCTGTTTGTCTCTCTCTCTCACTCCTGTTCCAGAGTTGGATGAGATGAATATACTATTATATCCAGTTCTGATATTAGGTTATTTTCTTACTAGTTCAAGAAGAAGTTGTTTTGCACTGGGGCCTTGAACTGAGGATCTTGAGCTCTTGTTTGACTCTTTTTTTTTTTTTTTTTTTTGGGTCCGGTCGTGGGGCCTGAACTCTGGATCTGAACACTGTCCCTCAGCTCTTCAGCTCAAGGCCAGTGCTCTACCACTTGAGCCACAGCGCCACTTCCAGCTTTTTTCTTTTTGCTTATGTGGTGCTGAGGAGTCGAACCCAGGGCCTCATGCATGCAAGGCAAGCGCTCTACCACTGAGCCACCTTCCCAGCCCTCTTGTTTGACTTTTATGCTCAAGGGTGGTACTCTATCATTTGAGCCATACTTCCACTTTCAAATTTCAGGTGGTTAAGAGGAGATAGGATTTCTCTTTGATTTAGCTGCGTGGGTTGGCATCAAACTGTGATCTGTCCTCAGATCTGTCTCCTGAGTAGCTAGGATTAGAAGTATGAGCCACTGGAGACCAGAAAGTAGGTGTTTATCCTTGTGTTTATGTCACCTCACCTACTTGGTAGGAGCACGCTTTTCCACACAGTGCCTAGAAGATTGGGACTGGATGGAGCATTGGGGATTCACTGGGTACCCATGTCCTATTTACAGATGCAGAAACAGGCTCAAGTCTTAGAGCAGGGGCGGAAAGGGAGAAGCCAAAAGCTGACTCAGTGTGCATCATTAATAGACAAACTTCATATAGCCTCTTCATAAGAGAGGTAAGGGTCTCTGAACCCCCAAGGTTATTGTATGACAGGCAGTATGGCCCGGTGCTTCACTATGCCTGCTCTAAGTTCTTTTACTCTGTACAGTACAGTTTCCAAATATGCAAATTGAGAATACTAAGAGACTGGCCAGGAAAGGCCACTGCATTCTGCACTGAGCACACTGTAAGCACTTAGCCTAGAAACAAAGGAGACTTATTTGTTCTCTTCAGAGCAGGGATACCAACATGGCTAAGGGCACATTTGGTGTCATTTCTGCCAATGGTATTCCTCATAGACTTTAAAACCAGATCCATCAAAAGTGTCTACAATCAGAGCTACTTAAACCTCCACTCCTTAATTTATTTGGTGGCTTTGCAGCCAATGGTTTCTTTCTGTCACAAGAATATGCCATAAAATCTCTTTCTTCTTTTTGGCCAATCAGAGTTGATACATAAGATTATATTTTAAACTCAGTCTCTGAGTAAACGAAGTGTGTAAATTATCTGCCATCAACATCATAGCAATAAATGTTTAGTTTCTATTTATCTAGTATCTTAGATTCATTTAATAGCAATGTATCATGAAAACAAAACAGCACCTTAGAAACCTGCACACATTGTGGAGAGCTGTGTATCAGTGCTGTGGGATGGTCCCTTAGTACAAGGTCAGCACTGTGGGATGGTCCCTTAGTAAAAACTGGCTGGAGAAGTGGGGCAGGCAGGACTTAGTCACATTTCATGGAGAGTGAACATTGCAGACTAGGCAAATGGAGAAGTGTGGCCTTCTGGGTAATGAATTGGCAGTGTGCTGGTGTGCAAGCTTTTCTTTTTTCATTTTTGATTTTTGGGGCTAGTACTGAGGCTTGAACTCAAGGTTTTTTTTTTGCTTGTGCTTTGATTTTTTTGCTCAAAAATACCACCAGTTCTTGTGCAAACTATTTTTCTTAATTGCTTGAACATTCTATCAGTAAGCTATTTTGCATTCTCAGTTGGTGAATGCTGTATGTCAGTGAGTTATATGTGCAGACAATATACAAATAACTACCATGGTATCATATATATGTATATATATAATTAGTATACTCAGTGGAATACAGTAAGATTAAACAAAGTTGTTTTTCTTTGGGAAAGTATTTCAAATTTTTATAGCATCTCATAACTCTTAACAGTAATTTCACTTATTACAATAAAGTAATGTAGCTATAGTTAGTATGGGAAATTGATTGTTGGATGAATAGATGGTTCCCAATGGTAAATTAATTTAAAATGAAATCTCCCCCCACCCAATTCAGTAGTCTTCTATCATTAAAATGACCATAACAGAATTTAAAATTCATTTCTTCCCTCCCTCCTTCCTTCCTTTCTTTCTTCCTTCCTTCCTTCCTTCCTTCCTTCCTTCCTTCCTTCCTTTTCATCAGTACTAGAGTTTGAACTCAGGACCTAGTATTGCTAGGCAGGTGCTTTACTGCTGAGCCATGTCTCCAGACTCTTTAGCACATTGATTATTTTGTTTTCAGTCCTAGAGCCTATAGTATTGTAATTTATTGTGAAACCACATGGACAAAAAATTCAATATATCCACAACATCTATTCCAACAGCAATTCATTTGCCCTGGTTATATCACATCCTGCCTAATCAGAAGCCTAGACTAAAGTCTGGTTATTTTAGAGTTGTTGTAGTTGGAATGACAAACATGTGCAATCGCCCAGATATTGGTTAGAAGAGATCTTTTGAACTTTTCTGTCCAAGGTTTGCCTGAAACTGTGAGTTTCCTGCTGTCAGCCTCCTGAGTAGCAAGGAGTGGTGGCATCTAGCTGAAATAGCTACACGTCTTGTCATGTGATACCAGTGAAAATGGGTGCAACATGTTTTCATTTTGAAAAGGATGACTAATCAGTGCTTGCTTTCTCAAGAGAGTTGCCGGATTCATACCTGACACTTCAGGGCCACAATCTTATCTCCACTTCTCCCCTAGCTAGGATAACAAGTGCATGATATCACAGCCAGCCTTTTGATTGGCTGAGATGGGGGTATTACCTACTTTTTGCCTATGCTGGCCTCCACCCACAGTTCTCCTGATCTCAGCCTGTGGAGTAGCTATGATCGCAGGCCTGAGCAACTGTGCTGGTTAGGGATAATTAATTTTGGGTGTAACAAACCTTGAATGCAGAAAAGTGCAGGAAATGGGCATCACATTGTAGGTTAAAGGGAAAATCACTTTCCTTATGAGGGAAAGACTGAGAGAAAGGGATGGTATTTTTGGTGTCTTCTGAGCCAGTTTTGTAATGTCTTAGATAAAATGTTTGTGGTTGGTCTAATATCATTAGGTTGGGCCTTATCTAAATAACTGAACTGTTGGTGTCTCTGTGTATGTATATTGGGAGTGAGAAAGTTCCACTGATATCTAGTTCCTGGCAGTGGCTTCTTTTATATAATTTTGACCGAAAAATCACAGAAGCAAGACAAGTAGACTTAAATGCACACCTATTTTTCTTAGTTAAATGTATACATATATTTCCTACTAAAATATGACAGTTCAAAGCTTGTACAGACCTGCATACAAAATTTGGATGCCTTTTGTCTTTTCATTCTGCTGTGAGTAGCCACCATTTCCAAGCCACACTCCTCATGGTCCATATGATTGCTAGAGCACCAGCCATTAAATCACATTCTAGGGCAGACTGAAGGGAGAAAAAGAATATTGGTTCTTATTCAAGAATCTTCCTGAAATTATTATGTACTACTACTGCTTGCCTGTCAGTGGCTGCAGCAGAGTGGGACTTGTTGGTTGGACAATAAAAGAAAAGAACATTTTGTTAAAAATGAAAAGGGAGCTGGTCCCCAGTGGCTCACACCTGTAATTCTAGCTACTCAGCAGGCTGAGATCTGAGGATCACAGTTCAGAGTCAGCCTGGGCAGGAAAGTCCACGTGTCTTATCTCAAAGTAACTACCCAAATGCCAGAAGTAAAGCTGTGGCAAAAATGTTAGAATGCTAGCTTTGAGCAGAAAAAGTTAAGGGACAGTGCCCAGGAGCTGAGTTGTAGTCCCAGAGTCATCACAAGAAAGAAAGAAAGAAAGAAGGAGAGAATGAACAAATGAAAGAAAGAAAGAAAGAAAGGGAAAAAGAAAGGGAAAAAGAGGGAGGGAAGGAGGGAGAAAAAGAGGGAGGGAGGAAGGAGGAAGAGAGAGAAGAAAAGGGGAGAGAGGAGAAAGAAGAGAGAAGAGAGAGGAATGGATTTTAAGAGACATCAGCTTTCAGTTACAACATTGCTCAAAATATATTTGTGGCATAGAATTGTATTAGTTAGATGGCACTGGTAGTGGATCAAGGTGCTACCTAGGAGACCTGGGAGAAAAGACTCTACTCGTGAAGGCATCCAGGGCTGATGCTGAATTGCTCTAGGCTGGGATGTTGAAACCCTTGAGCTTGTTTATCCTTGAGGAAATGGGGTGTGAACATGAAGAGCACTAGACAAATGTCTCTAAGTTCTATAAAATGAAGATCCAGGGTGCTGATGAAGACTGAGAACCCATTAAATTGTCTGGGGACCACTTTAGTTCCTGTGTGAATTTCTAAGTCATTGACTTCATACGTGGTCTCACCTTTTAGTTTCTGAATAACTGGGGATTTTTTTTTTTAATCTTACTAAGCTTCAGATTCGTCATTTGAAGATGGAAACAATGAAGGTCTGCACTTTCATGGGTGGTTGTGAAGATTTAGAGACCTGTAATCTTAGCTACTGGAAGGTTGAGATCTGAGGATCATGGTTCATGCCTGGGCAGGAAAGCCTCTGAAACTCATATGTCCAATTAACCAGCAAAAAACTGGAAATGAAGGTGGGACTCAAGTGGTAGAGCACCAGCTTTGAGCAAAAAAGTTCAGGGACAGTGACTAGGCCTTGAGTTCAAGCTATAGTACTGGCATGTGTGAGTGAGTACATGCAGGCATGTGCATGTGTGTGTGTGTATGCACGCACACGTGTGTGCACATACATACGCACAGAGAGATGTATACAGAGGCAAACACAAACACAAGTACGTGCAAACAGCTCCCTTTGGTGCCTGGCACACATACATACCCAATAAATATTGGGTATTTATTACTATATTGGGTAAATTTATTACTAATATAATAGAACCTCTTCTCAGGGGAAAGTAAGTCCTGATTGGACAGTGAATGTCATTATAGAACAATGCAGCAAACAGAAGTTTGGTAAGATAGACAGGATGGGGCCTTGGCAAAGGCTAACCTGCTTGTGTATCAGAGAGGCCTACTCACTGAATTGGTTTGGGTTGCTGGGGTCACAGTTGTAAGTCTCTTTTATGAATAGGAATATCCTTTGTATTTGATTTCAGTTCTTCTTTTGCTATATAAACTTGTCACTGTAACTTGGCTTGCCTTGTAGGTCTGAGTACAGCTGCCATATTGGCATGAGTACTCAGCTGCAATTTGCATTGTCTGATGAATGAATTGGCATTCTGATGCTATGCATCATTTTATGTGAGGCTGGTTAATGTAAATCTGCCAGCAAAAATTTAGAAAACTTTCATTGCTTAGCTACCTTGGTTGTCAAATGGCACTTCTTTTGGGAACTTTCTTACAGTAATTTTTATACTAAGTAGCTTTTGCAGGAAGCTTTTACCACATATTTGCTGACCGCCTTGTGGTTGCCAGGTATGGCGCCTGATAGGGATCCTACCATGAAAAAGAGGGGACCACTATCGCCACCTTGTGGAAATTATGGTGCAGCAGAAGAAAGTTGGTAAACAATCGGTGCAAGCAATGAATTGTTTAAAGTCAAAGTAGCAGAGAAGGAGGCTGGGCTGGAGGAAGGCAGGGAAGTGGATGTCATTTGACAGGTAGGGCTGATCCAATGGGCAGCAACATAGGCCCTAGCGTGGTGTTGGCATCATTTTTCAGAAGCAAATGTAATGAGTGCTGAGCATTTGGTGACACATTCCTTTTGTATAGTTTGGATAAGTACAAAGCTGTTCTTGCCTGTTTCCATAGAGACAAGCAAGCTTGGAGTTTGTTCTTCCAGGAACCCAGTGGTCAGAAAGTATTGGAGAGGAAGACTGCCTTTGAGGTCTAGCTTCAACAACACCAGCTTGTTCTAGTAAGTACTCCTCAAGGTGGTGTGCCTGGTGCACCAGTACACAGCCGTCTTGGGGCCATGGTGGCTGTTATCAGACCAGAGGATCCACTAGATTTGGTGTTGCTAGCCCCACATTTCCTCTCCTTTTCCTGCCTGTTCAGGATCTCCTTTCCCTTTGATGACAGAGCTACCTGGCTCTGTTTCTGTCTGCCTCCGTGCCGTGTCATTGTGGTGCTGGGGCATGCCTCCATCCCTGGCTGTTTTCTTAGCATTGTACCAGCTGGGCACTGGTGGCTCACGCCTGTAACCCTAGCTACTCAGGAAGCTGAGATTTGAGGATGCTTGCTTGAAGCAAGGTAGGGCAAGTCTGTGAGACTCTTATCTCCAGTTAACCACTAAAACATACTGAGAGTGGAGCTGTGCCTCAAGTGGTAGAGGGCTTAGCTTTGAATGAAAAAGCTAAGGGATAGCGTCTAGGCCCTGAGTTCAAGCCCCAGCAGAGGCTCAAAACAAAAAGGAAAGGGGGGGGGGGAGAAGGGGAATGTAGTTGTGGTGATGGGAAGGAAGGAATGGTAGGGGAAAAACAAAGGAGGAGGCAACAATGCGTGATAAGAAATGTACTCATTACCTTGCTCATGTGATTGTAACCCCTCTGTACACTATTTTCACAATAAAAAACTTATTTAAAAATGAAAGTATTGTGTTGAGTTACTGCCAGGCTAGGTGAATAAGGTATATGAAAGAGAAATTTAGTCTTTGGATTTAGGTGGTATCTCCAAGAGGTTGCATTATGTCTCCAAATCTGAATGAAATCCCAAATCTAAATCACTTCTGGATAAGAGACAATCTACCTGTACACAAGGTGGTGTAGATGGTACCCACTTGCTGTCTGACAGTTCTGGAGGCCAGTTCTGAATAACAGAGGGACAACCTGCCCATGTCTCTCCAGCTGTCTGGTTCTATGGCGTATAAAGCAAGAGTAAAGCTGTCTCTCCATGTGGCTCTTGTGTAAATTTGCCAATTTTTGTATTGAGGCCTTCATATCCTAAATGACCTTGTCTTAACTTGATTACTTTCAGAAAAGCTCCAGCTCACCTGGATTGGGATGCATACATATTTTGGGGGGTCC
The DNA here is from genome assembly GCF_024711535.1 of Dipodomys merriami. Lineage (NCBI taxonomy): Eukaryota > Metazoa > Chordata > Mammalia > Rodentia > Heteromyidae > Dipodomys > Dipodomys merriami. The sequence continues at coordinate 29,173,939 of NW_027205603.1, forward strand.
ATTTCAGCCCAAAGCAGCAGCTAAGTTCATAATACGTGATTCCCAGCCCCGGGATGCTCTTATGGATCCAACACTCGCGCAATGTGGAGTGGTAGTGTGCTGTTACTCTCCATGCTATACAGTAAACTTGCTTCATTTGGGGATTACTGCATTCATATTGACCAAATGCAGTCATAGAAATACATTTAAAAAAAAAAACCAAAAGAAATTTCAGAACCAGCAGTTTGAAATTCCACGCACACTTTTGGCAGTTCAGGAGGTGCGGAGAAGCTTGCACCCTGTCTCACGCCAACCTCAGCTGTGATTTAGTTGTCATGTGATTCGCTGGCTGAGTCCCTTGTCCTTAGATTTATAAAAATACAATGTGCTTCCCCTCAACCAAATGGTGGCCCCAAAACAAGGTAAAAGTGACTGCTTTGTTGAAAAAACAAAGTGGAAATTTGCGATTTGCTGAAAAGTAGCATGTCTGTAGTTGAAGTTGGATGGGGTTAAGGGGAAATGGCCAAGTGTCCCCAGAGCAGCCCTGGACTTTGTGCCCCAAGCATGAGCAGCTGGCCCTCAACAGAGTTCCCATGGGAACCCTAGACCTGAATGCCAAGAGCTTCTGTAGTCTCATCTGTTGTTCTTTGTGAACAGGAATTAACAACATGAGCTGTGGCTCATGTTTGTAATCCTAGTAATTAGAAGGCTGAGATATGAGGATCCTTGTTCAAAGCCAGCCTGAGCAGGAAAGTCTGCGAGACTCTTATCTCTAGTTAACCAGCAAAAAGCTAGAAGTAGAGGTCTGGCTCAACTGGTAGAGTGCCAGCCTTGTGTGAAAAAGCTAAGAGACCCTCTAGGCCCTGAGGTCAAGACCCAACACAGGCACATACACACATGCGCACACACACACGTGCGCATGCACGCACACAAATACACATACACATACACACACAATGTGGAACATGGGTGTTAATTAAGAGCTGGTGTGTTCTGGTGTCATAGCTCATTGACTAAGTTGGGAAAATTGTTTTCAGTTGGTACTTGTGACTCACTGAAACTGGACCACATGAAGGAGCCTGGTCAAGGGGTTTATTCATTCTGTGGATCAATACACAATTATGGAGAGAAAGTGACCCTGTCAACAGTTTAATTAAAGTCACTCATCCTTTGAGTTTTGTTGGCTATTAGCTGTAGGCTCTAGACAAGCCTTAGTGATTAGATTGCATGCTTAGGAATTTAAAACTGTTGGTTTTGAAATTTTGGTTGATTTTTTAAAATTTAATTTTTATTATTATATTGGGTCATATTTTTGTGTAGTGAATTCACAAATAAGGCAAGATTAATGTGTAGGTTGGAAAATAATACCACCCATGTTGGATGGGCCAGCAGAAGCATCTTACAGCAGGGGAATTAATCACATAATATGATGTTAGCTGCTGCTATGAGCTGAGCTGAGTTTCCCAAAATACATGGGCATCCTGAATCTTAGGACCTATGAGTATGAGTGTGAAATTCTCTGAAAGACATCTGGATACTAATGTACCATCTGTGAATTTAAGGCACTGGATCAGGTGTCCTCAGAAGACTGCTTTGGCTGGAACCTTCTTTATTTTATGTGGTTCTCTTTATGTTATGCAGAGAGGTTCTCAAAAGCTCTGGGCTTTTTATGTATAAAAAGTTAATTGCTGGCTGGGCACCCCTGGTGGCTCAGGCTTATAATCCTAACTATTTAGGAGGCTGAGAGTTGAGGATCCAGGCCCAAAGCTCAGCCTGGGCAGAAAAGTCCATGAGACTCTTATCTCCAATTAATCACCAAAAAGCTGGAAGTGGAGCTTTGAGCAAAAAAGCTAAGCAAGAGCTCAAGGCCTTGAATTCAAGACCCAGACAACAAGTGCACAAACAAAAACATGTTAATTACTTTTCTTAATAGATAAGAGGGTGGATTTAGCCTTGGCATAGTTTTGTTTTGATTTGTAGCTTACCTGTTTACCAGTTCATGATGCTCTCATTTCAGCCTCCTGGGTGCTGGGATTACAAGTGTATTCTATCTCTCCTATCCTTTGGCTTACCTTTTTGCATTCAGTGTGTCTACTATTTGCAACAGATGGACCAGCACATAGAGTGTCTGCCTGCCTCTGCTAACAATATATCACGCTAACCCTCCTACAGTGGGCATGCTGTGGAACAATTTGCATGAATCAAATGTGTCCCTGTCATCTTCAAAATAACCAACTTTTCCAATGAGTTCTTCATTCATTTATTTTTCTGCAGTGTCAGATGTGGGACTCCTAAGGCCTTCTGTGTGATAGGCAAACTCTCCACTGCTGAGCCACAACCACACCCCACAGAGCTATTTCTGCAAATGTCTGATAACAAGTTTAAGAACTGAAGCAGGCAGAGATTTAGTTACTTGTTTCTTAGGCAATGGAGCATTCAGGGTGTAACACTTAGCAACAAAAACTCCTGCTAATAATAGAATCTTGACTATAAATACTTTTAGCTGTCCTATCCTATTGTATTGCCTGCCACAATGCTCATTGTATCATGATTTTTTTGTTTGTTTTGCCGTAAAGCTGTGGCCCTTGATTGTGGAGACATTAAAATAGTCTCATATCTTACTGAGTTGGACTAAATCAGTCAGCACCTTCTCTCTCTCTTTTTTTTTTCTCAAGAAGAATGGGCTACAGACTTTGCTTTCCATTTGGTCTTTCCAAAACAAACAGAATGGAGCCATCCACATCTACTGTTCTGTGTTAGTCATGTCACGTGGGTATTCAGGTTGAAGGGTGTGGCCCTTGTTACTGGGGAAAAAGAAGGGAGTCAAACTTACAGCCTTCTGTCTTTTCCATACAGAGACCAAAAAATAACAAAGAGAATTGACAAAGGAGCTTAGCTGTCAAGTGTTTGACAGGAGCCTAGATATCATTAGGGAGTTAGGGAAATTAGCTCTCCTTCCTCTAGCCTTGCCTTCATATTTCACAATATTTAAAAATCATAGTTCAATAGGACGTTCTGGAGGTTTTATTTTGGTAAAAAAATGAAAGAAGAAAAGATCCCACAACTAGGTGATTATGAGGAAAAAAGTTGATTTTTCAGCAACTTAACAATAGAAATATCAGAGTCTTCTATCCAGATGTGGGAACCAGGTGCACACAGAAGTCTTGCATGTGCTAATTGGTACATTCTCCAAAGACAGCTGGCCAGTTCTGGTGGAGTCAGTTGGAAGAACTGGAGCGAGGCCCCGTGGGGGTATGCAGAGAGATGAGGGAAGCAGTTCCTCAGAACGATTTGGGGATGGGAAACTAGAACTGCAATGGGTTGATTGTGCAGTAAGTCTACTGGGAGCGCCAGCAGAGCGAGAGCCTGCTGTGTACATGTCATTTGACCAGTGGTGGACTGCAAGGATAGAAAGAAGGGAAGGAGCCATCTGAGGAAGGGGGCCTGTGGAATGGGTTGAGGACTGTCAGGACTTCAGTAGGGAGAAAGGAGATAGGGATGAACTCTGAGCAGAGAGGACAAACTGAAGAATAACAGGGGCTCTTTCTGTGGTGGACCCTTGCTTGGAATAAATATTGGGGAATGGGACCTAGGAGCCTGCCATTCTTCAGAGTTTGAACTTGGCCTTATAGATCTCTCTAAGGAGCCTGGAATTGGCTTCAGTGACTGTTGAGGTTTTATTTTAAGACTGAGTAATCTATTGTTGCAAAAAAAAAATCACTGCAGAGATAACTTAAAAATTAACTGGCTTACAACAGTGTCTTCCCACTTTGCAAGGCTCAGCCATCTGGGCTGGCACAGGCAGCAGGACACATTTGCTTCAGCACAGCAGCCTGCTGTGGGCATCACCACCTGTTGTCAAGTGTCTCCGTGTTTAGTATCTGCCTATGATTCACACTGGAACTCAAACACTTAAGTCATGTGCAGAACTTATGCAAAAGAAGCGGACATCTCTGAGAGGAGTGGTACTTGTGGTGGTATGACATTTGAACTCAGGAACCTCATGCTTGCTAGCCAGGTGCTCTACCACTTGAGCTATTCCACCAATTTTTTTTTTTAGCTTGGTTGCTTTGTAGATAGCATGTCATTTTTTTTCCCAGCCAGGCCTGGGTAAACTGCAGTCCTCCTATTTGTGCTTCCCAGCGTTGCTGAGATGACAAACGGGGCCACTCCACCCAGCCATTGCACTTCTCTAGTAGTTTGGGAAAACAAGAACATGATCAGCTACTAGCTGAGATGAAGTCTCAGAGCTATTCCACCCTGAACTTGGGCCTGAGCTAAACAATCCTTTACTATGATATAAATTTTAAAAGAGAATACATTATTGTGACTCAGCAATTCTGCAAAAGCAAATTCTTTACTCCAGAACTTTTGCTGTAGAGGATGGTATCTTGATGACTCAGAAGCAAAGAATCTTGATATATTTGTTCCCCAATGGAATGAAGTTATTGAGGTGGAGAAGATTAGAAGGTATATTTCACTTGGTGACTAAAAGCACGGAAAATGTCTGTTTCCAAATGGTGAGACAGGCATTCTTTCCAGACAGTGTTAAAAGAAAGCAGGTAGGTACTATTTCTGTAGGCACTCTGTAGATGCTGTTTTAGAAAGGTTCTGAATCTGTCTGCTATTTACAGATCCTAGGGAGAAAAAAGAAAGAATGACTCTGTCAGAGTCTTACCACTGATTAATGCTGGTAATCAGCCTGGCAACAGCTGCTGGCTTAACAACTTCATTAACAGCCTTGCAAGTGTGTGTTCTACTTCTTTTGCATTACTTAATGGCAAGCTGATTTACACTGAGCCTGTTTTTCATGCTGTAAAGACATACATCAAAGACATGTTAGATGCCAGAAAAATCATTGCAGCCTTGTGAGAAAAATAATGCCATATGGGTCACAATGAAGAGATTCTAACTCACCATTTCCCTCGTTAATTTAGGATCAATGTGTAATTGATTTCCCTTGTTCTGGGAAGGTAGTAGCTCAAGACACTATTGAAGTGACAGGGGAAAATGTTAGCAGCCTGGAAGTAAAAACTTTGGGAAGTAATTTGTTTTCAAAGCAGGAGTTAGTCTGTTTTTTCCTTTGCACATGTAAAGTTATGGATTTTATTTCTTAGATAAAATTCGACAGCCCCAGTCAGTAGGGCTATTGTGGTGAGGAAATTCTAGGTACAAGTGGAACAATCAGTAATCCAAGGTTAGATTCTCAGACATTTCTGAAAACTTGGCTTGATTAATTGATTGATTAGAATATCTTTTAAACTTCTTGTAATGTTTTCATTTGCAATTGTACCAGCTACTATTCTAAAGATGTAAATATAAAACCAAAATTTACATAAAAGGAACCAATCTGAATAGATAGGAAATATTGTGTACCAATTTTTGGTATACATAGGGGTGAAATTTATGTCATTGGAAGCAAAATAATCAGAATTCAAAGTTGGTTCTATGAACAACAAACTTGCAGTTTACGAAAATGACTATCAAGAAGCTGGGGCATGCTTCCTGTATATGAGGAAGTCAAGAGGAGAGGACAGACAAATGTGGAGAATGGGCAAAAACAACCAAGATTTTCAATGTGCATAGGTGAAAATGAAACCAGCACCATGAGGGGATGGGTAAGGTTGGGAGAAATGGGGAAAATGATGAAAGGGGTAATGCTGGTCAAGATGCATTGTACTCATAAACTGACATGTTGAACTAAATCCCTTTGTATAACTAATAAGAGATGATAATGATTAAAGAAGGAATTCACGTTTAATAGTCTGAGTTTCTTTTTATGAATATAAACTTCATTAGTTGTGGAGTTTTGAGAATAATGAGTTACCAAGTTTCCATTTCCTTATTAAGTCATATATTAGGAAGTAGTCAGACTGCCAATGAAGTGTTATAGATGGTTTATTAATAATAATGGTGAAAATGATTTCTTGTGAGGTGCTTTGATGCTTCATTTAATTTTCAGAATGATTCTGTGAAGTAAGTACTACAGTAGCTTCCCTATTTGCAGATGTGCAAACAGAGGCTTGATATACAGTTAGCTCACATAGCTGATAATTCTACAGGCGGGTTTTGTGTTAAAGAAAAATATGAGTTAATTGTGATAAAATTTATCTGAGGAATAAAAATGTTCTAAACCAAGCAGCATTCCACTTGGTTTAGAATGCTGTTATGTACCACACCTCCTAGGTATATTTATAGCTAGGGAAAAGGAAGTGAATACAGATATATCCTGATAGGCTGCCATTGCAGCATTTGCTTTATATAGGCATGGGGTGGTGAGGTATTTGCCTTTTATAGACATGGTCTGACTATGAGCTGCCCATGATTGGCTGGAGCTCTGATTGACCCACACTCAGTCATCTGTTACAAGAATGTAGTGTTATAAGAATGTAGTGTCCATCAGTTTGCTATGTACAAAAGCCCAGCTACAGAAAACAGGCCTAGGCCAAGCATATGAATTTAACAGGCTCAAATTCAGATATTCTCATGATCAAATCAGGCTTTTAATTAGTGTACTTTCCTGGCTTTTGAGAAAGTTCTTTCTTAACTTCAGATTTGGACAGATTCCTATGACTAGAGCTTGGTAGTCATGTTTAGAAATGAAGAAATAGAAACAGTGCAAATATTTTCTAATTATCAAATGAGAAGTGGGGACTCAGAAAAGTCAACTCATTTTTAAAAAACATTAGTTGACAAACATTAGATGAAATTTTACAAAAACAGCCCTGGGGCTGGGAAGGTGGCTCAGTGGTAGAGTGCTTGCCTTGCATGCCTGAGGCCCTGGGTTCCATTACTCAGCACCACATAAGCAAAAAGAAAAAAGCCAGAAGTGGCGCTGTGGCTCAAGTGGTAGAGCGCTAGCCTTGAGCTGAAGAGCTGAGGGACAGCGCTAAGGCCCAGAGTTCAGGCCCCATGACTGGACCCAAAAAACCCAAAAAAACCCAGCCCTATCTTGGGTTATCTCTTATTTAATTTACCTCTGAATGCTTACTTAGAAAATGAAAAATTTGAAAATCTCTAATAAAAGCTTAGGCTCATGTAGTACCTTTTAAATGAGAAATATACCATGGGTTCACAAATCTAGCTGCTCTGTTGTGTGGTATGGTTAATCAAAGGAAGGCAGCCAACATTTGTTAAGCACAAGTGACTGAGCTAAGCAAGTTATTAATTTAATCCCCACAAACACAGATAGGTATTGGCCACACTACTGTTTCAGTTGATGAAACATTTCAGGGATATTAGATGCTGAACAAAAGCCATACATATTGTAAGCCTGTTGGATTCTTTTCTTTTTATTTGGTGTATGCATTGAAATGATTTTAAAATGATTTTTGTTTCATATTAAAATTTCTATTATCTTGTGTGTGTGTGTGTGTGTGTGTGTGTGTGTGTGTGCGCGCGCGCACGCACGCACGTGTGTGCACATTGAAGATCTGAGGCTTGAACTCAGGGCCTGGGAGCTGTCCCTGTGCTTCTTTTTTGTTCAAGGCTAGCACTCTACCACTTGAGAAACAGCTCCACTTTCTGCATTTTTAGTAGTTTTTATTAAAATAAAGAGTCTCTTGGACTCTTCTGCTTGGGCTCATTTCAAAGTACAATCTTCAGATCTCAGTCTGCTTATTAGCTAGGGTTAAAGGTGTGAGTGAACAGAACCCAGCTGCTGCTGCTGCTGCTGCTAATAATAATAATAATAATAACAACAACAAAAACAACAAATTATTACTTTTTGGTTATGGTCTTGGGGATTGAGCTCAAGGCCTAGGCACTGTCCCTGAGTGTTTTTGTTCAAGCTTAGTGCTGTACCACTTAATCCACAGCTTCAATTCCAGCTTTTTTGGCAGTTTGTTGGAGATCACAATTTCCCCAACTTTCCTGATCAAGCTGGCTTTGAACAGTGATGCTCAGATATCAGCTGAGTAGCTAGGATTACAGGTATGAGGCACCTGGCCTGGCTTATTACCTTTACTATACAAAGGGGTTTCAATTCAACATATCAGTTTATGAGTACACACATCTTGATCAAATGGTTGGGATTCTAATCCATGTCTGCATCATTCTCTAGACAGAGATAAGTTTACTGTCTCCCCAAAAGTGGGAGAATTCAATATCCCCAAATGAGCTGATAAGTTTAGTTTGCTTTCCATTTTTTTTGTCTCCAAAGCTGCATTCTTTAGGTTAGGCTAGATTATAGTTACTCTAAATTGCAATTCAAAATCTGCTACAAAGTTTGCCAAGCTACCTTGGTGTGTTGTTTCACAAACTATCAATCAAGCCAGCATAGGCTTTGTCTAGGAAACAGACACCAGGAGCCGGAAGTGCCCAGATTTCCATGTTTTTGTGTTATCTCAGTAGACACACAGCTGCAAATCAGTAACTGCAGACAGCCTCACTTAACGACTCCTGAAATTCCCTTAGAAAGAGAAAACACAGCCAACCCATGATGAGTCTGCTCAGCACATTTTATCCACAAAAATTCAAGGAGTTGGAGTAAAAGGTGGCTTTTGCAAGGCAGGTAGTTGGGAGGCATCAATGACTCACCTTCCTGGACAGAGCTACTTCCTGTACAAAGGAAGTTTTGTGGTGTATGTTACAGTGTGTGGTTACGCTAAACCTTTTGGGATTGAGTTGGTTGTTGAAATGAGTCCTATCCAGCTTGTATCAGGTTCCATAACACATCATCCTATAAGTCTGTTCTGATTTGTTTGGTTTTAAGACAGGGTCTTGCTATATAACCCAGTATGGCCTAGAACTCACTATCTTTGTTCCTTTACCACATCTGAATGCTGGAATTATAAATGTGGGCCAACATGCTCATAGACTGTTCTGATTTTGATTTGAAGCTTTGGGTGGATCCAGAATCTCTGAAGCCACCATGAAATGCAATCTAAATGTGATCACTGTGTATTGCTTTGGTCTGCTTAGAATTAGGGAAGCAGGGACCTTCCTATCCCACTCCATATCTTGGCATTTTTCTGGTTATGGGGCCTGTTTTTTTAATCCTTTGATTGAACTCTCTGCAAAAGTTTTTTTCCTCTCAAATTCAACTACATAAGTAGAGCTGTGATTCTCCTTGGTTCTCTCCAAGCTTGTTTCAAGACCCTTTACATATCTCCTGGGATATGCAGGGCTCTGCTTTTTTTTTTTTTTTTTTTGGTCAGTCATGGGGCTTGAACTCAGGGCCTGGGCACTGTCCCTGCACTCTTCAGCTCAAGGCAAGCGCTCTGCCTCTTGAGCCACAGCACCACTTCTGGTTTTCTAGTGGTTTATTGGAGATCAGAGTCTCACAGACTTTTCTGCCCAGGCTGGCTTTGAACCATGATCCTCAGATCTCAGCCTCCTGAGTAGCTAGGATTACAGGCGTGAGCCACCGGTGCCCCGCAGGGCCCTGCTTTATTTCGTACATCTTCCCGATCAGAAGAAAACCAGCTTGGATTTGAGGAGCCCTAAATCAGGTACCAACCATGCTTGGCAAAGATGCCCTAGCAATAGCACAGGGTATCAAAGAATTTGCACATGGACTTGACTGATAGATTAACTTCAACACACTCTGACCTGGCTCTGGGACCACTGGCAAGTCACATGTCTCCTCTGTAGCATGATGCTAATAACTACAGGGCAGAGATGTTGCAAGGCCTGCCATGGAACAGTCCCTTCATAACCAGTTAGCATTTATTACATTTTTCAATGAACTATTTGAGAGGCAAAATGTAATTTAGGCATTCCTAAGCCTTTACCATAGTTTGTGATATTGGAAACAAGAAAATCATCCACTTGCCCCGGTGATCTTTGAGGAACGTCTGTAGGTCCTTTAGGAGATTTCACCTTTCTTGAGTATTTTAAGGGTAGATCTGACAAGAAAATGAAAATTCTCCCTCCAATCCTGGATCTGCAGTTGTAGCTACCAAAACACAAAGAAACCTTTGGGACCTACGGGTAAGTTGAATGCTTAGGCAGAAGCACTGAATGCTTTGACAACTTTCTGTTCCATTGGATTGCAGGATAGATGTCCAGGTGAAGTGCTACAAGACAAAGCTGTTGGATTATTTCATGTTAGACTGGCCTCACACTGGAGAATGAGCTATGCTACCAGGGAGGTGAACAAGGTGATCTTCTGGCCTTTTCCATTTCTAATTTTTGTGAATCTATGCAAGGTTTATTTCTTCTCCATATACTCTAGTGCATTTTTTATTTACCCAAGAAGGAATTTTCTTTTGTCCTCAGATATATTTATAGATTCTACCAACAAAAGTTAAAATGATAAAAAATGCCATTTCGAATTCTGTTTAATCCATTTAAAATCCTGTCTTATAAATTTCTCTTCCTATAAAGCAAAGCTGTCCCATCAGTGTGGTCTCCTGTCTGTTGCTATTTTTAAACTACATTTCCAGTAGAATGAGTTCACTTTTGGTAAGGAATTTAATACTCATTGGAAGATCCACTGGTGACCTTATGCTATGCTCTGAGTATAATTGAAAATTGTAGATCAGCTTTCATTTTAACTTATTCCCTAGGATAACAAGGCTGGGATACAAATGCAGAAGAAAGACTTCATGCCACGAAGATTAAAGCTGTAATCTTACAGAAACAATGCCACCATGTGACAGTACTTAGGATGGGATGTCAGAGAGGCTGCTTTTTGTTGTGATTATTTCTCTCCTTCTTTCCCTTCTCTACTTCCTTTTTCTTCTCTCCCTCTTCTGCTTTCTTTTCCCCCACCATTTGTTTTTCCCTTCACCTCTTAAAAAACTACTAATTCTAACCTCATCAAAATCAACTAGTTAATGTATTATTAGTATGTCTCTTTGTGCTGGTATTGGGGCTTGAACTCAGGTCCTGGTTCTCTATCACCTGAGTTACATCTCTGTGGTCTTTTTTTGTTTGTTTGTTTGTTTTTGTTTTTCTGGTTAATTGGCTACTAAAAGTCTCATGGACTTTCCTGCTTGAAATTGGCTTGGAACTGCAATCCTCAGATATTGGCATTCTGAGTAGCTAGGATTAAAGGCCTGGCTTATTATTTTATTTTATTTTGTATATTTTTTATCATGAAGATGCTGTACAGAGAGAGGGGTTACAGTTGCATGAGTAAGGCAATGAGTGCATTTCCTATCAAGCATTGTTACCTCCTCCTTTGTTTTTCCCCTACCATCCCTGTAAGCATTATGCCCACCTTTGGTCTTCAGCTCCACCCAGACCTGAGCTCCTCCCAGCCCTGGAGTTCCTGCTTTGTAGCCAGCCCCTCCCTCTCTCTCCCCAGACCACCTGAGCTCCCATCTATCTCACTTCCTACCCAAGACTCTGCTCCTTCTAGATAGTGGAGGGTGCCATGTGCTCCCTCTTGGGGGAAATATGGCTCCTCTAATAAACCTTGTAATATTCTTTCTCCTGTGCCTGCCTGCCTCTCCCTGGTCCCCTGGGATGGATGTGAGGGATCCTTATAATCCCTTCCCTCTCCAAGTTGAAAAGTTCGTTTTCAACACAGTGTCTTGTACACTCATTGTTATAATTGGTCAACCTGTATCCTTATTTCAGCATTTGTTATTTCCCATCCCCTCCCCAAATTAGAAAAATGTATGTACAAGATGCAGGGCAACAGAATCAAATACAGTGAAAACAGGGGTTTAAAATATGGAACGCTTCATGAATTTGCATGCCATCCTTGCTCAGGGGCCATGCTAATCCTCTCTATATCGTTCCAATTTTAGTATATGTGCTACTGAAGCGAGCACATTATTTTATTTTTAAAGATGATCTCAACCGGGGAATTGGTTCAGTTGTAGAGTACTTGATACTTACCTAGCATGCTCAAGGTCCTGGCTTCCATCCCAGCCCTCTTACCCCCACAACAATTTACCTCATTCTATAATGAGACTGAATTAAGTTACAATACCTACATATTCTCTTTCCTTTCCATGAGGCAGAATACTTTGAACTTGGAATTTGGAGAATTTTGGAAGAAGGGAGGATTAAGCAAGGGCACATAACTTTATGTTATTTTTTTAAATCCACACTTGCAGACTCTCAAGATGTAATGGCTTTGAAGAAATTCATAAAATAACGAGCTTTTCCTTTTTTTCTGATATATGACAGAAACATGCTATCTCAAAACACATGTTAGCTTCACAGGCCTGAAACTCATATTCCTTCTCTAGAGATCTCTAATTTTCTACTCTGCTTTCTCATCTATCATTCCTGATCATGGGAAAAGTCTGCACTTTTGCTGGCCCTCCTCACTTGCTTTTATACGTATATGTAATATATATATGTGTGTATACACACACACACACACATATTCCTGCAGCCTGCAACTACACTTAACACTGTTAGGAAGCAGTCCAGAGAGGAAAGAAAGAACAAAAACAATACCAACAAACCAGTTCAGCTCCAATGGAAAGCTGAATTGGGACACAATGGTGACCAGACCAGAGACGAGCCAGGAGACAGGACACAGAACAAGAAATATGGAGACACATGGCAAGGAGTCCGGGCACCTATGCTGTCCTGAGCTAAATAGGATTAGGCCAGGGTGCTGGGATCACAGGACACTCCTAGTTCTAGGCACTGGACTGACAGGTTCAGTGACCTATCACCCAAGATCCCGCCCCTGTCTCCAGGGTTCCAGGTATGCTCATCACCTGAGAGGGGAAGAGGGACTGTGTCACCATCCCCTACCGTGAAGACAAGATTCCAGATCTTAAATGGACATACTCATGTATCAGCGGAACTTTTCCATCTAGGGAAGATAGGCCTTAACCTTCCATATAGCATAAATTTAGAGGCTGGTGATTCAAGCCATTTAGGGAGGTAATCAAGGCAGAATAGGAATATTCTCTATGCAAAGTTTTCTTAAGGCTATGACATGTGCATTTCTCTGAAGCAGAGCCTTCCTAACTCACCTTGAGCTAGGCATCTGCATTCAATGAACAGCCTCTCTCACCTCTAGGCTTTTCAGCACTGGGTGGAGAATTCCCTCCCCCTCGCAAGAGGCACCAGGATGACTATAAGAAATTACTTAGACTCAGCCTCTTTACTTCACTATCTACCAGGCAAACCTTGAAATCAAGTCCTTTCTCTATCCTGTAAGCCACAGTTGTAAGTTCTCACAGTTCGCATTATCAGTATGTGTCAGCATACTTCACTGGTCCTCATTCCTCATGCTTCACACCTAATCTAAAGCCACCATGATTTTTTTTTTATCCCAACTATTTTAGAGATTACCTGAGAAGGTGTCTGTTTTGACATCTCTGCAGTTTAAAACTCCGTCCTCTCCATAGCATCTTACGTGGTCTTTTCAAGATGTAAGTCTGAATACCTCAACAGAATAGAGTTTAAATTTGGAATTGTAGACTAAAGTGCCCTGAATAATCTGGTCTCTTCCTATTGATTTTTCTGATGCCATCTTTTTTTCTCTCCCCATCTTGTTCATAGCTTTTAGACACACTGGCCTTATAATTCAATCCTCGATGTATCTCTATTTCTGTTCCAGAGCCTTTCACTTGATGTCCCCTCTGTTTGGAAACACTTCCACATTTTGGACCAGCCTTTGAGTAGTTTTCTCTCCTTCAGATTTAAGTTTCATGTCACTTGTCACCTTTCCTGATAAATTGATTATCCCTAATCATCTTTGTTTGCAAAATTACTTCACCTTTTTTCAAACCACTCTGTACCTGAAATTGTGTTGTTAATTTAATTATTTTTTTACCCATAGTTCTATTGACTAAATTTGATGGCATAAAAATATAGTTACACCAGACCAGGAGCTGGTAGCTCATGCCATAATATTAGCTACTCAAGAGGCTGACATCTTAGGATCTTGACCTGAAGCCAGCTACAGCAAAAAAGTCCATTAGACTCTTATCTCCTATTAAGCACACACAGTGGAGGTGTGGTAGAGTTGGTAGAGTGCTAGTCTAGCTTTGAGCACAAAAGTCCAGGCCCTGAGTTTAAGCCCCAGGACCAGTGTACACACACAAACTACATCAAATCTAAACCAAGCATTTATAAACAGGCATTGCTTTGGTTGGCCCACTGAACTGAATTCCAATGGGGGACTCCTGCATTCTCTGGGTCTGCTCGTGTGTTAGTGGTCAGGTAAGTGGAACTGCTCCTGGCAATTGGTGGTGTAAGTTGGGCTATGAGTAGCATTGGGAGTAGGTTTGTCTCTTCCTTCTGTAGGCTAGCTGGAAGATTAAATGAAAGATTATTAGACTTTGCCAGAGAACCATGCAGACATCCAAGTACAGAGAACAAAGAAAGGTTTATTGCCGGGAAAGGGGGCCAGCAAGACCCCTTCTCACAAGGGAGAAGTGAGAAGAAGTACCAGCTATTGTCTGAGGTGACCTATATAACCTAAGAGGTTTAGGATGGGCTAGAAAGGGCTAGGAGGCAGAGACCCTGGTGTGGACATGTGGCCCAGGGGCTTCATCATGGTGGACTAGGATTTATGGCTGTTATCCAAGTAGTAGATAAGGGTCCTGCAGCTGCCCAGACCCGAAGGTCACTCTAAGGGGCTCTTATTGCCTTATATGGTGGTAGCTGCCCCAGACAAGTGCCATCTTAAGGTAAAGGGGGCTGGAGGCTGATTATTTACTGCCTTTACTAAGTGGGCTAGTGTTGTCTAGGAAGAGAGCATGCTAAGCTGTGGAGAAGGGAAGGAGTGTCCTAAGCTATGGGAAGGGAGCTCATTTTGCTAACACTAGCCTAGGCATATAAGAGAAAAACAGGGCTCTTGAGAGAACACAAGTGTACCAGTTCTCTTGATATGTACTTTTAGCACTAAAATGTTTCTTCTGCCTTATTCTGTGAGTCAAAGCAGCCACACTTAAAGACAGTCTCTGCTTACTGGGAGGAAAACAATAGATAGCATTGCCAAGGGATGTGGATAGAGGGAGAGAAGAATTAAAATCATTTGGCAGACCCTAGACTACCATAATGGATCTTTACAATTAATTTTGGATTCTTAGCATCTGATTTTCCCCTCTAATACTGGAGGTTAAACTCAGGGATTTGAGCTCTTGTTTATTTTTCTCTCAAATTAGTACTTTATCACTTGAACCACATTCTGCTTCTGTTTATTTTTTCTGGTTAACCAGAGCTAAGAATCTGTCAAATTTGTCTGTCTGGGCTGGCTTTGAACCACTGTCTTCAGAGCTCAGCCTCCTGAGTAGCTAAGATTACTTATGTGAGCCACTAGTGTCTGGCTTCTGTTTTGGCCCTAACACTGTAGGGCCAAGCATATTTATTTCTTCCTATAGATGCTAAGCAAGCTACATGCTTTCTTTTCATCATTTCCTTCTGAGGGTTTAGGTACTTGTGCCATTTGGAAGTGAGAAAGGTAAGATAACAGGCTCCCCTGGAATTGAATCTCTGGTTCGGTGACAGCAGAGGGGATGGTGACACGTTGGTCTTATTTATAGTACCACTAAGTGCCTACTGGGAAAATGGCGCATGAGCAAGGAAACTATGAGCCCATTGCAGCATGCTAGAGGTTTCTTTATCAGGCTAGTTTTATGAAAGGTGTGGTCTTTTTGTTGTTGTTTATTTGGTGTCAATATTTGGACTTGAACTCAGAGACATGGGACTCTCTTTTAGCTTTTTCAGTTAAGGCTGGCACTCTATCACTTGAGCCACAGTTCTACTTCCAGTATTTTGCTCATTAATTGGAGACAGAGTTGGAGAATTGAAGAATTCAATGGAGAATTGAGAATAGAATTGGAGATAGAGGACTTTCCTATGGTTTTGAACCTTGTTTCTCAGATTTCAGCCTCCTATGTAGCTAGGATTGCAGATGTGAGCCACCAGCCCCTGCTTTATGAAAGGTTTTTATGTTGTTCTGAGAATCATAACTTTGAGCCTTAATTTTTAGCTCTCTCAAATATTTTGTAAGGCACTCAATATTTTTCAAGTAGGTTCTTTTTCTGTGGATTCCCCAGGGTCAGATCTGGTTGCTTGCATGAAGATCTGTTTTCAGAAGCTGGTAACAAGAACCAAGTTAGTGGTAGCAATATTGGTCCAGCTGCTCATCCAGCTATCAAGGATTCCCTTTTCCCTTCCTAATGGGATTCCTTAGTGTGACAATATTTTGTTAGCCTCCTGACTTTTTTTTTTAATCTCTTGGCACTACGACTTCTGTGCTCCAGAAAGCCTGGGGGAAGAAGAGGAAGAGCACAGAAAAGGCCCTGGGAAGTGGGAAGTGGCCTTCTAGACTACACTACGCCTTGTCTCTGCCTAAATAAATCATCTAACTCCTTACCTACAGAGTGACTGGGAGGTGAAAGCTTGGTTTTCTAATATCTGTGAAGGCATGAAGGGAGAAAACTTTAGAAGATATGTCAAAATAAGTGATGGACAATTGAGGAGCTTCTCACCACTGTGACAAAATCACCTTACAAAGAGGGAAGATGTATTTTGAATCATGGTTTCAAACCCTTGTTTTCTAGTTTTCCTATTTTGGGTTTGAAGTGAGGCAGAGCATCATGGTGGGAAGTGTTTGGTGAAGTAAAGCGGCTCACATTGTGGCAGCTGACAAGAGTGAGAGGAGGGACCAGGGTCCCAATATGCCCTTTGAGACCATGCCCACAGTGACCTGGGTGCTGACCCTGAGCTTTTTCACTCAAGGCTAGTGTCCTACCAGTGAAGCTACAGCTCTACTTTTGTTTCTTTGGTGCTTAATTGGTGATAAGAGTATCATAAACTTTCCTGACTGGGATGGCTTTGAACCACGATTTTCAGCTCTCAACCTCCTGAATAGGATTGCCAGGTGTGAGACACCAGCTCCTGCATCGACATTTTTATGAATGTATACAATATTTTCTAATCATTCTCTTGCCCCTACTGACTGATTTTGAGTACTTTAACCATGTCTCCTAATTCTTCAAAATATGCCTTCTCTCTTGCTTTCATTATATAACTACTATTTTTTCCAGGCCACAGTATATAAGTAAATGTTTACTTTCAATCTATTTCTCTCACCAGTCAATACATTTAGCTGCTAGTATACCACCCTAAATCCCATTTTCCTCCTTTTTCTGTCTCAAGAATCTGTTTTACTTGTAGTTCTGTTGAAGTACATCCCACTCTCTCAGCTTGAGATCCAGTTCCTTGCATTAGTTAGTCTGTTATCGCCCCTACATCAGCAATTTAATTGGTAATCACTCCCAAGTCCAGCTAATCTCAGGACCATCTGGTATGCACTACTGTGCCCAGTATATGCAGGAGACCAGGCATCAGACTGCAGTGTGAATGAAATAAAGAGTCCAGGATGGGAAAAGTATAGTGCCTTAGTGGTCAAGCTGCTCTGTTAAAAAAGGCAGGGCAAATCACCATTCACTTTGGATTTGTGCTGGGTCTGCAGACTCATTGATGGAACTAATATCATATCCGGTCTGACTGGACTGAAATAGGACTGGACTATGTCAGTCCAAACCATGAGGTTTTAGCTGTCAGCTCTGAGGAGAAAGGGGCTTATAAACCAATATTAAGACCATAGTCTAGTTTAAAGGGAAGAGGTTATAGCAAAAGCTGAAGATCAGAGAAATGGGAGTGTCTAAGAGGTCACTATTGAGCTCAATAGAAACCGTCAGTTATGAATTCTTAAAGTGGGACAGTGGACAGCTGGGAGGCTGGGTCCCCAGCTATAGGTCTTTGTTGTTGGCAGCCAGTGCATTGGATCACAGAAGGACTGGTCCAGCCTCCCTTGTCTTTGTTTCTTTCCTTTAGAATTGTTCTGCTTTTTTTTTTTCTTAGAGATACATTCTTTTTTATTTAATTTAATTTTATGGTCAAGGTGCTGTATAGAGGTGTTATAGTTACATATGTAAGGTAATGAGTACATTTCTTGTCAAACATTGTTACCCCTTCCCTTGTTTTCCCTCCATTTTCCCTCCCCAACAACTTTCCTCCCACCCAAATTGTAAAGTTCACTTCCAACGTATGTCTTGTGAGTATTGCTGTTGCATCGGTTCACCCTTTGTCCTTTGTCTCACCATTTTGTTGTTTCCTTCACTTCCTCAAATCAGATCAACATATATACAAGACAGAGGACACCAAAATGAAATATGGTGACAATAAGGGATGCATTCTTTACATGTATGTTATGAGGTACATTTTAAAAAGCCATGGAGCCATTTATGATACATCTCAATTTAGGGGCTGAAGGTTTAGCCCAGCAGAAGGGTGCCCGCCCGGCACACTCAAGGCCCTGGGTTCGGTCTTCAGCCCTGGAAAAAAAAAGGAATATTACAAAAAAAAGAATATTACATGATACATCTCAATTTGTATGATGAAAAGAATATGTATGTTGTTGGTCATGGGGCTTGAACTCCGGGCCTGCATGCTGTCCCTGAGCTCTTCAGTTCAAGGCAAGCACTCTGTCACTTGAGTCACAGCGCCACTTCTGGGTTTCAGGTGGTTACTTGGAGATGAGTCTCGCGGACTTGCCTGCCTGGGCTGACTTTGAACCACAATCCTCAGATCTCATCCTCCTGAGTAGCTAGGATTATAGTTGTGAACCACCAGCACCCAGCTTTAGAAATTTAATTCTTAATCATGTCTGAAAAACAGAATGGCAATTTTATCTATGCTTGTACTGTTTGATATAAAAATATTTTTTTGCTGGGTGCTGATGGCTCACACCTGTAAACCTAGCTACTCAGGAGACTGAGATCTGAGGATCATAGTTCAAAGTCCTCCTGGACAAGAAAGTCCATGACATTCCTTTTTTCCATTCCTCACTTTAATCATGTTATGTATGGGCCCAGAATATTAAACAATCCTGAAAAAAATACTGCTATTATAATGAAAGAATATTAAAACAACCTTTCCAGGTAAAGTATCAACTCAGTCTAAAATAATTGTTTTTCTTATTTTAATAAAAAAAAACCTTAAAATAATTTCTTCTCTATATTACTATTTCAGTTTAGGATGTCTGTTAGTCTCAGTCAGAAGAATCTTTCTAATATGGAAGGCTAGCAACTCATCTAAGTGCTTGAAGACAATGAGACTTTCCAGTGTCATCTCTCCTCACAGTTGAAACCTTCTAGCATCTCCGTGGCCATGAGCTAAGGAGAATCAGGGAAGATTTATTCAAAATCATGCCTACCACTGGCTGCTTCTAATAATTTATTTCAGATCCTAGGAACTGTTTATAAATTGGAGAATAGGCTTAAGCTCAGCTTCCCTGATCACTGTTGGCTGCAGTTTTGCTTTATTATTAGGAACTATTTTGTGGATTGATTTGTCTCTTAAAGAACTTGGTTATCTATAGTGAGGATACCTCTGTTTACCTCCACAAATAGTAACATCTTTTCTTCCCATAGTAAAATAAAATAAACTTTTCTGTAATATTTCACACACTCTGAAAGTCAACTTATGGACAGAGATAGTAAAATTCTTTGGGGAAACCTGTTGCTTTCATTCTCTCATTTAGCAGATTCTGATTAAAATAAGTGTTAGTCTAGTAAGAGTAATATACACTTTAGTTTAGCAATACTTAAGAGAGTCTTAGGATCTATACATATCTGACATTTTGTGTTGCAAGGACATTTCTATCCACCCAGGCTGCGTGTGCAATGGTGGACCCAGATTGTACAGCCCAGTGACACCATAGCCATCTTAGATTGTTAGGTAATCTCTGTTGGTCATACAATGACCACTGTGATTTTTAGTTTTATTTTGTAGTGCTCGGGAGTGATCTCAGAGCTTTGTGCATGCTAGGCAAGTGCTCTACCACTCAGCTACATTTCTAACCATGTAGCTATGACTGAATTTAACATACTTTTCCCCTTAGGACTATTTTCCACTTCAAGAAACTTGACATTCTGTGCTATGCATTAAGCAGACTCATTTTGATTTTTAACTTATATAGTACATTTAGATCAGTTTCATCTGATCCGACATTCATGGACATGTAAAATTATTTGTGACATTAACATCTATTTATTTTCTCAGTAAAACTGAAACTAGCCTGTTTGTTATAAGTCATAACCATATCACAGCTGTATATGTAGAATATCTACTTTCACTGCATATATAACATTCACAGTTCTTTTGCTCTTAGCTACTCCATGACAGGAATTAGTTATCTCATCACTTGATTCCTCTCAATTTACTTCTTATTCTGATTTCTCTCCCAAATGCTAATATTATATTAACAACTGAATTTTGGACATCAGCACCTGAATGTCTTCCTATAATTTGAACAATGTAAAAAATGGAATGGATTAACTCAAGTTTTGCTTCTCTTTGTTATGTTGCCTATTTTTGTTAATGACGCCACAATTTTTCCAGGCCTATACAACCAAAATTTTCTGTTTCAACAGGAACATGGCAAGTACTCAGTAAAAACAATTTGTTGTCATCTGTTACTCTCCTACTTCATCCAACCATTGCTAAACTTTTCTCTATGCAGAGATCTCTACTTATACTGCTTATTTAAAAGATTAAATAAATTTCCTATCTCCTTGTTTCCATAACCAATCCATTGTTTGTTATTTTGAGTCTACCTCTGAAAAATTTTTAGGAATAATTTCCTTCCTTACTTTTCCTGTTCTCATTACTCTAAGTCAAGCCCTCATGAACTCTTGATTTAACTACTTTTGAAGCGACCTCATCAGTGTCTCTCACCAGAGTCTCTTTCCTCCAAATCATCTGACATAGCAACACTCTGCTCTAAATACGTGCTCAAGCAGATCCTTCAGGGAATTTCCACGTCCTCAATGGTAGATTCAGAACTCTTTAGCCTGACATTTTCTGTCCTCTACACAGTATTACCCCAATGCAAAGACAGGCTTTAACATTAGACAGGAGACATGGCTGAAAAATGATTTTGAGGCCTCACTGTTTCTTAATCATGTGTTCCTAATTGTGTATTTCCTAATTTCTTTTGATAAGTCCCTATTCTATCCTCAACCCCAGTTTTCCTACCTGAACAACAGGTAGGTAACACTCATACCTCCTAGAACTGTTATGAGATTACATGACATACTTCATTCAAGCATTAAGGATGGTGACTGGTACAGTGTAAGTAATCAGTACATTTATTGCTAATCATTATTATGATGCTTACTTATTGTTACAGCATTACTAGATGAGTTGGGAGATAAATGTTGTTCATTTGTGGAACTAGTATCAGTTCGTTCTCATTATATGCTTTAGAATTAAGAACTTGAGATTTTTATAGAGCTAGGAACTCTATTTGTGATTCAGTTCCTTATATTACTCATTAGCAATTAATTCTAGTTGGAAAACGATGCATATTATGCTGAATGGAACACACTGAAAACTGCCATAACTTCTTGCCTATGTTCATACAACCAGATGTCCATCAATTGGTGAACAGATAAACAAATGCTCTGTACTCTAAATATTAACAGTATGTTGAGAACATAGTTAAACATCAAAAATATTGTGCTAAACAAGCAATGAAAGACACAAGAATCTCCATATTGAGTGACTTCATTCATTTGAAATGTCTAGAATAGGGAACTCTACAAAAGACTGGAAGTAGATTGGTGGTTGCTTTGGGTTGAGGATAGAAAAGACGAGACAACACTAAAGCTACCAGCACGACTATGTTTATTGCAGCATTATTTACCATAGCTAAGATATGGAACCAACCCAGATGCCCCTCAGTTGATGAATGGATCAAGAAAATGTGGTATATATACACAATGGAATTCTATGCCTCCATTAGAAAGAATGACATTGCCCCATTTGTTAGGAAATGGAAAGACTTGGAAAAAATTATATTAAGTGAAGTAAGCCAAGCCCAAAGAAACATAGGTCCCATGGTTTCCCTTATTTGCAATTACTAATATATGTCTGAGTCAAGCAGAAAAGGTCAGATAAGTTGATGTTAGGAAAATGAACCCTAAGGTATGTATTCAAATGTTTTTTTTCTTTCATGCAATTGTTTCTAACACATTTATAAGATTATTTTTTTGTTGCTTTGTATGTCCCTCCCCCACGGTATAACCCATGCTTTCACTGCATTTGATGTCGGTATAATTTGTGGAGGAAAAGGGAAAAAACAAATCGTTTAAATAGGGATACAGGTGGACTCATTGCAACAATGAGACGTACAAGTTGTTATGTCGAAAACGAACATTACAACTTTGGTGGGGGGGAGGATGGGAAGGGATGGGAAGGGGAAACAAAGGAGAAGGCTACAATGCTTGATAAGAAATGTACTCATTATCTTGCCCATGTAATTGTAACCCCTCTGTACAGTATTTTCACAATAAAAAAAAAGAAAAGAGAAATTACTGCAGTTGGGGACAAAGTGTCTTTTTGAATTGATTCAAATAAGTGTTTATAGTTCTGTATAGCTTTCCCACATATGTCAACAACACCACAATAAAGATGCAGAACTGTCCAGTTCCTATGTTGATCTCACTCCGATTCTCTTTGGGGTCATGTCCCATCCCTTATCCTTACATGACCCATAACCTTTGGCAGCCACTAATCTATTTCTTTTTTTTTTTATGAGAAAGAATTTTTTTATTGTGAAAATACTGTATAGAGGGGTTACAATTACATGGGCAAGATAATGAGTACATTTCTTATCAAGCATTGTAGCCTCCTCCTTTGTTTCTCCTTCCCATCCCTTCCCGTCCTTCTCCCACTAATCTATTCCTTATTTCTATAATTATGCTATGTGGGATTGTCTGTATTAAATGTATTTTTTGGTACCTTAAGGAATATGCCTGCCATATTATTTTTTGTTTTGTTTCTGTTTGTTTGCTCATATTCCTTTACCATTTGTTTTCTCTTTCATGCCTTTCTGTGGAATACTTGAACAGATACATTTTGAATTATCTGTACTGTTTTAGAGTATATCCTTTGTCTGTTTTTTAGTTGTTGTTGAAGGAATTAACATTATGCATACATAACTTTCAATGTACTGAGGTGGACATTTAGTAAAATGTCTCTTTACCCTCCCTCATTTATAATTGTTTTAATATTTCCTTTATACATATTGAGAGCCACATCGAATAACATTATACTTTCTTCTTCAACTATCATAAATAATTTAATGAATTCAAGACAGAATGTTTATTGTGTTTATTTACATTTTCATCATTCTCTTTTTCTTTCTTCCTTCTAAGATTTCTTCTTGTAGAATTTTCTTTCTACTAAATAAGTCACATTAATCACTATTTTAAGATATATTTACTGGTGATAAACTGAGCTTTCAAAAAAAAATCTAAACATGTCTTGGTGACCCTGCATGCCCCAAGGACATTTTCTCTGGTGTAGAACTCTAGCTTTTTGTCTTTTTTTCAGCACTTGAAAAATGGTTGCAACATCTTTCTGATGAGAAATCTACTGATACTTGAATTGTTTACCTTTGCCCCTATGGGTAATGTATAATTTCTTCCTGGCTGCTTTTATAGTTTTCCTTTGATTTCATTTTCTAAAGTTTGGCTATGAGGTATCTCGGTGTGAATTTCTTTGGGCTTCTTGTCTTTGGGGGTATACTCAGTTTCTTAAATCTGTAGCAGGGATATGCATATATAAGTATATGCTTATGTATAATGTCTATACACATAAAAGTATATATACATATTAATATATATGGTAAATTTCAGAAGTTTTTACAGACACAGTTGTTATGGTCACTAGTCCTATATGATTTATTCAATTTTTTGACATCTCTTCTCTTGCTTGCTCAGCTTAGGTAATTTCTAGTGTTCTATTTTCAAATTCACTGATTATTTCTTGTCTTCTTCACTAGGCTGTTGAGTCCATCTCCTGCATTGTTATTACATTTTTCAGTGCTAGGATTTCCACTAAGTTCTTTATATCTTCTATATCTTTGCTGACTATTTCTACTTATTTCATTTGTTTCAGTGCATTTGTGTTGAAATAGGCTTGCGGTGTTACTTTAAAAGTTACTTCTCAGAGAACTCAAGCTTCTGTGTTACGTCTGCATTGGCATTTATTAACTGTTTAAAAAACAGCTGTTGTTATCTTTAGATAGTTGTATTGTTATAATAACATATTGTTATCTTTAGATAGCTGTACAAGGAGAGGGCTCAACTTAATATATCTATTTATGTGTACAGTGATTCACGAGAGTCACCCCTTCTGCCATTCTCACCCTTTTCTCTCCTTTCCCTCAGCAGTGTCATCGTTTCCTAGTTCCATTTTCAAGTTTGCATATTATGATTGTATTTACCCACCATTCCTCTTTCCATCATCCACTGTCCTCTCATTAGCTCCCACTCTCAGGGAAGAAACGTTTTTGCTTCCTGATATTCATTTTATAAGCAGTATTGTTTTATTTTGCAAGGAGAAGGCCATACAGGTAAAATTGTGTATAAATACACAATGGTATGGGTAGAAATAATGTTTCATACTCATGTAAATAACTCTCTCTTATAAGAATCAAGCATAAGGATTGCTAAACTCAGTGTCCATGCCTCCACATGTTCAGATTGAGAAAATACAGTTCTATAAATGTCTTTGATTTTTTTCTTTTGACTTAACATTTTCTCCATGGCAAAATAAGCAACAAAACCTATTTGTAAGCATAGACTGGCTTTAAACATTTTTTTAAAATTTAATTTAATTTTATTTGTGAACATACTGTACAGAGGAGTTACAATTACATGGGCAGGATAATGCGTACATTTCTTACCAAGCATTGCAGCCTCCTCCTTTGTTTACCCTTCACATCCCTTCCCAGCCTCCCCCCTCCCCCCCAATCCCAATCCTTCTCCTTCCCCCCCCTTCCCCCCCCACACCGACGTTGTAAAGCTCGTTTTGGACATGACAACTTGTACTTCTCATTGTTGCAATAGGTCCACCTGTATCCTTAAACAACTGGTTTTTCCCCATCTCCTCCACAAGTTATACTGACATCAAATATAGTGAAAGCAGGGGTTATACTGTGGTGGAGGGACATACAAAGCAACAAAGAGATAATCTTATAAATGCGTTAGAAACACATGCATGAAAGAAAAAAACATTAAAATACACATCTAAGGGTTCATTTTCTTGACATCACATTATCTGACCTTTTCCGCTTGACTCATACATATACTAGATATTACAAATAAGGGAAACCATGGGACCTATGTTTCTTTGGGCCTGGCTTACTTCACTTAATATAATTTTTTCCAAATTTTTCCATTTCCTAACAAATGGGGCAATGTCATTCTTTCTGATGGAGGCATAGAATTCCATTGTGTATATATACCACATTTTCTTTTTTATTTTTATTTTTATTTTATTTGTGAACATACTGTACAGAGGGGTTACAATTACATGGGCAGGATAATGCGTACATTTCTTACCAAGCATTGCAGCCTCCTCCTTTTGTTTACCCTCCATGTCCCTTCCCAGCCTCCCCCCTCCCCCCCAATCCCAATCCTTCTCCTTTCCCCCCCTTCCCCCCCCCCCACCGACGTTGTAAAGCTCGTTTTTATACCACATTTTCTTGATCCATTCATCTACTGAGGGGCATCTGGGTTGGTTCCATATCTTAGCTATGGTAAATAATGCTGCAATAAACATAGTTGTGCTGGTAGCTTTAGTGTGGTCTTGTTTGTAAACATTTGGGTAAATGCCCAAAAGTGGGATTGCTGGGTCATAGGGGAGTTCTATGTGAAGTCTTTTGAGGAACCTCCATACTGCTTTCCAAAGTGGTTGAACAAGTTTACATTCCCACCAACAATGAAGTAAGGTTCCTTTCTGTCCACATCCCCTCCAGCATCTGTTGTTGTTAGAGTTCTTGATTTTTGCCATTCTAACTGGGGTGAGGTGATATCTCAATGTTGTTTTGATTTGCATTTCTTTTATGGCTAGGGATGTTGAACATTTCTTCATGTGTCTATTGGCCATCCTTCTTTCTTCTTCAGAGAAGTTTCTCTTTAAGTCTTTCGCCCACTTATTTATTGGGCAGTTGTTTCTTTGAGGATTTGTTGTTGGGGGGTTTAATTTTTTGAGTTCCAAGTATATTTTAGATATGAGACCCTTGTCCGTTGTATGGCTAGTAAAGATCTTCTCCCAATCCGTGGGCTTTCTATTGATCTTGCTAGCTATGTCATTTGCCCTGCAGAAGCTCTGCAACTTTATGCAATCCCATTTGTCCAACCTTTCTTTGATTTGTTGTGTTTCCGGGTCTCTATTCAGAAAATTTCGGTCTGAGCCAAGGAGACCTAGGGTTTCTCCTATTCCATCCTGTAATGTTTTCAGTGTCTGCTTTGAGTTCAAGGTCTTTGATCCATTTGGAGTTGATTGCTTTAAACATTTTTTATTGCTGCTCTAAAGGTGATGTCCAGGGAAGTTACAGTCAGGTAATGAGTACATTTCTTTTTGGACAATGGCATCCCTTCCCTTGCTGTCTCCCAGTTTTTCCTTCCCATCGCCACTCACAAGTTGTATAGCTTATTTTTGGCATAGTGTTTAGTGAGCACCTCTGCTGTTTGTTCACCCTTTGTCCCTCTATTTCTGTGCCCTCCCGTGCACTCTCAAATACAGATAAACAAGACAAAAAGAAAAGAAAGCAAAAGCAACAACAAAGAAAAACGCCTCTTGTTTCAATTTCCTGAAGTTGATTTTGATAAATGTAATAGAATAATGTATTTTATATATAATATAATATTTTATATGATCAGATGTATATACATTGTCTTTTAATCATTGAAGATGATTTTTTTTTTGGGTCAGTCCTGTGGCTTTGAGCTCAGGACCTGGGCATTGTCCTTGAGCTTTTTTTGCTCAAAGCTAGCACTCTACCACTTGAACCACAGTGCCACTTCTGGCCTTTTCTGTTTATATGGTACTGAGCAATTGAACCCAGGGCTTCATGCATGCTAGGCAAGCACTCTGCCACTAAGCCACATTCCCAGCCCGTGAAGATGATTTTTTTTTAAGTTTCTGGAATGATTTTTTTTTTTTTGTCAGCCGGGGGGCCTGAACTGTGGGCTTGGGCACCGTCCCTCAGCTCTTCAGCTCAAGGCAGTGTTCTATGACTTGAGCCATAGCACCACTTCTGGCTTTTTTTTGCAGTGCTGAGGGATCAAACCCAAGGCCTCATGCATATGAGGCAAGCACCCTACCACTGAGCCACCTTCCCAGCCCTGAAATGATTTTTTTAAGTGGATACTTTTTTACTGTGTTCTGAGACTGGGTCCTCTTCAGATCCTCTGTTCTAACCAGCCTCCTAAAACTGCTGGCAGGGAAAATGAAGAATGTCTCTTTAGTGCCAGATACTGAGTGTGGATTGATGCCTCATTGACACCTGGGTAAGAGTGTCTCAGAACTGCTGGGCAGAGTGGGATTTTAGGCTTTCTTTAGGGTTATCATTAATCCTGGCCCTCATTACCACTGGATAGTGGTAGAAGTTCTGGCTCCCCTTTGGGTTTTCTCTGATGACATCAGGGGGAAGTGTGGTAACTTGTCAGGTGGGGATGGATGTCTTGGATCCTCACTTGATCTTCACTAATACCACAGTGTGTGGAGAAAAGGGAAAGACCACATCCTAACTGGACAAGGGGAGAGCTCAAAGCTTTCCCAGACAGATGGTGATGAGGTGGCTGTTTTGATAGTATTTGCCTGGGGTAGGGCTATAATTGCCTAATTTATCTATTTACTTTGTCTTTTGAGATTAGTTCTTTCCTGGATCTTTTGCTAGAGTGAGATAATTTTTGTTGGAGAAATTTTAATCTATTCTCTTTGGTGTTTCTGGATCGTTGACTTCTTTAGTATCTAATTTGGGAGCCAGAGATAGAAAGAAAAGCCAAAGAAGGCCTGCTGTATTATTTCTTGGGTCTTGGGATCTCTAGCCCTTCTGACTCCTTGTTGGTATCTTTAAGAGTTAGTTTCATATATAATGTCAATGATTTTTAATTGTTTCACTGAAAGGAATAGATAGCAATAAGCCATGTTTAATAAATATTTGCCAACTACTCTGACCATTTTGTTGTGCCATTTTACTCTATAACGTGAATACAATGATTGGTGTATCCTACATGACTTATATACTGATATTCCAAAGGCAAGTAATCAGATTTATCAGAGACATCTTTGTGTAAAAATAAAGCTTTGAAATCTTTTTAAAATTTTATTTTATTGTAATGTTACTGTACAGAGGGGCTACAGTTCCATGAGTAAGGTAATTAGTACATTTCTTGTTGCACATTGCTATCCACTCCTTTGTTTTTCTCCCACTATCCCTTCCCTCTCCCAGCTTTGAAATCTTATCATAAAAAAGCAAGCAAAATAGAAATAAAATCTAAAGTATTTCAACATGTAGATATTATATATACTTTTCTTTTTAAAATATATTATTAAGTAGTTATACAA
Source organism: Dipodomys merriami (assembly GCF_024711535.1). Classification (NCBI taxonomy): domain Eukaryota; kingdom Metazoa; phylum Chordata; class Mammalia; order Rodentia; family Heteromyidae; genus Dipodomys; species Dipodomys merriami. The sequence goes on from NW_027205603.1 coordinate 29,202,226, forward strand.
AGAGGTTACAATTCAACAAGTCAGGTTATGAGTACAATGCATCTTGATCAATGTTACTCCTTTATCCTCCCCTTTTTCTTCCTTCTCTCCATACTTTTAAGTTATATAGTTCAATTTTTACATAATGAATGTCCATTAAATATGACTATCTTTGATCACTCTTCCTCCTTCCACTCCTGTGCCTCTATTCTCTACCCCAAACATGTTGCTGCTTCCTAGTATTCATTTTGTTGTTGTATTCATTAGTTGTGCAGTGGGTTACACCTTTGAACTCCTACCTTAAGTATACCATCCGTTAAGCTGTTTGTATGTATGAAATCCAGCTTCCAAATATGAGAGAAAATATGTACCATTTGTCTCTCTGAATCTCCATCAATTTCCCTGAAAATGCCATACTATTATTCTTTTTAATAGATGAGTAAAATTCCATTGTATATATGTAGCACATTTTCTTGATCCATTTATCTATTGTAGGGCATCCGGGGCTGCTTCCATAACTTGGCCATTGTGAATAGTGTAGCAATGATCATGAATGTTCAAGTGTCTTTACAGTATCCTTATAATATCATCAAAATCTCTTGTAGGAACATTCACAGAAGTTTTATCTGTAAGATTCCCCAAATGGAAAAAAAACATGAATGCAAAGGAAAATGAATAAATCAAAAATCTAGAAATGAAACATTATTTAACAATAAAAGTCATGAGGTACTGATATAAGTTACATAAACTCAGCAAATACCATGCTAAATCAAAAATATCAGCCATTAAAAGACCATGTATTGCATGATTCAATTTATATGAAATGCTAAAAATGGACAAATCCACAGGGAAATAGTAGACTCCTGGTTGCTTAAGCCTAGTTTAGAGGTAATGAGTTGGTACAAAGATCTGAGTTATTCTAAAATTTGATGTAATTTAAGGCAACTCTGTGAATATTCTCAAGACTTTCAAATCAGCCAGTTTAAATGGATTAATTTTGTAGCATGTAAACCATATATTACTATAGTATTAAAGAAAGATAGATGATCCCAGTGAAATGCTCAAGCAAGCAGGCAGAAACCTTTCTACCCTGTTGTTGAAATGGTTATTTGTTTCCAACCAACCAAAGCTTGAAAAGAATAGTATATGTTTTTACATACATCTTGACTGTGAACAAATGTTTGCACACTTATATTTGTTAAACATAGTAAAAAAATAAAGAGAGGGGAAGGGAATCTAGTGAGAATTAGAGAATAAAGCAAATATATTTGCTGTCCTAATGAACAATCTCTGAATTCTCTGTACACTCTAATATTTGACAGTTCTAGCTTCCTTTCAAGTAATATTTCATCAACTGACTTTCTGGAGAGTGAAGTGTATTTGGGTTTGCTTTCCCTATACTTTTAAGTATCATGAGGTTGGGTCTGGGCCTGTACTGTTTGTGTTTTCATAGTATCTCTGGAGACGACATTCTTCTGCAGAAGCTAAACCTGGCCCTCCTTCCCTCACAGGATCCTCACTTTGTTCTTGTTGTGCAGAGGAAGCAGGACACCTGGTAGAAAACCCGATTAACTGAGGCATTTTCAAATCAGCTTAGACAACAGTCATTAAAGACTTCATGTGGGATGAGGTCCTGACACATGTTCAAATCTCTTGGTGTCTAAGTAACATGGAAGGTAATGGGTTTGCAGCACAGACTTCACTCCATCTGTTAAGTGACCACATCAGCTACATTTGTATCCAGGGCCATTTAGAATTGTGTTGATTCTGTCATAAGCAGAAGTAGCTAAGTAAATAGTAAGACCTAAGTCCTTCTCTAACTATCATGAGAAAATAACTCAGAATTACATATCAAAGAACAATTTAATGTCAAACAATTTCATTTCTCCCCCTTTACTTAAATAAATGAAGAGAAATGTTTATGAAGTGGTTAAATATTTTCTCTGGCAAATGACCCTAGGCTAAAGAGATACGTACAAGGGACTGTGATCAGAAAGATTTCCCAAATGGCTTTAGCATGCTTGGAACAGTGTTGTTTCTGGCTGTCCCCTTAAGATGAATTTTGTGTGGTGATTAGCATCACCTTGGATTAAATTAATTGGCTATCCTCAATCCCTGGTGAACATGCTAAAAATAAATCCAAAGACATTAGCTTCTTCACACGAAATGAGCAGGCTACATAGCCAGTTTGAACTATTCAAACAGCTTAAACATCCTTTTCTTTTCTTTATAAAGGAAGTTTCATATTCTGGTAAGTATAAAACTATTTTAAAATCTTTCTTTTGAAAATTATCTATGTTTTGCTGGCTTTACTTTTGGTTGTTTTTTAATCTGTCTAGATAGCATACTGTATTCTATCTTTTACTATTAGATAAGGAACACATATTACCAAGAATTATTGTCTTTTACTCAAACCAGCAACCTTTGAAATATGCTGATATTGAAGTAGGTGGAATTTCTATAAGAGGAAATCATATGATTCTAGGTTATTTATTCCAGGTTATAGAAGAAATATGTATTCAGTATAGAAATTTGTGCAATACTAAAAAATAAGCAGCTTTTAATTCAACAATACCCATAGCACAGTGAATAATTAGTGTATATTTACTTTCTGCATCTCCTTTCCCTCTTTTCCACTAAACAAAAGTATATATTTGTAATGAAATGAAACTTTTCTAACATTGTCTCTGAATTGCCATAAGTCCGAACCTGAATATATCAGTTTTATTTTCTATGCTATTCTTTCTAAATTGCTTATATCTTACCATAAAGTAGAAAATTAACTGTAAAATATAATTAGTAAAATTATTTGTGCATATTGCAGATCTGCCATTTATTTTGTAAAATGAGGGTGCAAAGGTATAGTCCTATTGGCAGAGTTTACTGTTGGTCTCTGAGCAGGGCACAGTTAAACATAGTTTAAAAATATTATTTAGTAGTTGCACAAAGAAGTTTCAATTCCATAAGTCAAGTTGTGAGTATATGTCTCCCTTCCATCATTCTCCCTCATTAACCCCTTATATCCTTATCCTCAAGTTACATAGTTCAATTTTTACATAATGTACAGTGAATATAATGACTACATTTGCTCGTCTTTCCTCCCTCCATTTCTGTTCCCCCACACTGCCTCCCACAATGTTTGTATGCATGTGCTGTCATGCATGTTTAAATACACTGTTGATTGAGACCAATAACATCACAGATAAGCATAGGAATAGTGAATATGTGAACCAGAGAATGTTTAAAAAGTCTGCTGCATTCCCTGACTCATGTAACCACAATCTCTCAGTACATCACCTCTATAATAATAACAATAAATTAACTAAAAAAACCTGCCTCATGTCAATATGAAAGTATTCATGGTGGCTACATGGTCATTTTATGCAATAAGAAGTTCACCAGAGAAGAGGGGAAGCTATTGATATCATGTTATTAGTTACATATTTTAATGTAAATTGAGCTACAGGGAAAGAGATTTTTGTTAGCCAACTCCCTTGCTACATCCAGGGGTCAGTGGGGAGGAAAATGGAAGGCTTCTAGATTCTACAGTTTCCTCTTTTTACCTGTTCCCACCTCTACTTCTTCCTCAGGAGAAACTTCTGGAGAAGAATTAACCCATCTTAAGCTCTTTAGTTGGTTTGTTGCCTAGGTAATTCCTGAGCATATCACTGCCCTATCCCATTTTCAGAGAATATAAAAAAACTTTACCTTATTATTAAAACATATATGAAGAAACATTGTTTAATTTCCAGCCAAATTCTGATTAGCCTGAGCAACTGATTAAGAAAAGACTGTAGTTAACACAGGCTAACCTAACCTAGCTCAGTGTCATGAGAGGGGCACTCTACTGTCATGTGGTATAAGGGCTCACTCTGGTACACTGGCTAGATGCTGCACTATTCCTGTCTATTTGCTGAGGGCATCTCCATCACCCTGTATCCAGCATTTCAGCTTTATAGGACTTTCCTCTGGAAATTGCTTTCTTCCTATTCCTACCTTCAATCTTGGTTAGAAATCCCTTTTTGAATATTCTCTTGGCACTCATCCACAATTGTGCTTTTGAATTACTCTCTGAATTTCCCATGGACTACCAGGAAATGCACATTAGGGCAAAGACTGACCTATTTCCTCAGGAAGAAATTTGGTTTGCGCCCTTTTCCACTATGATGATAGTGTGCACTGAATGAACATAGATGCTTTTATTTAATGATACTTTTAAATCTTGTGTTCTGTGATTTACATGCAAGGCCCAACTTAACCAGGTATGGGCTCTTAATCCTGGCTCACATTTATGGAAAATCCCAACATTGCCTAAGACTTTTTCTAGTAATTTTGGGAGTTTTCAGAGAAGCTCTCAATGTGATATGGATGGTGTGGACTCACAGGATGTTGTTTTTTGCTATAATCTCTTTGTCAAGGTTCATGGGAATTGTTTGGCTGTGGATACTTTCTTTGCCAATGTTCCTCATCTGCTGACATATGGCAGCTTTTCAGGACAAGGAATGGAGCTTTCAGTTTCTACCTAGAATGTATTGGTCTCAAAAACTATGTTCAGGGCTGATAGCAGGGGAACAGGGTCAATGTGGGGGTGTTTCCTTATTATTATTATTACTATTATTATGATTACAAAAGCAAGTATTTTATTTTTTGCTGGTACTGGGGCTTGGACTCAGGGATCTCTCATTAATTCAGCTTGTTTACTCTGCTGGCACTTTTCTACTTAAGCCATATCTTCATCCTTGTTCTGTTGTTTTTATCTTCCAAGTTCTCTGTGGTGCCCGTACAACATTTCTTGTGTCTTATTTTAGCTAAAAGCAAACACAAAACTCCTCTAAAACTTTAGCATATGGCTTGCACAGATATGTTCACAGATGTAGTCACCAGGTTACCAGAGCTCCTGTAATCCTGCCTATTCAGGAGGCTGAAATCTGGGGGTTGTGATTTGAAGCCCAGGCAGGAAAGTCCATGAGCCTCTTGTTTCTATTAAACTCAGAAAAAGCTGATGTGGAACTGTGGTTCAGTGGTAGAACACTAGCATTAAGCAAAAAGAAGCTCAGGGACAGTACCCATGGCAAGCATGCATGTGCGCGCACACACACACGCACCCACACGCACACACAAATTACAATTATATACTGACAAATATCATTTTCAAAATGGGATGGAAAATGTGTCTCAAGTACTATTCATGTTAAATATTTTCAGATTTAGCATATAAGTCAATCAAACTAAAAATTCATTGGTGGTAGAGAGCTCTGGAATCTTTTATTTAAATTCAGAAGAAACCAATCTTCTTTACATGTTATTTTTAATAGACATACAGTAACTGTGTATATTTATGGGTACACTGTAATATTTTGACATGCATATATAATTTGTAATAATCAGGCCAGGGTGAATGGCATATCTGCCACCTCAGACATTTATTACTGAGGAGAGTTATCATTTTTGCTAGCTATTTTGAACTACTCAATTAATTGTGTCAGCCACAGATCCCACTGTGCTATAGAACATTGGGAGTTATTCCTCCTATCCAACTGTATCCATGTACCCTTGAGCCAGGTGCTCCCTTAATAGTTGATGAAGGTAAGGAGATTATGTAGGCTGCCCAAGGTCAGACCACAGTTTATGAGAGTGGGATGAGAGGAGGCTGTAGTTTTGCTGACTCCACTGCAAAGCTGGATTTCCCAGCTTCTGATGCACATGTCTGTGATGGCTCCCTTTATTGTCTTAAGAACTGTAAACACTTTAAACCTCTCAGGAAGGGAGGAGACATCTAATTTTCAGGCTGATCTTCCAATGCTTTATCCTAAATTACATACAAATAAGATTTGCAAATCTTGGGGATGTAAGAAAAGTCTTCACTGACAGCTTGTGAACATTTAAGTGAGTGAACCAGGCTAGATTTAGAAGGTAGTTTTGCCTTTCTGTATCTTCACAATACCTATCACATCTATTTGTTCAATTTGTTTTCAAGGCTTGCAGGGCTGTTTATTATCAAAAGACACTAATAATTACATTGATTTAAAACAATAGAAAGTAGTCACAAAAGGCTATAAACTGAAAAACGAGTCTAGAGCCAGATAAATCCTAGTAGAAGCTAAACTGCAAGTTTGGCTTCGTTCCATATCTTGGCTATGGTGAATAATGCTGCGATGAACATGGTCATAGCAAATGCCCCTCGGTAGATGAATGGATCAAGAAAATCTGGTACATATATGCAATGGAATTCTATGCTTCCATCAGAAAGAATGACACTGCCCCATTTGTTAGGAAATGGAGAGACTTGGAAAAAATATTAAATGAAATAAGCCAGGCCTAAAGAAATATAGGTCCTGTGGTTTCCCTCATTTGCAATAATTAGTATACATCTATGATAATTTTATCAGATGAGCAGAAAGCTCAAAAGCTATGTACATATGACCATATAAGATGATGCTAAGTGAAATGAACCCCAAGATAAGACAGGGACACAAGAGGTCTTTCTTTGTTGTTGTTTTTAATGTACTATGTGTTTTTTTTTGTTTCCCTTGTATTTTCTTCCCCTATGGCGTATCCCCTGTTGTCACTGTACTTGATTTTGGTACCTTGTATCTTGTATATACATATGTCTAATTTGGGGAGGGGAAAGGGAATAAGAAAACGCTGAAATAAGGATACAGGATGACCCTTTGCAACAAGGATAACCATAAGACTGTATATTGGAAATGAACTTTACAAGTTTGGGTGGGGGGCGGGGAGGAGTGAAGGAGGTCAGGGAGGGAAGGGATAGTGGGAGAACAACATGGGAAGGGGTAACACACTGCTTGACAAGTAATGTACCCATTGCCTTACTCATGTAACTATAACCCCTCTGTACAGCATTTTTACAATAAAATAAAATAAAAAACACAAGAAAGACTAGCTTGATGGAGAAGTTGTAAAGGAAAAATGGCCAGCTCAGGTTGATGTGTCAGATGATTTGCCTGCATCTCCCCACCCCCTTCTAATTTACAGTGGAAACATCTGGTACTAAATATGGCTCATATTTGAAGGTCTATGTGATATTTCCTTCTAGAACTTATTGCTGGGTACATATTATCCTTCAGATATACTCATTTGGTTCCATCCAAAGGACAATATGAACTTTAAAATCTTTTCCTATTTTCCCCCCTTACTGTTGACCAGCAGAACCCAGTGATGAATTATAAAACTCTGGATTTCTGTTTTGTAAATTGTGTAACTTTATTAACTCCAAAGTCTCAAGAAAGGTAGCAGTCAGTGTAAAATAAATATGAAATGGGGCTGGGGAGGTAGGTTAGCAGTAGAGTGCTTGTGTAGCATGTAAGAGCCTCAGGGCTATATCTCTAGTAGAAGGAAAACAAAAATGAAAATAAGTCCTACAAATGTTCATAGCTCTGCCTTGCTGTGGTAATGTGCATTAACACTGGCTTACATGTATATTTATGGACTTTTCCCAATTAGTATAAGGATGTTCCTATGTAAGTCAACATAATTGCATATATGGTTTTCAAACTACTTTCTCAGTTATATGTAATGATTATCATCTTTGTTTTCAAGGTCTGGGTATGTAGTTCAAGCTGGTATTGAACTTGTGATTTCCCTGCCTCAGCCTCTCTAGTGCTGGGGTTGTAGGAATACAAAATCAAGTCACTATGCCCAACTTGTCATGGTCATTGGCCTATGACCCAAATTACACATCTATAAAGCCATATTTAATGGCTGAAGTTTTCCACTGAGTGGGAGTATACATTATAATTTATGTTGGTCCTTATTACTGTCTGCAGCCTTTTAATTTTTCAATTATAAATGTTCTTATTTATTGCTTTGTGTATATATTTTTTTTACTGTGGTTGTTTCAAATTTTCCTTCAATAGTTGTTAGCATAATGAATAAATACAATCCTAGGGATATCCTGCATGTCTATCAAATATAATTAGCATGCATTAGGATTATCATATATTCTCTATGGTGCATCTGCAGAATGTTATTCTGAACAATTTGCTTTCCTCTATAGGTCTCAACCAACATGAGTGAGACTCCTTCTACTAGTTTTTCCACCATTCATAGAACTTCTGAAGGTCAAGTTCCCTCCCGCCGTCATTTAAGCATCACTCATCCTGTGGTGGCCAAGCGGATCAGCTTCTATAAGAGCGGAGACCCCCAGTTCGGAGGAGTCAGGGTGGTGATCAACCCTCGTTCCTTCAAGACCTTCGACGCTTTGCTGGATAATTTGTCCAGGAAGGTGCCCTTGCCTTTCGGGGTGAGGAACATCAGCACCCCCCGAGGCCGGCATAATATCACTAGGCTGGAGGAACTGGAGGATGGTGAGTCCTACTTGTGCTCGCATGGCCGCAAGGTGCAGCCGGTGGACCTGGACAGGGCCCGCAGGCGCCCGAGGCCCTGGCTCAGCAGCCTCGCCATAAGTGCGCATGCGTCCCGCCACCCCACTGTTGCTGCCGCTCCCAGCATGCCCTGCGCCCCGAGGCGGCTCCTGGTGTTCCGGAATGGTGACCCCAAGACCAGGCGCACAGTCCTACTGACCAGGAGGGTCACTCAGAGCTTTGAGGCCTTTCTACAGCACCTGACCGTGGTCATGCAGCGCCCAGTGACCAAACTGTATGCCACGGATGGAAGGAAGGTGAGCCAGGTGGATGGTGGGGGAGAGGTGGGGAAGTCCCGCTGGCACCGGGTGGGCTTGGGGCCAGGTGGGAGTCAGGACCTGGAAAAGGCCGCCCTGGCCTCCCCCGCCCTGGCCTCCCCCGCCCTGGCCTCCCCCGCCCTGGCCTCCCCCGCCCTGGCCTCCTCCACCCTGGCCTCCTCCAACTGTTCCCCTGCTCCCTGTGTCCTAGCCCCCCCCCCTTCGCTTCAGTTCTCTCTGTTCTAGTTCTATTACACTTGCAAGTTCCAGTTCTTGCCTTGTGTTCCAGTCCTCTCTGTTAGCGACCTCCCTGGCTCCCAGGTCTCTCTGAGTTCCAGTTCTCCCTGTGACAGTTTTCCCTGTTCTACTTCTCTTTGTTCCAGTCCTCTCTGAATTTCAGTTCTTTCTCTGTTCTTCTTATAAGTTTCTAAGTTCCTCCTGTTCTCTGTTCTAGTTCTTTCTGTTCCAGCTTGCTCTCTGTTTCATATATGGTTTCCGTTTCTCTCAGTTATAGTTCTGTTTCAGTTCCCTCTGCCCTAGTTCTCTCTCTGTTCTAGTTCTGCATTCCAGCTCTCTCTTGTGCTTCTCTCTCTCGTGTTCTAGTTCCTTCCTTATGTTCCACTTCCCTGTTAGTGTTCTTCCAGTTCTCTGTTAGTTTTTTCTCTTTTCTTTCTGTTCTACTTCAGTTCTCTTTGTTCTTGTTCTCTCTTCTGTCCACATCTTCTATGCTCAGATTTTCTCTCTGAGTTCCAATTCTTTGTTCAAGTTCTCTTAGAGTTCTGTTTCTGTTCTAGATCTCTTTGTTCCTTTCCAGTCTCCCACCTTCTTTTTTTAAAGTTCCATTTCTCTGTTAAAGTTCTCTCTGCATTAGTGGGCAAGTTTTCTCTCCCTCCTCTCATCACTCCTTCCTTGCCTTCTCTCTAGTTTCCCTGTACCCCTTGTTGAGCTTATAGAGTGATTTTGTTTTGCCCTTAGAATCTGGGTTTTGGTCATGAGAGTTTCCTCTTCTATTATGTCTTCCTTTGGCACAGAATCAAGTTCTGACAATCTAGTTAGACAAAACATTTTCCTGGAATGCCTCCTAGCAGATCTCTAGTTCATAATATGTTCTCAAGAGACCACATTTCCTATCCAGACTGTTTTCAATAAGCCCTTTCCTAGGTGGCTCTGAGTACAGCCATGTACTTGATTGCATCAGACTTTGGGCAGAAATGTATGACTTTCCCCCCTGGCTGGTACTATGGCCTGAACTCAGAGTCTCATGCTTTCTCTTTACGCTCTTGGTCATGGCTGATGCTCTGCCATTTTAGCTTTGTCTTCTGTCCAGTTTTTTATGTTGGGTTAATAGGAGATGAAGACTCTCAGACTCTTTGAGCTGAAGTCTCTGATCTCACCCTTCTGACTATCCAAGATTACAGGCTTGAGCTACCAGCGACCAGCTTAGGGCATATTTGACTTTTTTCAGTTAGGACCAAAGACCAACTTGTTTCTCTTCAGCTTCAGCTAGTATGTAGGTTCCCAATGGCTTATGTTTCTGCTTTTTTGTGGTTGTTATTTTCACTTATTTTTGTAGATATCATTGAGGCCTAAGAAAATGAGTGGTTATCTTTTTATAAGCCTTGAAGATGGTGAATTGATTCACTCAGTTATAAAATTACTACATGAAAAGAAGAAAACTTGCTCACATAAGGACCATGACTCATTGGTTTCTTCTAGGTTCCTAGTCTCCAGGCAGTGATTCTGAGTTCTGGAGCTGTGGTGGCAGCAGGAAAAGAGCCATTTAAACCAGGAAATTATGACGTCCAAAAGTACTTGCTTCCTGCTAGATTACCAGGGATCTCTCACCGTGTGCACCGGAAGGGAAATGCTAGGTCAGAAAACAGAAAGAGTAAGTAACTTATAAATATGTAGGCCTTTAGTCTAGAGATTTTTTTCTTGTTTTCAACAGTGCTTTAATGACCAATTTTATTTAACACAGAACACATGAGAGGCTTAAAAAATCCTAAAATGAAATTGGGTATTTATAGTTAGAAAGAGATTGTAGTCAGAAAGAGATTATTGTAATTTTTAAAGACTTTTCCAAGTCAACTAATGATATATATATATTTAAATTGAGGAGTTATGCTTTTATATTTTAATTTTTATGGTACTAGGGTTTGAACCCACTCTACTGCTGAGCCACATTTCAAACTCTTTTTTTTTTTTTTTGCAATGGTTATTTGCTGGTTTGTTTTTTTTTTGTGATAGAGTTTTGTTATTTGTCTGGACCTGTGAACTTTTTTGCCCTGTTGCCTAGAACTTTGATCCTCCCAAGCTCATCCCAGCTAAAGCTGGGATGGCAGATGTGTTCCAGCATACCCAGATATTGCTTGAAAGAGGGTCTTAGGAATCTTTTTTCTGGTTTAGTCTTTAATTGAATCCTCCTCCTCTTAGCTACCTGAGTAGCTAGATTTACAGGTGCAAGTTACTGTACACAGTTTTTTTTTTTATTGTGAAAATACCATACAGAAGAGTTACAATTACATGGGCAAGCCATACACAGTTTTTTTTAATAAAGTAGCCTAATTATTGTTTTGGAGAGGAATTTTATGTAACCTGTTTAAGTGACATAGCTGATAGTTGCCTTTTGTTTTCTGAATAGTATCATGAAGCATTCATAGCTGAGCTTGGTGGAGTATTGGAGATGCTGTGTTATTTTCAAATTTATATGCTTTGTCCTCTGAAATTATTCCTGTAAAAATAATCTGTTCAGCCAGGCACCTGTGGCTCACATCTGTAATCCTAGCTACTCAGGAGGCTGAGATCTGAGGATTGTGATTTAAAGCCAGCTTGGCTAGGAAAGTCTGTGAGACTCTTATCTCTAATTAACCACCAAAAAAGTCAGAAGTGAAGCTGTGGCTCATGTGGTAGAGTGAAAATTCAGGGACAGTGCTCATGCTCTGAGATCAGTCCTCAGGACTGGTGCGCGCGCACACACACACACACACACACACACACACACACACACACACACACACACACACACACACACACACACACACACACACACACACACACACACACACACACACACACACACACACACACACACTCTCAGTCCATAGGACCTCTTTTTATTAACAGAAATGTTCATTTAACCAGTTCATGCTGATTAACAGTAATATAGGTTAATTCCCTGTGTTTGCTGCTTTGTGAGGCATTATCTTCGGATATCAAAGCAGGAGGGCTTTCTTAAGTCAGTGCTAATCTCATTATTCATTGTGTTTAGTATTTACAGAGAAACTTTAGCTCTATCCTAAAATACTGATATACATTATACTCCAATTTTAAATTTTCATTGTCTTTATAAATGGAATAATATGCGTTTTAAGAAGTAATATTCTTTTTGCTTATATGGGTAAAACACACTGCTGTCATTTAATTATTTCACCAGTGTACTCAATATATCATCATTGTGCACTTATTTTATAGGCATTAGGCTGCCAGTTGTATGTTACACATTGATAGAACTGTTGGCCCTTTCACTAAAATAATTTCATTTTTTTTTTGCCTTCCATCTCCCTTCTTTTCTTGAGACGAAATGCAGTTTAATAGCCCAGGATAATCTGGGACTAGACCAGAGTAGCCTGGAACTTGTAGTCCCCCTGCCTTAACTTTCCCAGAGCTGAGAGTACAGGTGTGTGCCATCAAGCCTACCCTTCTTTTGTGTCTGATGGTGGCTTCTGATTAGGATTTTTGATCGTTTAAAAAAATCTGTGGGCTTTAAGTTTTGCTTAATAAATTAAGAGTGAAACATTTTCACTTACAATTTTGGTAAAAGTATACCAAAAAATAATGAAAATATTTTTGGATTTAAACTGAAACATTAAATGTGATTAGCTGATGGTGAACTAAGAATTTGACTGAATTTGAGAAGCAAAAGTACCAGAATTAATGGTAAGAGCACATTAAAAGTGATATTAAAGCTGGTCACCAGTGGCTCACGCCTGTAATCCTAGTTACTCAGGAGGCTGAGATCTGAGGATCGTGGTTCAAAGCCAGCCTGGGCAGAAAAGTCCATGAGACTCTTATATCCACTTAAACACCAGAAAATTGGAAGTTGTGCAGTGGCACAAGTTGACAGAGTGCTTGCCTTGAGCTGAAGAGCTCAGGGACAGTGTGCAGGCCCAGAGTTTAAGCCCCATGACTGACCCCCCCCCCCAAAAAAAAGGGCTGTGGGTATTGAAGGTGGGTGTGTGTGGTGGCACATAACTATAACTGAGACACTTGAAGATTAAGGCTAGTCTGGGCTATTGTAGTAAGAACTATCTCAAAGCAACAACAGTAAAAATCCAGACTTATGTCTAATGGTGTTCTCTTTTGTGTCATATTTAATATATGACACAACTACCATGTTTATGTAGTGAATATTAAATTAATGATTAAAGTATGTTATTGAAGTTGCTAAAATTCTATTAATTTCCTCATTGACATAGAATTGTAGGTTTCTCTTTACCAGTGGTTTAAAGACAGGATATACCAGGTGTTATAGTAAGTTTTCTCAAATATTTATTGAATGCATAGAGTTTGGATACATAACTATACTATGAAATACAGAAAACATATATTTTTGTACTAATGTTTCCTTTCTCTTCTTTTTTTTTGCTGCCTCTTACATTGGATATTTATAACTTTTCTGCTTTCCATATTGAACTTTGATGTGGGCATTTTTTATTCTTAAAAATCTTGAAAGTGAGCACACATATGCCTTCAATCCCAAGTTCCCAGGTTTATTCTGTTTCTTCTGACAAAACACATTACTACTCAGACTACTCTTTTGCTAATGAAAATTGCTTGGCTTTAGAAAAACATGATTCTCAGAACTTAACAATCTATCCTTCTGAAGATGATATTGAGAAATCAATTGTTTTTAATCAAGATGGTACTGTGACCATTGAGATGAAAGTTCGATTCAAGATAAAAGAGGAGGAAACCGTAAAGTGGACAACCACTGTTAATAGAGCTGATCTTTCTAATAATGCTGAACAGAGTGACAGTTTTTCAGGAGGAACAGATAATCAGTCATCTAGTTTAAAACTTGGAACATGTTCCTTTACTGGAGATGTTTCAGGCAGCAAGCAAGAGGGTAGTTTGACAGAGGAAATAAACATGCAAGGGACAGATAGAAAGGCTGAGACTTACAGTTCTGCTAGTTGGGAAAATACTGCTGTGGACACAGATAACATCCAGCAGAGTGAGAATCAAGTAAAGAATCATTTTTATAGGCCCCCTACACCTGGACCAAGGAGAGTAAGACAAAAGAAATCTGTGATAGGGAGTGTGACCTTAGTATCTGAAACAGAAGTTCAGGAGAAACAATTTTCTTATAGTGAAGAAAGAGAAGGTGGAGAAAACAAATCTGAGTATCACATGTTCACACATTCTTGCAGTAAAATGTCATCAGTATCTAACAAACCGGTACTTCTTCAGATTAGTAACAATGAGCAGATGGAGTCACCTTTAGAAAGAAAAAAGGAAAGTAGACTCCTTAAGTCAAGTGCAATAAGTTCTGGTGTTATAGAAATTACAAGTCAGAAGACGTTAAAGATGTCACATAATAATGGTTTACCACCAACCATATCAGAAAGCTCAACTATAGAGGAGTGTGTGGTTAATAGTGTAATATCAGACAGCAAAACTGATAGCAAAAACTTGAGAACTTATGATAATTCCACCAATAGATTAGATCCTGCTTCAGCAGATGCAGCTCATTCTTCAAGGAGCAGCTCTGAAACTGACAGAAGTATTTCTGAGGTTCGTGCTTCACTGGGATCCTCTACTGACACGACAAAACTTGGTAGACTAGTGAATGAATTTGCTCGGTGTGGCTTAACCAATCCTCCAGAAATTGAAAAGCAGATTTTGCCATCTGTTGCCAGCAAAAGGAAGAAGAAGAAATATCACCAGCAAGTGATAAATTCCAGATATCAGGATGGAGCTATTGCAGCCAAAGGACTCTCCAATGTTAGTGCAAGAATAAACAGACGTAGAATTACACAGGAAGCCATCTTGCAAGATTCAGGCAGTCCCCTTAAAGGGGGCATGCTTTGTGAGGAAGATACCCATACAGATGATAAGGCAATTGAATCAAATATTTTTTGTTCCCAAAGTAATCTCAGTCCCACAGTTTCCAAGAATATCCACAGAAATAAATTAAATACGATTCAGAATTTTAAGACCCAAGGACTTTTAGCCAAAAGAAAATTCAAAACATTACAGAAAGTAAGCTTGGGAGGACCTAAAAAGAGAGAAGTTGGTCAAGGAGATGAAATATTTCTTCCTAATGAGTCTAAATATTTCAAAAGTACCATGGAAAATAGAAGTTTATTTCATGTGTTTAGCCTAGAGCAAAAACTAAAAGGTTTTCATGGACTAAAGTCTCAAGAAGAAATGGCATCTAGAAACTTGAGAGGAATGGCAAAAAAGAGTTCCATTCCAAAAGTTAATGATTCACGTATAACTTTGAAGAGCCAGAAAAAACAAAAAGGGGATAAATTGAAATCAGGTGCTATTGTAAGTAAACAACATGTCACAACCAGAGAAAATTCTTTAGCTTCCTTGAAAAAAGCTGATTTTCCTGAGGATATAGCGCATCATTCAGTTCAAAATTATATACAGAGATGGTTGCAGAACATAAACCCATATTCAACATTAGAAACTAGGAAATCAGCTTCACTATCCAAAAAAGAAAGGAATGTGGTAACTTATAATAGTAATGGTTTTCCAGGAAATAATTCTCATACAAGTTCTGAAGAAAGAAATAATTTTGTTATGGAAAGAAATAAGCATGTAACTAAAAATGCCACTTTGGTAAGAGATAATGTATGTGAAGAGGTATGTAAATCTCTTATTGCCAAAGAGGATGGTGAAGAACTTAACAAAGATCTCTGTGAAAGCCAGGATTTATCTCTGGAGGATGCTTATTTAATTTCCCTGCATGAATTTTGTACTTTGACAAAATCAGCTATTAATGATCATGACACTAAAACTCAGATATCTACTGAAAAGCCTGAACCAGAGGTAAGCCTTGTGTACCAGGAAATAAAAGGGAAAAGTGTAGAGGCTGCCATTCAAGTAGATTATATGGAAGACAACATGACAAAAGACCTTTTACCATTCCTTTTGCTTCGCCAACTACAAGCTTCAGTGCCTAGTATTCATAAGATTCAGAATGGAGTTCTTCAAATGCCAGGTCCACTTTCAGGTGTCTCTTTACCTTCAGCAATATATAATGTATCCACCAATCTCCTTCTTGCTTGGCTCTTGGTGCTGAACCTAAAGGAGAGTATGAATAGTTTCCATCAAGGTGATGCACCTGAGTTTACTAACAGATCTGAAATACTTGCATTGTTGGAGTTTCTAAAGCATGTTGCTATTACAGAGGAAGCTGATGACTTGAAGGCTGCTGTTGCTTGTTTAGTAGAATCTACCACAAACTGCAGTGAATCCATAGAGAAAAGGCAAGGTATGATACCTGCAGGTCCTTCTTCAAATTGTACCACTGACAACATTCAGGAAGCTCCTAAGTGCAGTGAAAGTGAAAGAATACAAAGAAAGTCTTTGGATGGAGGCCACTCTTCCAGTGAGGCCTGTTGCGCTGAGTTCTGTGTTTCAGAGATGACTAGCAAGTTATGTGATTCTCCAGGTAAGATATGTACTGAGAATATTATATGTAACCACAGTCATACTTTTTTCACTAGTGATGGTTGTACAATGGATCAGACTTCCATGAATAAGGCTTATTTTCTAGCTACCAATGGTATATCTTCCCATAAGGATTATGCTCAAGAGGATCATATCAATAAGGCAGCTTGCCCAGTTTATGATAACCATAGTCCCATCCAAGTCTCCAATACCATCAGCTTTTTAAATTCCAAAGAAAACGAACATACAGATAATTTGGAATTAACCAAAGAGTACAAAAGAGTTAATGAAGTCCAGAAAGACCTAAATATTTTAGCAGATTCTGGATATAATAATGACTTAAACATATCGTTGTCACATCAAAGTGACAGTAATTTAAGTCCTTGTGCCCTTCTCCTAAATAAATCTGATCCAGAAGTTGATAAGTGTAATTCTATAGATGAATTTAAAAATCATTCATTAAAGAAATTTCAGGATAAAAGTACATCCTTTGATAGGGAAGAATCTAGAACTTCTGAAGAACCAGGTTCCGTAACTAACAGCATATCAAGTGAAAGAAATAACATTTCAGAATTGGAGTCCTTTGAGGAATTAGAAAACCAGGACACTGATATATTTAATACAGTAAATGTAAGAGAGAATTCTACTGAAGAATCATTTGAAAAAGAGTTAAAAGCCAATAAAATTTTGGAATTGATAGACAAATCTAATAAGAATCTTATAACAGGAGAAAAAAGACAAGGTGTGATTTCTGAGACAGCCAGTGGGAGGCAAGTGACACCACCATCTTTAGATTTTTGTTATGATTCCAAGCAAAGTACTGAAAAGGACATCAGTGCAAAAGAAACTAAGTCGAGAGTTAAAACAATGGTGAAAAGCATGGAAAACAGTAGTTATTGCAAGTCTTCTGTTGATTTAAAAAAATGTTCCAAATGTTCAGTGACTTCTGACTGGACAGATGATAGACCACACAGTGAGAGTGAGCAGCCGTGTAACACATCTAGTGATGACCACAACAATAGTGATGATATTGCTCAAGAGAAAGAATACAACAAAGGATTTGTTAAAAGGACAATAGAAAAGCTGTATGGGAAAGCAGACATTATTAAGCCATCCCTTTTTCCTGGGTCTATACATAGATCTCAAGTTTATCCTTATAATTCTGTGGAATTTCACTCTGCTAGGAAAGCAAGATTTTATGATGTGGAAGGTCAGTCTTGTGTCTCTTCTGCACAGGTATCTGGTAGTTCACCTATGTTACAGGAACCCTTGAATGAAAGACAAGGTAAATGTGATGTTAATGATGTGCAGGGCAGTTATCATGCTCATGACATTGTGGAAAATGATGCAAAACAAAATGATCCTAACTGGATCCTTAGTGACAAAGAGGAAGGAGAACTTATTGACAAAGGTAAGTGGCTCCTTAGAGAAAATCATTTGCTCAGGGTGTCATCTGAACATCCTGGTATGTACGGCAATGCAGACACCACATCAGTGGATACCCTGCTTGATAATAGCAGTACTGATGTGCCATATTCACATTTTGGAAATCTGGCCCCAGGCCCAAGAATGGCTGAATTGTCCTCTTCAGAAGTGGAGGAAATGACTCAACCTCCGGAACTGAAATGCAATTATTTTAACTTACCTCATGGTAGTGACTCTGAGCCTTTTTGGGATGATTTTTCAGATGTTCAGAATAAAACTTGTGCTAAAGAGAGTGTACCAAATCATCACACAGAGGAAAAGAGTAATCATGGGTCAGAAAGAGTGTGCACATCTGTCACTCATTCCTTTACAACTGTTAGTAACAAAGTCCACCCTGTCTCTGATAATACCATAAAAAACCAACCATTACCTAGCAGTAATATGTCTCATGCTGCACTTCAAGAAGGCGATTCTTTGGATAGACTCTATGCTATTTGTGGTCAACACTGCCCGATCCTGACTGTTACTATCAAGTCAGAAAATGAAGACCGAGGATTTGCTTATCGAAAAGATTCTGATATTGAAAATTCCTTGGGTTTCCATTTATGGATGAAAATACATCCATGTTTACTACTGTCAAACAAAAACATACTCAAGGTTAAGAAGAGTACAGCAAATATGAGAAAAGACTTCACCAGTGATGCTATTGGTAATTCATTTGATCTGACTTATTTCAATAAGGTGTATAAAAGAAGGAAGCCAGAAAGCATCAACCTCATGGACATAGAAGAAGAAAGTAATTTAAAGAAATTTCAATCATACTTAAAGAAAAGTTTGTTCTTGCATACATCATTAGTTGTGGGTGGTGTGAACTCAAACACACAAAGTCATACCAATTGGACAAATAATACCTTTAAAATGGTTGATGGGAATAACAACTTATTAAAAAACAGATTGCAGCACTCAAAAACAAATCTCAACCAAGCAGCAAGAGAAAATATTAACTGTTACTGTTGTTTCATTATACTTGGTCAAGCTTACTTATTAGGTATTTTCCAAGTTGTGATAGCCTTAAATATTAGCAATGGAAATATATTAAGGATATATTATATGTTTGAGGGTGAAAATATTTTCATCTGGGAAGAGGATAACCAATAAAATTTAACTCATTTTGAAAGCAGAAATGAAGGATAATTTATAATTTCAGTATTAATTCGACTTTTTTGTTAATACATTTTTCAATGTATTCTTTCAAGAGTAAGGATTTCTTAACTCTTTCAAAATGACCTCACTATAGAAAATCTAGCTTTGATAAACTGATTTCACTTTTGTCATTCCACTGTTGGTTTTCCCAAGAATTACAGTTTTTAATGTGGTGTCTTCTAAACTTATATAATTTCTTGTATCTGTATTTTTTACTCCATGACATCAAACTATGCATAGTACTAGAATTTCTTTTTTCTTTTTTTGTACTGTCAGCTTTGTCTTAACATTTGTATAAACTCTACTGGTGAATAAATTGAATAGATATAGCCTTACAGTACTTCATTTATTAATTTTAACTCCTGATTTGATAAAAGTTATTACTGAAAGGCTTTCACCACAGTCTCCTAGTTTTTTTGTGCCAAATATGTTAGGCTATTTCCCTCAGAGCATCTATCCAATGGAATTCTCAATACTTTCATGGGTCAGGAGTCATAAGCTGCCTTTCTTAGAAATCACATCCTTTAACCTTATGAACAGCTCCTTACACTCTTGTTCTTACTCCATCTCTGTAGCATCCCTGACAGGTAGGACCTGTTTTACAGTCTTGTCCATTTTTTTAAAAGTGTATTCTAGTTGTTCAAAAGGTTTTTATCATAGTGTTTCACATATGCACATAAATTATTGCTGAAAATATTTTATGTGCATGTGTAAGGTGGAACAATGAAGCTTGCTGAAACTGGTTTGGAAATTGGGGAGGGAAGTGAGGGAGAGTGATGGGGGTAAGCCTAATCATGCTTTATACATATATATGTATGTATATATATATATGTATATATGATGGACATATCACAATAATACAACTAATCCATGCTAATAAAATTGTGGGAAAAAGGAGTTACAATTTTATAAAATTATTTGTAAAAGGTCAAGAAATCTGAAGAAGTAAGAAAAAAAGGAAAAATCAAAGCATTCTCTGTGAGGGGAAATTAAAGAAGTTTGGAGGATTGAAGAATGTTATCCTTGAAATTCTCTTCAAGTTGAGAGTCTTTGTATATTTGTCTGCTTTAATAAAACAAATATAAATAAAAACATGTAATTGCTTAGATACATAAATTTGACTATGAGTCAAGTTATTTTTAATAATTGTATATTGTTGTTGTATTAACCAGGAAACCTTTTTAAGACTCCTTTCCATTCCGTAAATATATGATAGTTGAAGAATAAATATTTTTTAAAGAACAGGTTTTATAAAACATGGAAATATATTGCCTGCTGTCCAGAACTGACACAAAGTAGAATGATTGATGTTCTTGGAAGAACACATGGAGGTGGTAAGATAACATATATTTAGTACTGAAGAGCTAAAAGTAATTACATAAAGCATAGTTGTTTGGTTTTAATTCATAATGTCATAAATCCATAAATTTATGAATGCTACTTTATCAAATGAATACCACCTTTACATCAAATAGTCTTTATCTACATTGAGGGAGTTCCTTTTTTAATCAAAATATAGAAGTTATAGAAATTGTAATGAAATAAAACAGTCACTAACTTTAGAAAAATATTAGGAGACAACACTAATTTTGTATCTATTGTATACAAGGAATTATGGTGAAATTTCAGGCTTATTTTTGTAATTTTTTCTTGTTAAGACAATGTCTAGCTTTTTTATTATTATTTTCATTATTTTTTGATAGTACTTAGGTTGGAACTCAGCCTGCATTTTGTTGATTGCAAGTGTTCAACTACTTGAGCCACATCCCAGCCCATTTTGAATTTAGTTTGTTTTTCAGATAGCGTGTTGTACTTCTGTTTGAGGAAGGCCTGGGACCTTGATCTTCTTACCTCTGCCTTCTTCTTCTTCTTCTTTTTTTTTCAATATATAAATGAACTTGGGAACAGAGAGATAAATTTCTTTCATTACTGATGGCATATAGTGGTATCATATCAGTATTCCAACCTGTATTTTTTTTTTATTGTGAAAGTACCATACATTACATGAGCAAGGTAATGAGTACATTTCTTATCAAGCATTGTTGCCTCCTCTTTTGTTTACCCTTCCCATCCCTTCCAATCCCTTCCCATCTCTTCCAATCCCTTCCCATCTCATTCCCCCATGTCCCCCCACCCCCGCCAAAGTTGTAAAGTTCGTTTTTCAACATAACATCTTGTACATCTCACTGTTGCAAATGGGTCCACCTGTATCCCTAAATAATTTCTTTTCCCTTCCCCTCCACAAAGTATACCAACATCAAATACAGTGAAAATGGGTTATATCACGGGGGAGGGACATACAAAGCAACAAAGAAATATCTTATAAATATGTTAGAAACAATAGCAAGAAAGAAAAAAACATTTGAGTCCTTATCTTGGGGTTCATTTCACCTAACATCAACTTATCTGACCATTTTTGCTTGTCTCAGACATATACTAGTTATTGTAAATGAGGGAAATCATGGAACCTATGTTTCTTTGGGCCTGGCTTACTTCACTTAATTGAACTTTTTCCAAGCCTTTCCATTTCCTAACAAATGGGGCAATGTCATTCTTTCTGATGGAGGCATAGAATTCCATTGTGTATATATCTACCACATTTTCTTGATGCATTCATCTACTGAGGGGCATCTGGGTTGGTTCCATATCTTAGCTATGGTAAATAATGCTGCAATAAACATAGTTGCGCTGGTAGCTTTAATATGGTCTTGCTTGTGATCATTTGGGTAAATGACCAAAAGTGGATTGTTGGGTCATAGGGGAGCTCTATGTGGAGTCTTTTGTGGAACCTCCATACTGCTTTCCAAGGTGATTGAACAAGTTTACACTCCCTTCTGTCCACACCCCCTTCAACATCTGTTGTTATTAGAGTTCTTGATTCTAGCCATTCTAACTGGGGTGAGGTGGTATCTCAATGTTGTTTTGAATTGCATTTCTTTTATGGCTAGGGAGGTTGAGCATTTCTTCATGTGTCTATTGACCATCCTTCTTTCTTCCTCAGCGAAGTTTCTCCTTAAGTCTTTAGCCCACTTATTTTTGGGGCAGATGTTTCTTTGAGGATTTGTAGTTGGGGGATTTGATTTTTGAGTTCCAGGTATATTTTAGATCCAACCTGTTTTTTTTAATGCCCTCCCCCCCTTTTTTTTAACTGCATATTTCTTTTTTTTTCACATGAAGAAAGAAGAGATAAAAGGTTGAAAATATTTGTCCTTGTTCTTTAGGCAGAGAGGTAGAGAAATTCTTTTTCTTGGGGCTGGGAAGGTGGCTCAGTGGTAGAGCACTTGCTTTGCATGCCTGAGGCCCTGGGTTTGATTCCTTAGCACCACATAAGCAAAAAAGAAAAAAGCTGGAAGTGGCGCTGTGGCTCAAGTGGTAGAGTGCTAGCCTTGAGCTGAAGAGCTGAGGGACAGCACCCAGGCCCCATGACTGGAAAAAAAAATTCTTTTTCTTTAAACATTAAAAAAACTTTATTTTAGAGGTGATGTACAGATGGGTTACAATTACGTAAGTCAGGTAATGAATACATTTCCTTTTGACAGTGTCACCCACTCCCTCATTCTCTCCCAGTTTTCCCCTCCCAACTTTCCTTTCCCCAAAATTGTATAGTTCATTTCCAACATAGTGTCTAAGTGGATTTCACTGCTGAATTGATTCACCCTT
Source organism: Dipodomys merriami (assembly GCF_024711535.1). Classification (NCBI taxonomy): domain Eukaryota; kingdom Metazoa; phylum Chordata; class Mammalia; order Rodentia; family Heteromyidae; genus Dipodomys; species Dipodomys merriami. The sequence goes on from NW_027205603.1 coordinate 29,224,817, forward strand.
TGTCCTACCATTTCTTTTTTCTTTTTTAGCATTACAGATTTTTTTATTGTGAAAATATGTACAGAGGGGTTACAATTACATGGGCAAGATAATGAGTACATTTCTTATCAAGCATTGTAGCCTCCTCCTTTGTTTCCCCTTCCCATCCCTTCCCATCCTCTCCCCACCCCCCACCCAGTCCTCCTTCCCCACCCAACAAAGTTGTTAAGTTCGTTTCGACATAACGACTGTACATCTCATTTTTGCAATGAGTCCACCTGTATGTCCTACCATTTCTGTGCTTCTCCTTTCCTCTCCAAATCAGACAACCTTACATATAAGACAAAAGGCACAGAAATAAAAAAGTGACAAAAACGAGTACACTCAAGGAAAAAGGAAAGAACTACAAATAGTACAATAAAAAAACCTTGCCCCATTTCTTGGAGTTTAATAAGCATCATTTTATATGATCATATGTGCATAGGTCTTGAGCCCTTGTGATCCTCTCCTAATAATATCCTACTTTGTTCTCACTGTGTGAATGTTAAGAGTGCTGTTTAATTAATTCTGTCCAGGTGTAATTATTTGTCTTTTACTATCCATTGCATTTACTTGTAGCTTTATAGGTGTATTTTAATGACTACAAATGAGGGACACCATGTTGCCTAGTTTCTTTGGGTCTGGCTTATTTTGCTTAGTATACTTTTTTCCCCCCAAGTGTTTCTATTTACTTAGAAATGGCACAATGTCATTCTTTCGGATGAAAGCATAGAATTCTGTTGTGTATACCACATTTTTTTGATCCATTCATCCACTGAGGGGCATCTGGGTGGATTCCATATCTTGGCTATGATAAATAATGCAATGAGTAGCCTAGTTTGTACCCAGGAGTGGGATTTCTGGGTCATAGGGAAGCTCTATGTTTAGTCTTTTGAGAGAACTCCATACTGCTTTCCAGAGTGGTTGAACCAGTTTACATTTCCACTAACAGTGTAGTAGTGTTCCTTTTTGGCCACATCCCTGCTACATCTATTATTGTCAGTTTTGATAATGGAATTCTGACTGGGCTGAGGTGGAATCTCAGTGTTCATTTGACCTGCATTTCTTTATGGCCAGAGATGTTGAACATCTCTTCATGTGTCTATTGGCCATTTTTATTTTTTCTTCATAGTAGTCTTTCTTTAAATCTTTAGCCCGTTTATCAATTAGGTTGTTGTTTCTTCTTCCTTTCTTCCTTCCTTCCTTCCTTCCTTCCTTCCTTCCTTCCTTCCTTCCTTCCTTCTTTCCTTCCTTCCTTCCTTCCTTTCTTTTTTTCTTTCTTTCCTTCCTTCCTTCTTTCTTTCTGGTTGGTCATGGGCTTGAACTCTGGGCCTGGGTGCTGACCCTCAGCTCTTCAGCTGAAGGCTAGCACTCTACCACTTGAGCCACAGTGCCACTTCTAGTTTTTCTGCTTGTTTGGTGCTGAGGAATCAAACCTAGAGCCATATGCATGCAAGGCAAGCACTCTACCACTGAGCTACCTTCCCAGTCCCAGGATTTGTTTTTGAGGGGTTTAATTTTTTGAGGTCTAGGTGTATTTTTTATATGAGGCCCTTGTCTGATGAATAGCTAGTAAGAATCTCCCAGCCCGTGGGCTTTCTATTTATCTTGCTAGCCGTGTCCTTGGCCATGAAGAAACTCTTGAGTTTGATGCAATCCCATTTATTTAGTCTTTCTTTGATTTCTTGTGATTCTGGATCTTAGGAAGTTTCGACCTGTGTCAAGGAGTCCTAATGTATCTCCTATTGCTTCCTGTAATATTTGCAGGGTATTTGCTCTTACCTTGAGGTCTTTGATCCATTTGTAGTTGATTCTGGTGCAGAGAGATATATAAGGATTTAACTTCAGTTTTCTACATGTGTATAGCCAATTCTGCCAGCACCATTTGTTTAAGAGGCTGTCTTTCTTCCATCTCATTATCAAATTTTAGGAAGCTATAGGTCTGTGCATTCATTTCTGGGTCTTCTATTGCATTGGTCCTCAGGCCTATTCTTGTGCCAGCACCAAGGTGTTTTTTATTTTTATTATTACTATGGCTTTGTAATAGAGTTTGAAGCTTGGTATTGATATTATTTCAGCACTGTTCTTCCTGATAAGGATGGTTTTTGCTTTTCTGGGTCTTCTGTTAATTCCATATGAATTTTTGAATTACTTCTATATTACTGAAGATTGGTTTTTGGATTTTGATGGGTATTGCATTGAATTTGTAGATAGCTTTGGGCAGTATTATCATTTTCACCATGTTAATCCTTCCAATTCAGGAGCATGGGAGGTTTTTCCACTTCCTTAAAGCTGCTTTAATTTCCTTTTTATTTGGGTTTTTTGAAGTTTTCGTCACAGGAAGTCCTTCACATCTTTGGTTAATTTAATTCCTAGGTTTCTTTTTATTGAGGCTTTTACAAGTAGAATTGAGTTCCTGATTTCAGTCTCACTCTTCTCATTGTTGGCATACAGAAAAGCTACTGAATTTTTTTGGACATTAATTTCTTTTTTTTTTTTAATTGTGAAAATACTGTAGAGAGGGGTTACCTTTACATGGGCAAGATAATGAGTACATTTCTTATCAAGCATTGTAGCCTCCTCCTTTGTTTCCCCTTCCCAACCTCCCCTCGCCCCCCCCCCCAAAGCTACTGATTTTTAAATTGTATACCCAGCTACTTTTCCAAAGTTTCAGATCAGCACAAGTAACTTAGAAGAATCTGTGGGATTAAAGAATCCTTAATCCCACAGATTCTGTGGGACCATGTCATTTGCAAAGAGGGAGAGATTCACTTCTTTCTCTCTTTGGATTCCCTTTACGTTTGTCTCTTGCCTTATTGCTCTAGGTAGGAGTTCCAGTACTATATTGAAGAGTAGTGGAGAGAGCAGACATCCTTGTCTTGTTCCTAATTTTAGAGGAATGGTGTTTAACTTTTCACCATCATGTATAATGCTGGCTATAGGATTATTTTTCTTTTAAATTTAGAATGAGTGTGCCTTTTAGATATACTGAAGGAGGTTGGAGAAATCACAACCACCAAAGATTTAAGAAATATCAGGCTGTCAGCATATGGTTTTTACAATAATACTACATCAAAGAATGTCCTGGGCGGCTCCAATAATATTGTGAAAATTAAACTGAAATTATAATCATGAATTAGTAATTCAGGACTTGCATTTCTTACCTGAGTTCAGGCTCTTGGATCTTAAGGCGGTGTGGTGAAATTTTATGTATGCCCACCAGATGGCAGCTGTGCAACACATTTTCAGAAGCTCAATCACCTTGAAATGGAGACTTGCCCTCTGGCAGTCTCAGGGTTGGCTGAATCTGCTTGGAAGAGGGGTGATGGCCCAACAGTATAGAGATAACTTTCAAGTGTTAAACTCAGAAGTTTAGGAGTTTTCAGAATAAAATAAACTATTTGTAGCCAAAAGTTGCAGTTCAGAAGTTGAACTGTTAAAAGATCAAAATTGATCTCAAGGAAAAGCCTGCTTTAAGGAGGGTAGGGGCCCTTACAATTCTTAACAATAATTGAGTTAATGAGTCATTGTCTTGGTGTGTAAGAGTGACTTTTATGTGACACTTTCATCTCTTTTCAGTGACAAAAAACACTATTTTCAAGGTGTTTAAACTTAAGCACTGAAGCCATATTTCATGTTTGTAGTGTGGGTCTCTTCATCTGGAGAATGGGACCATTACAACAACATTCCTCATGAGGAATTACCTTTTAGGTTATAAGAGTACTAAAGAACTTGTTCTGTGCATAGACCCCTGGCACACAATGCTAAATGTATTTTAACTATTTAAAAAGTCCATCAATGTTAATGCCTTTATTATACTTCTCAAAAGTTGGTCTTCTTCCAGTCAGGAAGCACATGTACTCAGTTGGGTCCTGAGATAGTTAAAATAAATGTAATGTACATTCAGTATGACGTTTTTTTTTTTAAAGATAAAAATGACTAACATTTAGGCCTTGTTTGATGCCAAGTATTCTGGGTTCTTTACATGTACACTGCCAGCTAATTCTCAGAGTACCACCTCAGATCAACAATAGTGTTTGCAGTGTGACTGGGGGGGGGGGTCTAAGACTCACAGAGAGAGTCTAATAAAGAAGGGTTTTCACTTTAATGTTTGTATTTCGCTTCATAAATAGTCTTGAATTTTGTGGTTTGATCCTCTGTATACAGATCAGCCCTGAAAACACACTTTTTCTTTCTTTCTTTTTTTTTTTTTTGCCAGTCCTAGGGATTAAACTCAGGGCCTGAGCACTGTCCCTGAGCTTCTTTTGCTCAAGGCAAGCACTCTACCATTTGAGCCATAACACCACTTCTGGCCTTTTCTGGTTATGTGGTACTGAGTGTTTCATGCATGTTAAGCAAGCACTCTACCTCTAAGTCACATTCCCAGCCCTGAAAACACACTTTTTACTCACTTTTATTGAGGCTGAGAGTTTTTGTCACTCTGCAGGGCTGAATAGTAAGTCAAAGTTATTTTAATCCGAAGTAGAATACTTTCCTCATACTAGCATATTTGAGAATAGTTTTAAAAGCAAAAACATAAATTTCATACAGATAAAGCATGAATATGCACTGAACATTTTTATTTTACTTAAAAATTAAGGAGCCATTAGCATATTATAAAAAGTTCAAAAGCAAATTTAGACTATCTCCAAAACTAGAGTGATAAGGAATGCTAAAATGAACATGGGTCTGTTTTGGAAAATAATTTATTATATTCTGTTGGTCATAACTAATTTATATTTCCATAAGAATAATTTATTTGCAATATCTAGTATATGTATGAGTCAAGCAGAAAAGGTCAGATAAGGTGATGTTAGGAAAATGAACCCTTAGATGTGTATTTTAATGTTTTTTTTCTTTCATGCATTTGTTTCTAACGCAATTATAAGATTATTTCTTCGTTGCTTTGTATGTCCCTCCCCCACAGTATAACTCCTGCTTTCACTGTATTTGATGTCAGTATAATTTGTGGAGGGGAAGGGGAAAAACAAGTCGTTTAAATAAGGATACAGGTGGACCTGTTGCAACAATGAGAAGTACAAGTTGTCATGTCAAAAACGAACTTTACAACTTGGGGGGGGGAGGATTGGGTAAGGAGAGAGGGAGGATGGGAAGGGATGGAAAGGGTAAACAAAGGAGGAGGCTGCAATGCTTGATAAGAAATGTACTCATTATCTTGCCCATGTAATTGTAACCCCTCTGTACAGTATTTTCACAATAAAAAAAGAATAATTTGTATTATCTAATTTTTTTTACAACTTTCAGGGTTGGAATATAATTTTTTTCTTTTCTTCTTCTTTTTTTTATTGTGAAAATTCCCATATAGAGGGGTTACAATTACATGGGCAAGGTAATGAGTGCATTTCTTATCAAGCATTGTTGCTTCCTCCTTTGTTTCCCCTTCCCATCTCTTCCCATCTCCACCCCCTCCCCTGCCGTGATCCCCCCAAATATAATTTAAAGATAATGAATCACAGAGAAAATTCCTGACAGTGTGCTTGACAAGGCATATTTGTGCTGTCAATTTCAAGGTGTTTCATTGTTTTTTTCTTCCTAAAGGTTTATCTTTCAGAGACGTTTGTGCTTTGTAAAAGAATTTCCTGAAGACATAACAACGTATGGCTGATAAAATTTTCTAAGATGAAAAAAATAAACCTCCAAACAGTGACAAGTCTTAGGATATTTGATGGCTTAGAGCAGATCTGTTCATCCTGTCCTGGATGACAAAAATATTTAGTAGAGACTTTAGACACAATATATAATGATGGATTTTTTAACGATTACAAATCTTCCTGACATGTGCATCCATCAGTCTTTTCTCTAAGCATAGATATTTTAATTTCTTACCAATATTTACTTCTGATTTATGCAGCTTTACAAAACAACAGAAGGCAAGTAGTAAAAATTATTAACTGTTTTTCCTCTTGAGAATAGTTCTTATCTTTTCTAACACTAATGTTGATGAATGGCTGGGATCTATATACTGCTACCTAAGTAAGACTCTTTGAAGCTCAGGTGAATCAATAAAGTTAAGTAAATTAAAATAGAATGTTGACTTAGTGGTAAAACATGACTTTCACACAAGAATTCATTGTATCAATACTGATAGTTATTAATGAGAATGAGAAATGGGTACCATTAAACTACTTATATATGACTACTTTATGTATTTATGGTTATAAATGTATTTAATATAGTGGTTGCCTTGACATTTATTTTAGGCCTGACATAAATTACTTGAAATCCAATCTTAGCCTGTTACCTTTGGCCTAATTAAAGCCTTGCCAATTTTTCTGGTTGTTTGGCATGTAGTCTGTTTCTTCCTTATTTTACAATTACTGACCATGATAAAACAAATGGTCAACACCAGAATCATGTAAATAAATACATATTATGGGAGAGATGGGGAGAAGCTACTAGTTTAACTGAGCAAATCTGCAGTTTAGTGCAGACTTAAGGGATAATTCCCATGGATTGTAGCAAAGGAATGATCCCACTACACACTCCACTCCCCCTTTAAGTTTTCTATTTACTTGTTTTGCCATTTGAATGACATTGGAATTTGTTTCAGAATACCAAATATAGCCCAATTAGTTTTCTCTTTCATTAAGAAAGACCAATTGAGATCTCTCTAGATTTGTCATTTTGTGGCTTTTGTTTATTTCCCTGCACATAGTGGGTTCTGTTCTTAATATCCTTCCAAAAGGCACAGAATAATGTAGCATTATGGAGATGCAGTCTGTTTCTTGATTTTTTTTCACAGGGTTAATATTAGTTTCAGCTTGGTATGTCCTGTTCAGTCACCCACTAGGCATAATTATGTAGACTTTGGCAAATTGGGTTGAAATGAAGTGTCTGATTGATATGAAGTATGTGGCATGATGGACCTGGTTGGTCCTGAGCAAGACAGGAATGAAGTCTACAGTTTATGCTAAGTTGGATGTGACTATGTATAGACAATTGACCCACTCATTTCTGCCTGACATTAAAAGCCCACAGCATATCTGCCCTGAAAGCTAAGTAATTCAGAAGTTTCATGTATTGGGTGAATTTTCCATTGTAGTTACTTATCAATTTACACATCTATGGCCAGTTTTAATCAGAAATCTAGGTCTTAAATGATTGTTTATGTTCTGACTTTTTGCATATTCAATTCTTTCTCCATTAGAGGCATCTTCCTTTAAGCTTTCTTCTGTTGTTTACTAAGTTCTGTGTTTTTTAATACCATTAAAATTTTTTCTATTGATGTTCTTTGTCCTCAATCTCTCATTTTCTGTTTGTATTTTTACCAGTAATTTTTTTTGTTACATCAGGGTTTTTATTTTGATAACCTTGTAAACATTTTCTCCAGCGTAAGCTTTCAGTATATTTCTACATTGCCTTTTTATTGAGCTACCTTTTGTTTTCCATAGAGAGAAAATTCATTACTAAATCCTTCCCAAGCACTTTACATCTCTGCCAGTACAGATGTGTATATTTGTTTCCATGTTTCTTTTCCCCTTGGAACATTGTTTTTCTTGGAGACTTTCATCAGAATGTCTTCTCACCTCTCCCTCCAACTCTCCATTAGGGATTTGTTTTTTCTCCAGGCCTGCTATATAACACTACCTTGGAGCTTTTCTTCAGCAATATTCTGAGAATCTCTGTAAAGTCCTGCTTCTTGAAACTTAGACCTTACTCTTATTTTAGGCTGAGTTTTGATGGATCAATTTCTGATAATTTGTAAGATAGAGTATATGGGAGTTATGTTTTTCTTTAAAAAATTTTCTTTTCTTTCTTTCTTTTTTTTTTTTTTTTTTGGGTCCGGTCGTGGGGCCTGAACTCTGGGCCTGGGCGCTGTCCCTCAGCTCTTTAGCTCAAGGCTAGCACTCTACCACTTGAGCCACAGTGCCACTTCCGGCTTTTTTCTTTTTGCCTATCTGGTGCTGAGGAATCGAACCCAAGCCCTCATGCATGCAAGGCAAGCACTGTACCACTGAGCCACCTTCCCAGCCCCTTATTTAAAATTTTGAGTGTATAAAATGCCTTTATTTTTTCTCATGCCTGATTAAAATGATACAGTATTATACATTAGAAATAATGCAATTTTATCATTTGTAGATTTTTTTACATTTGTTTTACTATGCATTTGTTTGTGTTCTTCAGTTCTGGGAATTTGTTTTATATTGTTTGGTTTTTCTTTCCCTTTTATTTCTTTGTTCTTTCATTTTAGAATTACTATTCTTAATATCACTCGCAGATGATGAACCTTTGGAATAATTCCTTAACCATAAATTTTCATCTGTTTTTTGTTATGGGAATAAAGTTCTGGTATAATTTACATTGTATCCTCAGTTTCAAACATATGAATTAATGAAGTTTGATAAATAGAAGTACTCAACAAAGAGGATATTTTCAGAGCCAGTGTATTTTTTTACAAATACTTATTTTTATTGTAAAGATACTGTACAGAGGGGCCACAGTTACATGAGCAAGATAATGAGTCCATTTCCTATCAAGAATTGTTACACCCTCCTTTATATTTCTCCTACCATCCCTTTTCTCCCCACCTCCTCAACTCCTCCCTTCCCTCTCCCCCCACAAAGTTGTAAAGTTCATTTTCAACATACTGTCTTGTATATCTCCTTGTTACAATGGGTCATCCTGTATTCTTATTTCAGCATTTTGTTATTCCCTTCCCTTCCCCAAATTAGAAAAATGTATACAAGATTCAGGGCACCAAAATCAAATACAGTGAAAACAGGGGTTATACCATGGGGGAAGGGCATACAAGAGAAACAAAAAACTCATAGTACATTAGAGCTAGTGGTTTTTGTGCCCCTTTGCAGCCAATCCCTTCCCTCTTTCCTCACTTTTAGTAATTTATTTTGATTCATTGTTACTTCAATCTGTTGTTTGTTTTTCATACATACATACATTCTCTGTAAACAACACTCAGTAGTTAATTGGCTAGTAGGAATATGAGGTATATAAACACGTACAAATCTTTTTGAAGAACGTTTTTTAAAAATTACTTCTAAGTAATAGGAGTGAGGTTGATGGTTTTTTTTTCTTTTTTGGTCAGGTTGTAGGGCCTGACCTCTGGGCCTGGGCGCTGTCCCTCAGCTCTTCAGCTCAAGGCTAGCGCTCTACCACTTGAGCCACAGCAGTACTTCCGGCTTTTTTCTTTTTTTGCTTATGTGGTGCTGAGGAATCGAACCCAGGGCCTCAGGCATGCAAGGCAAGTGCACTACCACTGAGCCACCTTCCCAGCCCCGGTTGATGGTTTTTATACTAACTGTATGTTAACTTTATAAGAAATGGCTGTTTACAAAGTAGGTGTCTTCCTACCTCAATGTGTGAGAATTCTAGTTGCTCTCACTTAATTACCCCTGGTACTATTAGTCTCTCAAGTTTAGCTATTCCAGTGAGTGCTTTGTAGAGTCTTTTTTTTTTTTTTTTTGGTCCGGTCGTGGGGCCTAAACTCTGGGCCTGAGCGCTGTCCCGCAGCTCTTCAGCTCAAGGCTAGCGCTCTACCACTTGAGCCACAGCACTGCTTCTGGCTTTTTTCTTTTTGCTTATGTGGTGCTGAGGAATCGAACCCAGGGCCTCATGCATGCAAGGCAAGTGCTCTACCACTGAGCCACCTTCCCAGCTCTGTAGAGTCTTTTTATGTTTTAATTTTCATTAGTCATTTTCTAATGTCTAATGATGCCAAACATCCTTACATGTGCTTAATATTCATATGACTTTTGTCACAATGTCTTTTGTTTTGTTTTGTTTTTTTGGGTCTGGTCGTGGGGCCTGTACTCTGGGCCTGGGCGCTGTCCCTATCACTTGAGCCACAGCGCCACTTCCGGCTTTTTTCTTTTTGCTTATGTGGTGCTAAGGAATCGAACCCAGGGCCTCCTGCATGCAAGGCAAGTGCTCTACCACTGAGCCACCTTCCCAGCCCCCACAATGTCTTTTGAAAATACTATTTTCTATATGGTTTTTGAAGTCTAGAGTTGCAAGAGTTCCTATATATTATGAGTACAATATCTTTAGGTATATGTATGTTGTGAATATGTTTGCTTCCAGTCTAATAGGCTGCATTATATATATATATATTTTTTTTGAGAATATTTTTATTCTAAAGGTGATGTACAGAGAGGTTAAAGTTACATAAGGCTGGTAATGAGTACATTTCTTTTTGAACAGTATCACCCCTGCCCTCATTTTCTTCCAGTTTTCCCCTCCCAATCCCCCTCCCTCTTAAGTGGTATAGTTCATTTCCAACATAGTATCTAGTGGGTATCAATATTGAATTAGTTCACCCTTGTCCCACTATTTCTGGGCTTCTCTTTCCCCTCCCCAAATCAGATAAACTTACATACAAGACAAAGGATACAGAAATCAAAAACATTGAGGAAAGGTAATGAGCCAAAGAAGAAAAGAAAAAAAAATGAACTGCAAAGAGTACAATAACAATTATCAAAATTTATGTATTTAATTATTCTGTTAATTCATTTCTGGGTTTTTTTTTATAATGCTCTAAATAAAAGACATGTAATGCAGTCTACATTCATACATTTGGTAGCCAAATGAAACAAAAATTGATTTCTTAGAAAGTAACTTTTCTTTTTTTTCTCCTAACCCATCCCTTCTCTCACTTTTTTTCTTTAATTGAGATTAGGTGATTACATAAATTTCACATATTTCACAATATTTGGAATAGTGATACCTAGTTAGAGTCACAAACACATTTTAACTTTCACAAAGCAAATTGTCATTACCAGGGTCTATAGTTTGTGAATTCTATGGGCTTTGACAATACAAGTTATTTTTTCTTTCCTTTTGCTTAGTGAAGGCTGTTCCCATTTATTCTGTTCTTCCTCCTGGCTTCCCTCTGTTGTGTGCATAGGTCTACCATATATATGGTTAAGAACACGGAGTTATTTAGCAATAATATGACAAAATGGGTAGCTGTCCTTTGTTTCTTGAGTCCTATTACTTTGCCATATCTTCTTGTATTTTGGCTTTAGCATCCACACATCAGGGAGACCATGTGCTGTTTGTCTCTTTCTTCTTGGCTTACTTTGCTCAAAATAGTCTGTTCTAGTTCCATCCATTTCCATGCAAATGCCATTATTTTGTCCTTTCTAATGACTGCATAATATTCCATTGTATATAGGTACCACAATTTTTGGATCCACTCATCGGTAGTGGGGCATCTGGGTTGTTTCCAAATCTTGGCTATTTGTGAATAAACAATAAACATAGAGGTGCATGTGTCTTTGTATACTGGTTCCTGTTGCTCAGGATGCCTAGGAGTGGTATGGCTGGATCATAGGGGAGGTCTATATTAAGCTTTCTGAGGTATCTCTAGACTCTTTTCCAAAGTGGTTGTATTGGTATACATTCCCACCAGCAGTGCAGAAGGGTTCCTTTCTCCGCATCCCCTCCAGCATTTGTCGTTGGCTAACTTTAAGATGTGGGCCATTCTTACTGGGGTAAGGCGGTATCTCAGGGTTGTTTTTATTTGCATTTCCTTTACAGCCAGAGATGATGAACATTTCCTCATGTGTTTCTTTGCCATTTTTAATTAGCTGCATTTTTATTTTCCTAGTGGTGAAGACTTTCAGTGAGTAAAAGATTTATCATTTGGTAAAATTGTTTATTTTTAATGGTTCATGTTTTAGAAGTCTTATCTAAGAACTTTTGGTCTTAATAACATTCATTTAAGAATGAGATTCTTTTAAGAACCTCACAAGTTTAATTGATATACTGGGTCTATTCATAGTACTTTAAGCTATTTTGTTTTGGCAAATGGTAAGAAGGTAAGGGCTGTGATTTTATTTCATATGGAAATCCATATGAAATACTCCAGCTACTTTTTGTTGAAAAAGCTATGTAGTCTTTCTCTTTCTTTGAATTATAAAGGGTAAGTTGAGTTTTCTGGGTGAAAATAAAATTATGCTTTCATTCATTTCATTTATTTGTCTATTTGTGTGTCAAAATGGGTCTTGTTGGTTAATGTAGTTATATACTAACCCTTGAGACTGATTATTGTAAAATATTTCAACTTTTATTCCTTTTCTGAATTGCTTTTGCTAGTAAAGTATCTCTCATCTCCCTCTTCTTCAGAGTCTGCTCAGGAGACTGAGGGCTTATATGTCTGAATGGAATTTTCCCCCATATGTAAATATATTTGCTTTTTTTTAATTTGCTTTTTTTTAACTGAAAACTTTTTATTTCCAAGATCAAATATTACATCAGGACATTTACATGCATTTATAAACATGCAACAGTTTAACTTATAGATCTGAGATTTCCTTGAGTTTGGTCCTTCTCTCTGCACAGTGAGTTTATGTCTTCAAAAGACTTATCATCCCACTCCCTTCTCCCTCTCACCCACCCTCCTCAATTAAAGTTGCAATCTTAATAGAATATAGCTGAGTACCACACAGAAAGAATGTTCACAACTAGGAACAGCCAAAACTGGTGGATCACCAACTGAAAGACCTTTACTTTGAATAAGTATTTATCTACAGACTATGGGTATCTATAGATAGATCACACCCAGTTAAAATTTCCCTGGCTTTAGAGTAAGTGGAAGTTCCATTCGGTTTTCGCCAGCAGTTACAGCTTTGCCTTATCTAATGGCATGGTTTTTCTCCTAGGTTTAGAATGTCTACTACCTCCATGTGCTTTTTTAGTTATCAGGCTTTTCCTAGCATCTTTATTATCTTACTAACTGGGAGGGTCTATGGTGTATTGAATGAAAAAAAGTGGATGGTCCAGTTACTTCACTCACTGGTTCCAAAGTTTGCTTTCCAACTTGGCGAAGAGCTGTAGAAACAAATATCCTAGCACCATAGAAATTAAAGGCCCAGAAAAACAGAGAAATCCATATGCATTTCAAGGAGTACTTACCAAAATACTACAATAAAAGTATTGACTTGGTCTATTATCTTCTTGAATTTAGTAACAAAGTTAAACTATACAATATATTTAGGGCCTGTCTTGTATTAAGAATACAAAAATCTCAGGGCTGGGAAGGTGGCTCAGTGGTAGAGCGCTTGCTTTGCATGCATGAGGCCCTGGGTTCGATTCCTCAGCTCCACATAAGCAAAAAGAAAAAAGCCAGAAGTGGCGTTGTGGCTCAAGTGGTAGAGTGCTAGCCTTGAGCTGAAGAGCTGAGGGACAGCGCCCAGACCCAGAGTTCAGGCCCCACGACCGGACCCCCCCCCAAAAAAAAGAATACAAAAATCTCAGTAAGACCATCAGTTTGTCCTGATTAAAGTGAGTAAACAAACATTCAAGGGGATATCTAAATACTGTTAGGAAACTGCCTAAGAAAAAACTTTTTTTTGGGGGGGGGTCCAGTCGTGGGCCTGAACTCTGGGCTGGGCGCTGTCTCTCAGCTCTTCAGCTCAAGGCTAGCGCTCTACCATTTGAGCCACAGCGCCACTTCCGGCTTTTTTCTTTTTCTTTTTTGCTTATGTGGTGCTGAGGAATCGAACCCAGGGCCTCAGGCATGCAAGGCAAGCGCTCTACCACTGAGCCACCTTCCCAGCCCCTAAGAAAAAACTTTTAAAGCAAATTATTGATAGCCAGAGAACTTGGACCTATGCACCTGGGTGCAAAGAGACCTCAGAAAGATGGAGGAAGCAAGTCAGCTGAATGCTTATAAGCAAAGTGCAGAAGGAAGTCAGAGAAAATTCCAAAGAATGATGTTGCCCATTTGGTAAAGTAGTGGATCAATGTCTTGGACACTCAAGGTTGGTATCTTGCTGTGTTAAGAGGCAAGGGGTAGAGATGAAGGTTTTTCTGGCATGAAAAGAGAAACAGTTATCTTCCATTCATTCTATATCTTGAGCTACCAAGAAGTGATTTTATGGCTACTTCTGATTCACACAATCAATTTCCCAAGCACAATAGCTAAGATCAAACACTTTATTGCCTTTCTTGGAGTTTTACTTCTAATGTTAAGCCATAGACTAACCCCAAATATTCTTTAATTTATATTTGGCCAATGTGATTTAATATACATTTCCTTATAGATATTTTTGTAATCTAGTTGTTACATAGTTGTGTCCTGGAGGCTGGATCCCTCTTTTTACTATTTTTTTGTTTTGTTTTGTTTTTTTGTTTATAAGTTTCTGTATGTGTTGCAATCATTCAGGTTTCTTGACAGCACAGGTAATGTTTCTCCATTTTGTATTTCAGAAGATTAAATTTTATTAATGTGATGATTTTGTTTGAAGTGTACAAGGCTGATGATTTCTGTGTAACTTGTGTGTGTGTGTGTGTGTGTGTGTGTGTGTGTGCTTGCGCGTGCACGTGCTGGTACTGAGACTTGAATTCAGCATTTGAGCATTGTCTCTTAGGTTTTTATGCTTAGGGCTGGAGTTCTACCACTTTACCTATATCTCCACTCTGGCCTTTTCCTGGTTTATTAGAGATTAAGAGTCTAACAGACTTTCTTGCCCTGTCTGGCTTTGCACTGCAATCCTAAGGTCTCAGCTTCTCAAGTACAGATATGAGCCACTGGGTCCTGTCTTAAGATGTAATTTTTATTTTTGTCGGTCATGGGGGCTGAACTCTGGGCCTGGGTGCTGTCCCTCAGCTCATCAGCTCAAGGCGCTCAAGGCTAGCGCTCTACCACGTTAGCCATAGCACCACTTCCAACTTTTTTTTTCTGCTTATGTGGTACTAAGGAATCAAACCCAGGGCCTCATCCATGTGAGGCAAGCACTCTACCACTGAGCCAACTTCCTAGCCCCTTAAGATGTAATTTTAAAAACCTTAATTACTAAGCCTTTGTCTACCATTGCTTTTTTTTTAATAATAAGAATTAAATACTAAGCAATGATATTTTGTCAATTTTGAGTTTTAGAGGGTATAAACCCTTGTAATATTTATAATATTTGTTTTTTGCCCTCCAAGAGCCAGAGTTTCACTTTGGGAGTAGTAAGGCCTCTACTGAATTTGTGTTCTAATTGCTACAAATGATGAAATTCTATAAACAACTACAATTACAGTAAGTTCTCTTTTTTGGGGTGGCAGTTATGTATCAGGTACTGAACTATGTGCAAAAAGGATCTTGTGAATAGAACTACACGAGAAATGCAGTTTTCCATTTTCCAAATGAAGAAACTAAAACAGAATGATTACTTATGTAAAACTAAATTAACATGTCTAGACCTCAAAATGGTTCTGTGTGACACTGAAGATCGCCTATCACTCTATATTCTTCATTGACATTGTCATTAAAAATAGCATATTGAAACTATATTGATGACAAATGTGTTTTTCCACATTGTCAGTTTTAAAATGGAAGACTTTTGCCCCTTTCAGAGATGAAAAAATGTATTATATGGATTTGCCTGTCTCTAGTTACAGAGGAAATTATGCATATTTTCTTGACCACTGAGTCACTTTTAAAATTTTAATAAATTTCCTGTTCATATTATTGCCGATTTTTATTGTGAAATTCAAGTTTAGTTTTGTTGCATTGATTATCTGAGCTGTTTGCAAATGAAGGAAATTGTTTTTCATTTGTATGGTGAGGTTTTTTTTTAAAAATTTATTTTATTTTATTTGTGAACATACTGTACAGAGGGGTTATAATTACATGGGCAGGATAATGCGTACATTTCTTATATGGTGAGGTTTTTTAAACAAACAAAACTCCTTAGCACCTTATTGGATATCTCCATCTTCATTTTCTCCTGGGATTGTTCAATGGATTAGTAAGTCAAATGCCTAATGATATAATTAATGATCACTTTATATTTGTCTATACAATTTATATTTTATTAGCATGACATTGCATGTCTGTAGAGCATGTTTCCAGAACATGATATGTAGAAAGATTGAGAATTCTCTTAATCATCAGTTGCTTATTCCTCATTGCCTAACAATTCTTTTCATTTAGTCTATTTCTTCTTGAACTTTAGTAAGAGAAACAAGAAGAAACTATGCCATATATTTATGGGAAGTCTCATCAGTTAAATATCCAAGTTTGTAACTATTCTTTTCATCATTTATCATCAGATCATAATTTTTTTCAAGTTTCCCTCACTGGAGAACTAGAATTAATTTCATCAAGGTTCTAGTAACATGATTCTCCTTTTCATCTGAGACTTCACAATTGTTTTTTCAAGGCAATCTAAACTTTTTCAAAATATATACCTGTATCCATTTCCAGTGCCAAAGCCACAGTTACAGTCTTATTATCAGCAACAACCTACTTCTTATTATCAAAAACTTACTCAGTTTTCTGGTACTGCTGTAATAAAGTACCACTGACTGGTGTCTTAAAATGACAAAATTTTGTTCACTCATTGGCTGGAAGTTCGAAATCAAGTGTCACCAGGATTGGTTCATTTTGAGTGCTCTGAGAGACAGTTTGTTCTGTGTGTAGTGTCCTGCAGTTCCTAGAATTCTTTAGTGTGTAACTATATCACTCTAATCTATCTGCTTCCTCACATGAGAATTTACTTATGCATTTCTCTTCTGATTTACTCTAGATTAAGGATTCATCTTATTTTGTTATGGGGTCTTCTTAAATTATATCAAATTACATTTTCATTGACCATCTTTCCAATTGTTTTACCATTTTATTGCTTCCAATTTTGTATATGAATGCAGTTGTTCTCATTTCTTATCAAGTTTGGTATTTTCACTGCTTTCAGTTGTACATAATTTTTCTGTATATGTCACACTGTCTCTCACTGTGGTTTCAGATGAGTAATGATGCTGAGTATAATTTCATGTTCTCCTTCTTTTAACAAAATGAATTACTTTGAGGTATTTCTGAATAAATTTGCATTCCTGGGATAAGCTTAAAATTTGTGGTTGACAACATTTTGTTGATTATATTTTCCATTTATGTTTATGAGGGTTATTGCTCTGTAATTTTCTAATAATATCTTTTTCTGCTTTGATATTGGAGTACTAGTCCAGATTCCACTTATGAATGAAAATATGGTATTTGTCTCTCTAAGTCTGGCTTGTTTCACTTAACACAAGGAATCTTAGTTCATTTTCATTCTTCACAAAGACATCATATATTTTATCTCCTGCTTTTCAGATGGTGGGCCCCTGTAATCACTCAATGATGCCTTTTGATTGTTTGAAGTGTAAATTGTAAACTAAAAGATGAATCTCTCACATTTAAAATTTTCTTCAGGTTTTGAGGTATTCCCTTGCAAATCTACATCTTTAATGAACTTAATGATTTAGGGAGATGCAAAAACCCCTAGTAAATACACATCATATGTCATTATTTTGATTTTTGTGTTTATACTTTTCATCCTTTTCAATTTTAGTTGTTTAGAAAAGGCGAAGTACAATTTTTTTCCCTATTGATTTGATTCTTGCACGTTTAGCAAGCATTGATTCTCTCTTGCCCTTTCAGTACATTTCTAAGGGAGCACAGTTACAGGGCTTTATTTCATTTTTTTATTGTGAAAATACTGTACAGAGGGGTTACAATTATATGGGCAAGATAATGAGTACATTTCTTATCAAGCATTGTAGCCTCCTCCTTTGTTTCCCCTTCCCATCCCATCCTCCTTCCACCGAAGAATTGTAAAGTTCGTTTTCAACATAACGACTTGTACATCTCATTGTTGTAATGGGTCCACCTGTATCCCTATTTAAACGATTTGTTTTTTTCCCTTCCCCTCCACAAATTATAACAACATTAAATACAGTGAAAGCAGGGTTTATACCGTGGGGGAGGGACATACAAAGCAACAAAGAAATAATCTTATAAATGTGTTAGAAACAATCGCATGATAAAAAAAAAACATTTGAATACATATCTTAGGGTTCATTTCCCTAACATGAACTTAACTGACCTTTTCTGCTTGACTCAGACATATACTAGTTATTGCAAATAAGGGAAACCATGGGACCTATGTTTCTTTGGGCCTGGCTTACTTCACTTAATGTAATTTTTTCCAAGTCTTTCCATTTCCTAACAAATGGGGCAATGTCATTCTTTCTGATGGTGGCATAGAATTCCCATCTAAGAAAAGCCCAGGACCAGATGGTTTTACAGCAGAATTCTACAAGGCCTTCAAAGCAGAGCTCAATCAATACTCCTCCAACTCTTCAATGAAATTGAAAGAGAAAGTTCACTACCAAACTCATTCTATGAAGCCATCATAACTCTCATCCCCAAACCAGGCAGGGACTCATCAAAGAGAACTATAGACCCATTTTTTTTTTAAATTTTATTTTATTTTATTTGTGAACATACTGTACAGAGGAGTTACAATTACATGGGCAGGATAATGCGTACATTTCTTACCAAGCATTGCAGCCTCCTCCTTTGTTTACCCTTCACATCCCTTCCCAGCCTCCCCCCTCCCCCCCAATCCCAATCCTCCCCCCTTACCCCCCCCCCCCCCGCACCTACGTTGTAAAGCTCGTTTTGGACATGACAACTTGTACTTCTCATTGTTGCAACAGGTCCACCTGTATCCTTAAACAACTGGTTTTCCCCCATCTCCTCCACAAAGTTATACTGACATCAAATATAGTGAAAGCAGGGGTTATACTGTGGGGGAGGGACATACAAAGCAACAAAGAGATAATCTTATAAATGCCTTAGAAACACATGCATGAAAGAAAAAAAACATTAAAATACACATCTAAGGGTTCATTTTCCTGACATCACATTATCTGACCTTTTCCGCTTGACTCATACATATACTAGATATTACAAATAAGGGAAACCATGGGACCTATGTTTCTTTGGGCCTGGCTTACTTCACTTAATATAATTTTTTCCAAGTTTTTCCATTTCCTAACTAATGGGGCAATGTCATTCTTTCTGATGGAGGCATAGAATTCCATTGTGTATATATACCACATTTTCTTGATCCATTCTTCTACTGAGGGGCATCTGGGTTGGTTCCATATCTTAGCTATGGTAAATAATGCTGCAATAAACATAGTTGTGCTGGTAGCTTTAGTGTGGTCTTGTTTGTAAACATTTGGGTAAATGCCCAAAAGTGGGATTGCTGGTAGACCCATTTTTTTGATGAACATTGATGCAAAACTTCTCAACAAAATTCTGGCCAATCGACTTCAACAATTCATCCCAAAAAATCATACACCACGATCGAACAGGATTCATTTCAGGGATGCAAAGCTGGTTCAATATATGCAAATCAATTAACATAATTCATCACATCAACAGGAGCAAGGATAAGAACCACATGGTTATCTCAATAGATGCAGAAAAAACATTTATTTCATTTTATTCCAATGAGCACTGACATACCAGACATTCTGCAGAAAATAGCTAGAACATCTCTACGTTTTCAATTGAAGTTTTTTTTTCTCATGCTATTAAAAATAGGTTGTTGCTGGGTATTAAGTGACTTATGCCTGTAATCCTAGCTACTCAGGAGGCTGAGATCTGAGGATCGTTGTTCAGAGACAACTAAAGGAGGAAAGTCCATGAGACTTTTATAAAAAATTAATTTATTTTTTAAATGTTTTTTATTGTGAAAATACTGTACAGAGGGGTTACAACCACATGAGAAAGGTAATGAGTACATTTCTCATCAAGCATTACCTCCTCCTTTGTTTTTCCCCTATCATCCCTTCCCTCCCATTTCCACAACTACATTTCGCCCCCCGCCCCCCAGCCTAAATTGTAAAGTTCGTTTTTTGATCCATGAGACTCTAATCTCCAATTAATCATCAGAAAAATAAAAGCCAGAAGTGGAGCTCTGGCTTAAGTGGTAGAGTGCTAGACTTGAGCAAAAACATCAGAGTAGGCCCAGGCCCTGAGTTCAAGCCCTGAGATTGGCAAAATAAATATATCAAAGGTGATTATCTTATACTGATTTTTTATTTAATAAAGGATTGCTTGCCAACATAATTTGGTGGCCTATTATGGCTATCATGGCTTTTTGCCATGATTGAACAAACAAAATGTAATTTTCTGTTTTAAACTGGAGTTTTCCAAACAAATATTACTTTAACATATACTTATTATACCATATAAAGTAAGCTTTACAATTAGGGTTTGATTACTTATTTGAATGACCAATGTGAAAAATATACTTTGGTTTAAATTTGGGGAAGAGAAAAACACAGTCTAATAGTAAGTAGAATCCTATTTACATCCTTGGTTCTAGGTTTTTAAAAATTGTTTTTTATATTTTTTCCTTATTTCAAATGATATATTTATAAATGCTGATATGTAGGAATTTTCTAAGACTGGTTATGTTAAATGCAATTGTGAAATCAAAATATATCAGTGATGGGGTGGGATTGAATGGAATTCACTATGTAAATGTATGGAAATATAACAACAAAAATCTAAATGCTAAAAAAATCTAAAAATCTAAATGCTAGAAAAGAGCAAAAAGAACAAAATATATATTTACAAGGTGTAAAAGAACTTGATTCATTAAACTTTTTGCGTTTTCTTTTACCCTTGTTGAATTCAAATGTCTCATCTTAAAATTTGGTTGTTCTTGAACTTTATCTTACTTTATTTTTATATCTGTAGGTTAGTTTACAAAAGGGTTTCAATTCAATGTGTTGATTTATAATTACAATGCATCTTGATCAGAGTTACCCCCTTCTATTATTCTCCCCCCTACATTATCCCAACTTTACCCATCCCTTCAAGTTAGTTGGTTCCATTTTCATGTATGTACATCGAGTATTAAGACTGTATTTACATACCATTTCTCTCTCCATTCCTCTGTCCCTTTCCCTTAAACTTCACACACCTTAGACAAACATGTTTCAGCTTTCTGGTTTTCATTTTATTAAGCTGTCAATTGTTCAAAGCACTTAATCTATGAGATTCCAGCCCTGCTTCTTCCATATTTTGTGTGTATAGGTGAATAGTCCGGTATATGTTTTCAGAAGGAAAATAGGAACCTTTGTCTATCTGAGTCTGACTTCACTTACAGTTTTTTCCACATTCATGCATTTTTCCACATGCATTGTCCTGAAAAGACATGATTCTTCCTCATAGATGGATACAAGTCCATTATATCAATATTTATAGTATCTAGATATAATTATGTCTATCCATTTATCTACTATCATCTAATATTTTCTTGATTTATTCATTAAAATTATATACTTTAAATAGTTCCCATTTAACGAAGTGATTTATTCATTTATTGTAGACATTGAGCTTTTTCTACTAGGCTATAATGGATACTACAGCAGTGAGCATGGATGTGTGTGTCTTTTTATATTATGATGTAATCTTTTGGAAAAATGCCCAGGAATGGTACTACTGGCTCATAAGATAGTTCTATTTTTATTTTTATTTTTGTGGAATCTTCATACTGAATTCTAGTGTCTGCACTAATTTACATTCCCAGCAACAGTTCCTCCCCCCCACCCCCCACATCCTTGCCAGCATAATTTGTTGTTCTGTTCTTGAAGATCGACATCAGTATTATTTTAATGTGAATTTCCTCTGTGGCCAGAAATGTTGACTATTTCTTCATGTGTTTATTGGCCACGTGTACTTCTGAGAATTGTCTGTCTGGCTCCTTTGCCCATTTATTAACTGGGTTGTTGGGTTTTTTTGGGTTTGGGTTTTGAGCTCTTTGTATATTCTGGTTATTAGATCTTTGTCAGATGTATAGATGGCAAAGATCACCTTTTTAAAAAACATAGTAACTATATCCTTCAGTGTGTAGAAGCTTTTTAGGATTTGCTTTATATTCTTTTTTATATGATCTTTAGGATGTTCCTTGATTTCTCATTACTTCATTTTTCTTATCAATAACATTTTGGTGCTTTCTTTGAAGAACCTTGGAAAAATTAAACTGAAATCTTGAAAGTGATGTCTTATTACTATTAAGATACTGTAATGACTAATCAGTCTTTGTAATATTCCTGATGAATCATATATTTTCTGGTATTGGTTTTAGTTGTTGCTAGATAATGCAAATTTTCCTTAATGCTTGTGAAATTCAATTATTTCATCTGTTAATTAGGGCTACTTAAAATAATGAATTATATCAGATAATTTTTCAATTTCACTTTATCCTTGGAATTTAATGTTTCAAAAATATCTAAACTCAAAAAACTTAAAAGGCAAAATTCTGATTGTATACATGGTTGAGCTAAAAATACTAGAGATATTTTGTCAAAATACTGTAAGCATCAGGGAATTTCTTTGGTGACTCAGATTTTACTCATGACGAATCATAGTAGGATAATGGTCTCTCTCTAGCTGTTTTCTTTGTTTTTATTATTATTTTTTTTTTTTTGAGACAGGGCCTTGCTGTGTAGCCCAGGTTATCTGAAACTTGCTATGAAGCCCAGATTAGACTTAAACTTGTTTTTTTCTTTTCTTTTCTTTTTAAATTATCTTTAAGTAGTTGTACAAAGAAGTTCCCATTCTACAAAACAGCTTATGAGTATAAAGTGTCTGACAACATTGTCACCATCTCTCTTAACCCATCCCTTCTCTTACTTTGTTTCTTTAATTGAGATTAGGTGATTACATAAATTTCACATATTTCATAGTATTGTGGAATAGTGATACTTAGAGTCACAAACACATTTTAACTTTCACAAGGCAAATTGTCATTATCATGGTCTACAGTTTGTGAATTCTATGAGCTTTGATAATACAAGTTATTTTAGTGTAGTCTGTTCCACATTATTCTGTTCCTCTTCCTGGCTCCCCTCTGTTGTGTGTATATATCTACTATATATATGGTCAAGAACACGTAGTCATTTAGCAATGATATGACAAAATGGGTGGCTGTCCTTTGTTTCTTGAGTCCTGTTACTTTGCCATATCTTCTTGTATTTGGCTTTAGCATCCATATATCAGGGAGACCTAGACTTAAATTTGTAATTGGCCTGCCTCTGCCTCCCAGCTGCTAGGATTACCAGTCATGTGCCACCACATCTTGCTCTCACCTTATTAGTTAATTGATTAATTTTAATTTTTATTATTTATTTGTTTATTTTTCATTATACTCATATTTGGCATTTTCACTCATTGCTGGCATTCTACCACTTGAGCCATACATCTAATCTAGTTATTTTGCTGGTAATTAGAGACTTTTCTGCCTAGGCTGTCTTTAAACATCAACTCTTAGAACTTAGTCTTCTTAGTAGCTAGGATTACAAATGTGTAATTCTATTGAGTATTTTAAAAACAACAACTGAAATCTTCTGCTGAGGCGAGGCGATTTTCCAGGCAGTTGTAGAAGAGTAAGTTATCTCTGCCCTGTATTCTTCTATTTTTTTGAAGATCTTCTGTTCTGAGTTTATCATTTCTATAAGGAGCCATAATGTTTTGTTCTGTTTGTGCTTTCATAGGTGTTAACTGGAAAATTTCCATAATCACTAGTGACTTTCCAAATGCAGGGACCAGCTCACAGATTTACATTGTATTATATGGACATCATAGAAGTTCAGCTCCCATATATCTTTATGGAACAGATGGAGTTCGATTTCAGGATGGCCATGAAGACATTTTTACTGTAAGTAATAAACTGAGTAAAATCTGTTAATAGAAGTTCTACAGCTAGCAGCTACCTTGGAATAAGTACAATTTATCAAAATGGGGCTCTTTCTATTATAACACAGTATGCCTGTAGAAGATCAATCAAAAGAAACTCATGACAGTTTTGCTCAGCCACATTTAACATAAATCTGCCATATGGGAAGAGACAACATCTTCACAGAAATATGAGATGTTCAACATTTATGGTTTGTGTATAGGTGGCTTTCATCAACACTAGAGATAAGCTTCAAAGTCTTAAGTCAAAAGGGAAAAACAAAATGACCAAACAAGGAACCTAAAGAAATTGTTATTAAGTTATTAGTTACTACTTTTTACTTATTATTTTTTCATATCAGGTTCATAGACCATGACTAGACTCACCGAGCTCAGCATTTATAAAGAAAAAGAGGAACAAAGATGTAGCAGGGAGACCAGTACCATGTGAAGTTAAAATCAGAGATATGATAATCAATGAAAGGACTTAAAATAGGTCAACACAGACTTAATAATTTACAATGTCAGTCTGAATTAAGCATTGGATATATGCAAGGACTGTCTTGAAACAGGTGGAGAGAAAATCAACTCATGATCAAAAGGGTATCTTTAAATACCTTTTATAGGGCTGGGAAGTTGGCTCAGTGGTAGAAGCGCTTGCCTTGCAAGCCTGAGGCCCTGGGTTCGATTCCTCAGCACCACATAAGCAAAAAGGAAAAAAGCCGGAAGTGGTGCTGTGGCTCAAGTGGTAGAGCGCTAGCCTTGAGCTGAAGAGCTGAGGGACAGCGCCCAGGCCCAGAGTTCAGGCCCCACGACTGGACCCCCAAAAAAAAAAAAAACCTTTTATATTTTTAGGATATCTACCTCCACTTTGTGTTTGATCTATTATAACCTGCGTACTTAGTTCACAGGAAAGGTTGAACCATTGGAAACAACCATTCCCATTAGACTAATGTAACAATTATCTCTCTCTATATATATATTAAATATATATATTAAAGATACTATACAGAGAGGTAACAGTTACATGAGTAAGGTAATGAGTACGCTTCCTCTCGAGCATTGTTGCTCCCTCTTTCGTTTTTCCCCTACCATCCCTTCCCTTCCCACTTCTTCAACTCCTCCCTGCCCCTCAAGTTGTAAAGTTCATTTTCAACATAGTGTCTTGTACATCTCATTGTTACAATAGGCAAAACTGTATCCTTGTTTCAGCATTTTTAAATTTTCCTTCCTCTCCCCAAATTAGAAAAATGTATATACAAGATGCAGGACACAGAATGAAATACAGTGAAAACAGGGGTTATACCATGGGGGAAGAACATAACAAAAGAAACAAAAAAAATCACATAGTTAATGTAACAATTCTTTCTATACATTTTAAAAATAAAGTCAAAATGCATTAGTGGTCAGTATAAATAAAAAAGGATTAAGTCATTATTTTTCATGTATAAGAAATATTTCAAAGTAATTATATCTTTAATTGTATGAGCTGCTTACTTTGTTTTGTATTTTATTATCTCATGTTTCCTTTAAATCAAATAGTACATTCATGCACTTTTTAGGGCTGCATATAGTTCTATAATTTGAAAAAAGCACCTTTAACCCCTCATCCATTTCCTTCTCCAACAGGAAACTTTTCATAGTTTAATTTTTTTTCTGAGTTCTGCAGTGTACATTTTAGCACTTTCTGTTTTGTAAGCCCATCATGGCTTACTTATACCACAGTATGACTTACACTACTCATTTATAGAGATTCTAGGTTCATTAAGTTTAGTGACATCATGAAGTGTAGTAATTTCATTTCAATTTTGATCATGGCTTGATTTGTTCATATGAATAGTTTTCTTTATTTCTTTCTAATTTTTAAGGGGAAGTGGTACTGAACCTTGAAATCAGGACATTGCTTTTTTACTCAGCTTTCTTGCTGGTGCTCTTATCATTTGAGGCATACCTCTGGTTCAGCATTTTGCTGGAGTTTTCTGCTTTGGCTGGCTTTGAACCTCCATCCTGAATAGCAAGGATTACAAAAGCAAGGATTAAAAGAATTTGTAGACAAACTTGAGTTTCCCCTTTTTTCTTTTTCTTTGTTATTGCTTTCATAGCTCTTTTGTTATTACAGTAAAATACACAAAAGTTACCATTTTTATAGCTTTAAGCATACAACTCAGTGACTTGTAGTACATTCCTAGTATTTTTTTCAACAATACCTCTATCTTTGTTAGTCATTTTTTTGGGGGGGGGTCCAGTCGTGGGGCGTGAACTCTGGGCCTGGGCGCTGTCCCTCAGCTCTTCAGCTCAAGGCTAGTGCTCTACCACTTGAGCCATAGCGCCACTTCCGGCTTTTTTCTTTTTGTTTATGTGCTGCTAAGGAATAGAACCCAGGGCCTCATGCATGCAAAGCAAGAGCTCTACCACTGAGCCACCTTCCCAGCCCCTGTTAGTCATTTTATGTGATCGCTTTGGATTCCCTTTTACCTGGACCCCTAACAACTCCAAAAGTGTTTCTTTTTAATTTGGATACTCTGTGTGTGTGTGTGTGTGTGTGTGTGTGTGTGTGTGTGTGTGTGTGTGTGTGTGTGTGTGTGTGTGTGTGTGTGTGTGTGTGTGTGTGTGTGTGTGTGTGTGTGTGTGTGTGTGTGTGTGTGTGTGTGTGTGTGTGTGTGTGTGTGTGTTCGCGCGCGCTTGCAGTCCTGGGGCTTGAACTCAGAGTCTGGGCACTGTCTTTGGGCTTTTCTTTTCTTTCTTTCTTTCTTTTTTTTTCTCAAGCCTAGTGCTCTATCATTTGAGCCACATACGGCTTTATTTAGTGGTTAATGGAAAATAAGAATCTCCTGGGCTTTCCTGCTCCATCTGGCTTTGAATTGCAATTCTCACATCTCAGCCTTCTGAGTAGCTAGGGTTACAGCATGGGCCACTAATGGCCAACAGATAATTTGGTATTTAAAATTTTTCTTTTTGCTGAATTGTTCCATTAAGAGCTTTCAGTATAATGTTGACTAGAAATGTTAAAAACTGGGATCCTTGCCCTATTCTTAGTTTATGGGATAGTATGCAAGGTTTTTGTCTTTGGACATTTATCTATAGGCTTTTCTTTTCTATTGTTAAGGTGAAGTACAGAGTAGGTACAGTTACATAGTAAGGTAATAAGTACATTTCTTGTCAAACTTGTTACCCCTTTTCTGTTTTTTCTCCTAGTTTCCCTCCCCCAACTTGTATAGACCATTTCCAACATATTGTCTTGTGTATATCACGTTGCATTGGTTCCCCCCTTGTCCTTTTTCTCACCATTCTGTTCCCCTTCCTTTCCCTAATTTGAATGAAGGTATATACAATACCAAGGTACCAAAACCAACAGGAGATATACCATAGGGGGAAGAACATACAAAAGAAACAAAAAAAATCACATAGTACACTCTGAAGTGTCTTTTATCATACTCAGGAAGTTCTCTTTGAGCCCTACTTTAAAAATGAAATTGTGTTGGATTTTATCAGGTGTTTTTTCTTGCATTATGATGATGCCAGGTTTCTCCTCTTCATTGTGTTTATGTAGTTTATTATATTGTTTGTGTATTAAATAAGTTTCCATGGAGCTGGATACATCTCAGTTGGTTATAGTGGGATAATGTGGTGGGTTCAATATGACTCAGTTTGCTCACTTGTTGAACTTTTTTTGTTTTGTTTGTTTTTTGGGTACCTACCTGGGCACGTACCTGGGCCGACGCCTGTCCGGGTGCCTGGGCCGCGTGAAGGCCACGTTTTGCGCCTCGGCCAGGCAGCGCGGTGCTGTCCAGGCCCGGCCGGGGTTGTTCCAGGGCAGCGTCCTGAGCACCAGACAGACCCAGCCGGGGCCTTGCAACCAGCAGCCCCGGGGGATCCCCGCCCTCAGGCCCACTGGGGCCCCGCCCCGAGCCCCCTGATCCCCCAGGCTCATGCGTGGCTGCCGACCCCGGGCCCGCGGGCATCCGGCATCGGGCATCCGGCATCCAGCGCCTGGGGCCGCAGCTGCCTGGCCAGATCCTTCAGTCCCGCCGGCTGCAGCAGCAGCTCGCCCAGGCCCTGCGGCGGGTGTTTGGCAAGACAGGCACCTTGCCCTAAGTGCCCTGTGCCCTCACATCGACACGGGCTGGTCCTAAAGAGCTCCTTTCCCACAATGCTCAGCTGGCAGCCAGGCCTGATGCCCCTTGTTGAAAATTTTTGCATGTGTACTTATTAGGCATATTGGACTATCATTGTGTTTTCTTATCATATCCATGCTTGGCTTTGGTACCAGCATAATGCTAGCTTTGCAGAATGAGTTAGGAAGTGTTCTCACTTGTTTTCTTTAAAATATTATTTTCAGAAGACTTGTACTCAACTGGTATTACTCTGTCTTCTTTAAACATTGGGTAGAATTTGCCAATGAAGACTTCTGTCTGAGACTTCTCTTTGCAAGGAGGTTTTTGACCATTAATCCATTTTCTTTACTGGTTATAGATCTGTTGTGTTTTGTCTTTCCTTTTGGGGTGTGCTCTAGACATTTGTTCATTTTATCTAGATTATCTAATTTGTTGATATACGATTATACACATTTTTTTGAGGTACTGCAGTTTTGAACTCAAGATTTTGCACTTGCTAGGCATGTATTTTTCTACTTGAGCCATACCAATAGCCCTCTTCACTTTCATTATTTATTGAATAGGATCATGCTTTTTTTTTTTTTGGCCTGGGCTCTGTATCATTCCTGCATAACTAGAATGATAGGAATATACCATTATGCCCAGTTTTTTTAAATGGTTCAGATGGTGTTTCACAACCTTTTTATTTTACCTGGATTGGCCTCTAACCATGATTCCCCCTACCCAGTAGCTACAATTTCCTCATATGTCATAGTATATTTTGTAACCCTTTTTATTTCTGTATGGTAATGGCCTTGCTTACATTTTTTATTTTAGCAATTTACATCTTTTTTTAGTTAGATAGTTATAAATTTGTTAATTTCATCTTTTCTCTCAAAGAGTCAACTTTGGTTTCATTGATTCTGTTATTTTTCGATTTTGTTACATAACATACGGTCTGTCATGGTGAATGTTCTTTGTACACTTGAAAAGACTGCATATTCTGCTGTTGAATGGAATACTCTATAGATGTTAGATATAGTTGGAGTGTAATGTTCAAGTCTGTTTCCTTATTATTCTCTGTAGTTGTTTACCCATTATTCAAAATATTCTTATTATAGTAGGTTGTCTCTTATTTTTCAGTTCTGTTAAATTTTTGCTTTGTAGGGCTGAGGATATAGCTCATCATGGGTTCAACCCATAGCACCTAAAGAAGATGATATGTATTTTAGTGCTCTGTTAGGTGTGTACATTTTTGTAATTCTAATTATATTTCTTCCTCCTCCTCCTCCTCCTCCTCTTCTTCTTCCTCCTGCTCCTCCTGCTCCTTCTCCTCATCCTTGTCCACCTCCTTATCCTTGTCCTCATCCCCCTCGTCCTCTTCCTCCTTTTCCTTCTTTTTCATCTCCTTCTTCTTTTATTCTATTCCTCCTCTTCCTCCTCCTTCTCCTCCTTCTCCTCCTTCTTTTCTTTTTTCTTCTTTTTCCCAGAGTAAACTCCTCTCTGAGCAACCAGTCCCTGGCTTATACATCTCTCTTCTGGATGAATGTACCACATAATCAATATATAATGTCTAATCTGTGCTGTTTTAAAATAGATTTTGTGAAATTACACTGAAAGAAATTTTCTTGATTTTTATAGATCACAGTTGGGGATATTGGAGTACCATTTAAGATTCGTATTGGTCATACTAACTCTGGACATGCACCTTCCTGGCATTGTAAAGAGGTAAAGATCTATCAAAACTTTTGGCAAAATCTAAAGATGTATAAATGTTTCTGGCAAAATTTCTGCAGATTCCTCCAAGGTATCATCTTTCAGAGGAGTATTTCATACTTATAGTGAGTTTATAAAATCAAACCTAATGTTTTTAGTCAGTTCACTTCTCAAGAAAACAGTGTCATATATCATATAATCTTATTCATTAATTGATTGAGGGACGCACCTGACATGAGGTGCGTGAAGAAAAGAGAATCCTTGGGACTTCAGATCAACTCACAGAGCTTCTTTATATACTTAGGTTGCTGATTATGTGGTGACTAGTAGTACATAAGATTTTCTTCAAAAAGATTTGCAAAGGGGGCTGGGAAGTTGGCTCAGTGGTAGAGCGCTTGCCTTGCATGCCTGAGGCCCTGGGTTCGATTCCTCAGCACCACATAAGCAAAAAGAAAAAAGCCGGAAGTGGCGCTGTGGCTCAAGTGGTAGAGCACTGGCCTTGAGCTGAAGAGCTGAGGGACAGTGCTCAGGCCCAGAGTTCAGGCCCCACAACCGGACCAAAAAAAAAAAAAAAAAAAAAAAAAAGATTTGCAAAGTCACAGCATTGTCTTGGTTATTAGACATGGATGCCAATACTGGAATTCAGTGTACTCTACAAAGCAAGTCATGTACAGAGAGAGAGAGAGAGAGAGAGAGAGAGAGAGAGAGAGAGAGAGAGAGAGAGAGAGAGAGAGAGAGCGCACATGCTGGTCCTAAGCCTTGAATTCAGTGCCTGTGCACTGACCCTGAGTGGTTTTCTTTTTCTTTCAAGGCTAATGATTACCACTTGAACCACAGCTCTACTTTTGGCCTTTTGGAGGTTAATTGGAGATAAGAGTCTCATGAACTTTCTTGCTTGGGCTATCTTTGAACTGCAATCTTCAGATCTCAGCCTCCTGAGTAGCTAGGATTATAGGCAAGAGGTACCAGTGCTCAGCTATTCTTGGGTATTTTTAAGAGGAAAAATAGCTTAAATGCCTACCTTGTTTAGCATAGAAAACTTCTATTATTCTCTGATTGACAGTAGAAACAGATCACCCAACACTGGAAATCATACAACATTTTCATTTTTGTGCATGTTGCATTTGCATTTTCTGCCATTTCAAAACAAATGATAGTACAGTTTCAGAAGTCATTGAACATCTTGATATTCTTGGCAAACGCTTTTCTACAGTTTTATAATTTTTGAGAAAAGATTCATGGAAACTGATACTTATATAATGCTACCTTTTTCCTTTTTCCTTTTCAATAAACGAAACTAATTTATGAAAGTTACCATTAATATTTCTGCTATCTCACTTGATTGATAACTGATAAACAATACTATATTCATGAAGCTGGGAAGCTGTGTCAGTTTTAAGTGATCTGAAAAGATTACGTAGTATTACAAAGGAATGCTATAAAAATCAGGCTGAAATTTCTAAGTCTTTTTGTCTGTGGCAAATCCTATGTCATTGTAAGGCAACTTGTTTGCCTGAAGTTTTCTTCATCTCTTTCAGTACCAGTGGAGAGATAATATATTTATTTATTTTTGTAGGAAAGAGGTATTGAAGTTAAGCCTGTATTATATTACTGAGTTACATTGTGCTCCAGCCCTGAGATACATTCTTGGTTCAACATTTTATTCTAAGCATACAACATACTTAATATATTTATTCATTTGGCCAAATTAAATGCTGGATGATAGGTTTGGAATTTTTTCTTCAAATCTTATACAGTTTAGAAGTTGAATTGTTAAGTAAGAAAATTGTACCTATAATCTGAATGGATTTGAATAAAAACAAAATATGATTCAATATATGCAAAAACAATCACACTTTTTAAAGGAAACTAATTCTTTCATGTTTAGTTAGGGAAGATTACAAAATAAAAAAGTACAAAATGCTAGTTCACTTTGTTTTTTAAATGACTAGCTTTGGGCTTTATTACAAAACCTAAGTCAGCCAGCTCCCAGAGGCCCGCATCTACAACCCTAGTTAGCCAGGAAGCTGAGATCTGAGGATTAAGGTTGAGAGCCAGCTCAGGGAAACAAAACCTACCGATTCTTATTTCCAGTTAGCCAGTAGAAAGCCAGAAGTTCAAAGCTCAAGAGGTAGAGCACCAGTCATGAGCAAAAACATCAGTAAAAGAGATCCTAATTTCAAGCCCCAGTACTGGCACAAAAGAAGAAAAAAAAGTCAACTCAAATAATCATGGCAGTAGCCATCTTGCAAACAGGTGGATCTCTTATGTTGTTATAAGATAGCTTTGCTGAAGTGACACTGCATTAGAAGCATTGATGGACACTTAAAAATGTGAATCCTGGGCCTGTCTGGGACTCACAGATTTTAATAGGTTGGGGTGCTGAAAATCTTTTAACAGAGTTACTTCTTGAGCCCATTAAAGTAAAAATATCTGTCTTTAATGCTAGTGAAAATAAGGTTAATTTAATAATAACACTCCACTGAAGCTTTTAAAAGAGTAATTGTACATTTATGAAAGGCTAGATTTTAGAATCAGGAAACATAATTTCTATTGTGAGGTAATTTTTTTAAAGCATTTTTGAGCTCCTACTAGGATTTATTAACATCCTTGTTTGACTCCTTGGGTTAGATATGATGTCACAGACTCACAAGTTGCTTGAATCGCAAGCATTGCTAAAGATCCAGAAGAGAACTGTATCAATTTAAATCTATAGTGTGTGAAATCTAACTTCATGCTAATGTTTCACCTTAAATAGTAGATGTATTTTTTAATTTAATTTTATTGTCAAGGTGATGTACAGATAGTAGATTTAAAATAATAGACTTTTAAAAACTATAAACATTTCTTTTTAAAAAAACATTTCTTTATAAATGAAATTACTTTATATATGAAATTTCTTTATTAATTAAATTCTTTATAAATAAAATTATAAAATGAAATTCTTTATAAATGAAATTATAAATTAATTACACAAAAATTTGGTGTAAATTGATGTTTGATATAAGCATTTCAAAGTACAGAAATTAGCCAGGTGCTGGTAACTTACACTTGTAATCCTAACTATTCAGCAGGCTGAGATCTGAGGATCATGGTTCAAAGCCAGACGGGACAGAATAGTTTGTGAGACTCTTATCTGCAACAAACTACTCAGAAAAAGCCAGAAGTGGCACTGTGGCTCAATTGGTAGAGTGCTAGCCTTGAGCAAAAAAAGCCTCAGGGCAGTGCCCGTGTCCTGACTGGGGCACCCAGGACGGGCACAAAACAAAACAAAACAAAGTAGAGAAATCAGAAAAGTTTCAAAATAGAGGAATGTCAATAGAAGAAATTTGAAGTTTTCTCATATTAAAAACAATTGTTGGCATAAACATCAGGCTTGGACAAAACCTTTTATTTGATTCTGATAATTTTTTGCAAGTAATGGTATTTCTGTTGTAGATACAATTGCAGAACATGAATTGTGGAAAACAATTTTACATACCTGTTCAACGATGGCTGGCCAGAGATAAAGATGATGGGGAAATCTGCCGAGAATTTCCTCTTTTAAGTAAAGGACAGTGGGTCCTTCCAGGTAGGGAAGATCCAACTTGAATCACCACAGATAATACTTGCTGAAATGCTGAAGGTCAAGAGAACTCTGTAACTGAATGCAGAACTCTATAACTGAATGAATTAAACTCTACTTTCTTATCAGTTACCTCTGTTGGTGTAGCAGCAGCATCTAAATATTTTTTAGTTGTTTCATATGCTGGAATTCAGTAATATGTTCTTATCACATAGTCTTTTGGTAGGTCAACAGTAATGCCTCTCAATCAAAACAAGAAAATTAATTCTTAGAAGGCCATGAGGAAATTGGATGACCAGTAAAACATTGGGCTAAGAAATGTAAATGAGTGTACTTTTCCTATCAGGCTTCTCTTAGTTTTGAAAATTTATTTTGGATTAGGAATTGAAAACACAATTGCTCAATGACTTTATTAACATTTGTACGAAGGCAGAGATATGTCAAATCTTGTCTTAATGAAGCTGAGAATAAATAGGCTGTTGACCTACTCAGTGTGAAATAAGTCACTGATTCTTACCATCAAATTCAGATGTTAAAACTACACAGTAAAAATATAAATAAATAAATTCAGGTGTTACTGTCCTGAATTGACCTGAACTTGTGCTTTTGGCTCCAAAAACTTCTGCTTTGAATAAAAAGGGGAAAATGCATGTGGAAATTAGTAAGTGGACAACTAATAAAAATGGCTTTTTTCCCCAGTTTTAGCTATATTGCACTATAATGTGGTCGCTGAGTTTTTCAATGAAATGAGTATTTTCTGACAATTCAGAAGAGCTCTTTCTAATGTTATACTTAGGTATATAATCAAATTTTTGTATAAACTTGTAAGAGAACATAGGCTGCCACAGCATTTGCACAGGCTGAGGAAGCCTTTGTAGTTTTTAAATAAGATATACTGTTACATTTCTGAAGTTAAGATGATTTGAAAAGACAGAAATAGCCCTATTTACTGAAAAGAGAGAGTTTGCACAAGCTTTTTGTCATCATTCATAAGTACTTTTTGCTTACCATTGGTAATCATTTTCACTATTAGTCCTCATCAGCCTACAGCATCACCCAGCAGAAGTTTTTTAGGTGTCCTATTTCTGCCCATTGTTAGCAATGATGCAGAGATCAGTTTTCTTTTATTTTCAACTCTTTTAATTGTAAAAACTCTGATTAGTATCACTTCCCTTGCAGTTTTTGGTACTTATTCATGTATATATTCATATATATTTGTATGTATTCATATATGCATATATGTATACATTCCTCAGATCTCAGCTTCCTGAGTAGCTAGGATTATAGGCCTGAGCCACCAGCACCTGGTTGTATATTTTCTTTTCAGTTTCTCTGTGTTCTTTGTATATTATGTACAAATTTGGTAAGCCTTTAGTTATCTAGGGTAGTGTTAGATATAACAAATGATAACCATATTTTTACCTAATATGCTAGCAATGATGCTGAAACAGTGTCTCTAAAGATGACTGACAGCCTCCACTGGAAGATTAAAAATAAGGAATACTGCATTAATAATTTTTTTCTCTTATCAGTTACCTCTGTTGGTGTAGCAGCACTTCGTTCTTTAAAGAGTTATGGCAGTGTTTGTCACTTAAAAAGTAAAACTGTTTGCCACGATACGATCATATATACCTGAAGAAATGCTTTATAATTATGTGATTATTTTCCTTTGGAGGATAGAGTTGCTAAGGAAACAATGCAAATGTGGCTCTCCTAAGCAGTGTGAGCTATTTTTCCAACTTTATTTTTATTTATTTTAAACTTTATTTTTAATTGTGGTAACATAACTATTAAATTTACTGTCTTAAAAATTCCTATGTATACATTTCAGTAGTGGTCAGTGTATATACACTATTGGGCTAAAGGTCTATAGAACTTTGAAAGCCAAAACTTTTATGTGTATGAAGTAGCAATTCCCCTTCTCTTCATTCCCAGCCTTACAACCAGCTTCCATGATCTTAACTATTTAGATATATCATATAAATATAATCATAAGTATCTCATTTGTTTACTGGGTTATCTCATTTACTGTGAAGTCCTTCTGACCCATCCATGGTGTTGCCTGTAACCAGATTTATTTCTCTTTAAAGTCTGACTACTAATGTGTTTTGGGATATACTACAGTGTCTATTTATCAAGACATATGGATTGTTTCAGTCTTTTACATAAAATGAATAATATCACAGTGCATGTGTATGTACAAATATAACTACATTTTTGAGATCCTGCTTTGAATTCTTTGGGCAATATACTCAGAAGTATGATTGCTGGATCATATGTAATTCTATTTTAATTTCTTAAGAACTCACTATACTGTTTTCCATAATAGTTGCTGTATTTTACACTTCCACAAGAAGTGCAGAGGGTTCAAGTTTCTTCACAGACACTGAGATGTAATAGAATAGAGAAGTGAGAAGGAATGGATAGAACATTTTTACCAGCTCTATGTATTGAGTTGTTCCATTTCGTGCTCCTAAGCCAGAACTGGAGGGTTTTTTCTGATCCCAGTGCCTATTTTCAGGTTTCTCATGTATTAAGTCCAAGCTGAGGAATTGTTAGGAAGAAAAAAATGGTAAACCCTAATGATTGGGGTTACTTTAAAAATTTATCCTTGCCCAATCCACTTCTTCCACACTATTGTTCAATTATTCTTTTCAGAATCCTCATGTAGTTTTTACAGCTGCATTCACTGGCCAATGATGCTTTATCTCACCTGTACCTAGAACTCTTGATTAGATTTTGCACTTAATTGTCAGTTATGTCAGTAATCTTAGGCACCTAAAGCTGCTTCTTTTGTTGTTAGTAACAACATATGAAGTATACGTGGCAACGGGTGAACTGTGGAATGCTGGAACAGTAGCAAATGTCTACATTTCAGTCTACGGGAAAAAGGGAGATTCAGGATCCAGACAACTACTTAGATCAAAGAGCTCCTTTAATTTTTTAAGAGGACAAGTAAGTAAATAGACATTCTTTTGTCTGATTTAAAAAAAATTTTAAGTTGTGGTAAAAATATCCATAAAATTCCACATCTAAATGATTTTGTTATGTTTTAAGTGCATTTTAAATGCACTTAAAGTTGAGCACTGTTAAGTACTACTTAACTAAGTTTCTACTTCATAAGAAAGTGGATTGAAGATGGCATACATGGAGCTTCTTTAGGATGCTGGCAGGAGGGGCCCTTGGTCAGCCATGTAATCACCAGAGGAGAGAGCTAAGGCTCCACTCACTTACAGGGCACTTACTGTAAGCTCTGATGTTCAGTATATTAGCAATATTAAATGCATTCTCAACTTCCAGTGGGTTTATTAGTAGGTAACCCATCATAAGTCAGGATGCATCTATATTCCCATTGCGCAACAAATCTTCAGAACTGTTTCATCTTTCACAATTGGACATATACAACTATTCAATAACGACTGCTTTTTACTTTCTGGTAGTGCCAGATAGCCACCATTGTACTTCCTGTTTCTATGACACAGATAAGTGAGATTCTAAAGTCTTTGTTTTTATTTTTCTCCCATTCTGTGTTATGCCTTTAATGTTTTCTATGTTATAGCATATGATAAGATTTTTAAGACTGAGTAATATTCTACTGTGTGTACATGCACATCACATTCTACTTATTAGTTTATATCCATCAAGGGATATATGGCTGGCCTCTAAACTCTTGGCTATTGTGAATAATAATGTAAATATCTCTTTGAAATCAGTGTTTCAGTTATTTTGGATATATGTCTGAAAGTGAGATTACTGGATCATATGCTGGAGAAACTACTGTAGTCTTTCCCATAGTAGTTATACTATTTTATAGTCTAGTGAGAGTGTTTTGAACTTAATTACTTCCTTGCCAAGACACAGTAATTTTTAAAATAATAACTCCCAATATGTATGGATGATACATCATTGTGGTTTTGATCTTCACTGATCTAATAATTAGTGATGTTGAGCATCTTTCTATGCTTATTTCCATATCATCTATAGAGAAGTGTCACTTTAGGTCCTTTGCTTGTTTTTTATTTGGATTATTTGTTCTTTGTACTTTTTCTTTGTTGAAATTTTGTTTGTTCATTCTTTGTCCCTTCTAACCAAACATCTCTGTGACTATTATTTTGAATCTTCTGTTAAGTAATATACTTCTCTCCATTTTATTAGAGTTAATTTCTGATTTATCAGGTTATTTGGTTTAGAACATAATTCCTTGTTTCTTGACTCTTTATGTTGATTTCTAAACATTAGATAAGAGCTACCATTTATAACATTATCACACTGGCTTCATATAGGAAGTGAACTCACCAGTAAGCCTGGCCAGAGATTTAGTGTGCATAAAGAAATTCAGTGTATGTCTCAAAACATTTGTATCTGTTCATTGTTTATTGTTGTAGCTTCCATGAGACTGGAATATTCAAAGTACATTAGTGCCCCAACTAGACAGGATAGATGGCAATCCTGTAAGAAGTATATAGAAATGCTGGGATGTCTGATGTGTGACTTAGTTCCTTCTCTAGGGAGAACCTGGGAACTCCCACTTTCTCTGTACTAAGTCATGAGCTCTGTGTGTGTGTGTGTGTGTGTGTGTGTGTGTGTGTGTGTGTGTGTGTCTGAGCTCTTTGTGTGTGTGTGTGTGTGTGTCTGGGTACTGCCCCTGAGATTTTGTGCTCTAGGCTAGTGCTCTATCATTTGAGCCACAGTTCCATTTCTGGCTTTTTTTGGTGATTAATTGGAGATGAGAGTCTCAGGGACTTATCTATCCAGACTTGTGCAGTCAAAACCCTTTCAGGGTGAGACTAGAAGTAGCCAGTTTCCTCTGCTGATTGCACTGAGTCTTGAGGTGCTGAGCCCTAGCTGCTCCCTGTGATAGTTGTCTCAGTGGTCTGTCTCTCAGGTGCCATCTACTTAGGGTATGAAAACTTTTGTCCTCATGGAGAAGCTAGAAGTTGGAATTCTCTCTCAACCAAAGCACTATTTGGTAGGGTTAATATATGTGCCAGCTTTTTCCTGCTTGCTTTGATGTGGGTTTTCAACTTGTAAAAATCTTTTCAATACATGTAGCCGGGCGCTGGTGGCTCACGCCTGTAATCCTAGCTACTCAGGAGGCTGAGATCTGAGGATCGCGGTTCAAAGCCAGCCCGGGCAGGAGAGACCGTGAGACTCCTATCTCCAATAAACCACCAGAAAACCGGAAGTGGCGCTGTAGCTCAAGTGGTAGAGCGCTCGCCTTGAGCTGAAGAGCAGAGGGACAGCGCCCAGGCCCAGAGTTCAAGCCCCACGGCCGACAAAAAAACAAAAACAAAACAAAACAAAAAAAAATCTTTTCAATACATGTATCATTTCACTAAGGCTATTGATCTATGTGTAGTGTTTATTTGGTACCTCTTTGGGAGTAGGGAAAGCAGGAGCCTCTTTTTCTGCCATCTTGCTGATGTCACTCTACCCAATCGTTATTTAAAGAGGAAGTTGTTTATTTGTACACATTTGTAGATACTCCAGTTTTCTTGTAATATTTTCTTTTCTAGTTTAATTCCACCAGTTTGAAATTCTGCATATAATCTTAATGTGATTAAATCTGTGGACTTGTTTGAGATATAACTTGTGATCTCTTCTGAATTATGTTTCCTGTGTGTTTGAGAAGATTACATATTCTGTTGGTTGATGGTTCTGTATATGTTGGTTAGCTCTATGGCTTTGTTAAATAAAAAATTAATTAATTTCTTTTGTTGTTGTTGTTGGTCATGGGCCTGGGAGCTGTCTCTTAGCTCTTTTGCTCGAGGCTAGAGCCACAGTGACACTTCTAGTTTTCTGGTGGTTAATTGTAGATAAGATTCTCACAGACTTTCTTGCCCTGGCTGACTTTGAAATGCGATCCTCAGATCTCAGCCTCCTGAGTAGTTAGGATTACAGGTGTAATTACACTAGTAATGGGTGTAATTACACTAGTAATGGGTTTAATTAATTTCTTATTAATAAGAAATAAACTTTGTTTTATTGTTCTCTCCATTATTAAAAATGGAACATTGAAGTTGCTTGTTATTACTGTGATTGTTTCTCCCATTAATTCTGTCAAAGTATGCACTTTGAAAGTAGGTTCATAAATGATCATAAATGTTGTGGGTTCTTGGTGAGTTAACTCTTTTGTCACATATAATGTCTTTTTTGTGACAATCTTATTTCTTCTGAAAAAGTTGACTTAAAGTGTAGCTTGTTGGGTATAAGTATGACCACTCACTTTCTCTTTAAATTCTGTTACATGGCATATTATTTCCCTTCCATGCACTTATAGCTTCTGTCTGTGTTCTTAGATCCAAAATCAGTTTTGTATAGAGAGCATATAGTTAGATGTTTTTCTAACAAAATTTGGCCCTATGTGTAATATTATATATTATATATTACATATATAATATGATTATATATGTATTATATATAATGTAAGCTGTGATTATAATACATAATACATTACAATATTTTTATAGATATTATGTTATTATATTATAATGTATGTTATATATTATATTATATATTATAATATATTATAACATATAAACTGTGATTATGCTTGTATTATATATTATAATATATTATAACATATAAGCTGTGATTGTGTTTGCTAAGAAGTTTTTTTTCTTTATTGCTGTTTGAATGTAAACTTTCATGATATACATTCTTCTGTTATATCTGGCCAGTTGGTGATACCTTCTATAGTTTTAAGGTTTTTCACTTCCTTCATTTTTCATTTCCAATTTTCCTTCCGTCCTTCTTTCCTCCTTTTCCTTCTTCCTTCCTTTTTCTCTTTCTTTCTCTC
Source organism: Dipodomys merriami (assembly GCF_024711535.1). NCBI lineage: Eukaryota > Metazoa > Chordata > Mammalia > Rodentia > Heteromyidae > Dipodomys > Dipodomys merriami. Next base: position 29,264,497 of record NW_027205603.1, read on the forward strand.
TTGTTCTTTCTTTCTACATTTGTTTCTTTCTCTCTTTTTAACTCTCTAATGTGTATAATATATAATATAATTTATTATATATTTTATAATATTATGTATAATACTATATAATATAATTATATACCACTATATAAATATTTGTTATATATTATAATATGTATAATTCTGCATATTATATAATATAATTATATATAATATAATATATAATGTAATTATATATAATAGTATATATAAAATGTATAATATATAATATATTTTTGGTGAAGGTAATTTATAGTTAAAAATTCACTGATGGTGAAGGAGTTAGTGTTGTCATTTAGTTTATGTATGCCTTATAAATTTCCTTGTCTCCTTTTCTCTCTTAAAGCTTCTATTAGTGTTACATTCTTATTTTCACAGTGACTTGCTTTGGTTATCTTTTTCCATTGTATATATTCTATAGATATTTTGTAGATCTGAATTTAACATATTAAAAAAAACCACATAATATTCTTTCTGGGTCTGGTTTACTTTGTATAACACAATGATCTCAATTTTCATCCATTTTCCTGTAAATGACATAATTTCATTCTTTAGGGCTGAATAGAACTCTACTGTGTGTACATATCATATTTTCTTTACACATTAATCAATTGATGGGCTTTTGATTCTATTCTTTGGTTATTTGGAGTAGTAATAAGTATGGGTGTATAGCTTTCTCTTCTATATTTTAATCTGCATTCCTTTCAGTATATGTCCAGAAATAATACAGCAGGATTATTTGGTAGGGAGTTCCATTTTTAGTTTCTTGAGGAATATCATATTGATTTCCATAGAGGCTGCACTAATATACATTCCTACCAACAATATTTCTCCTTGATATCCTCATAATATTTGTTGTTTGTTTTGTTGCTGACGGCCTTTTAGCCTGGAATGAAGGGAACTTCAATGTTGTTGGGGGAGAGGTATAAAATTCCCATAATTTTTAATGGGTTTCATCATCATATGTTCATATGTGCATATAATGTTTATTGATTATATTTTCTACTCCATTACTCTCTCTTGTTTCCCATCCTCCTTTCCACTGCTCTCCTGCCTCTTCTCAAATAGTCTTCCATATTCTTTAAAAATTATTTCAGACCCACTTAATGGACTACAATATGTGATTAATTTTGAAGGAAGTATCATTGGTGCTGAAAAATAATTTGTATTTTAGAGCTGTTGCAGATATCTGTAGATACTGTAGATATCTGTTAAGACCATTTAATCTATTGTTAGCTTAACTGCCAAGTTTCTATGCTGACTTTTTGTCTGGATGGTCTATCTATTGATGAGACTAGAATATTGGAGTCATACACTATTATTGTACCTGGGCTTATCTGTGCCTTTATGTCTAATAGTTTTTATTTTATGGTTAATAAATAAATACACCATAAATTGGGCATACCAACATTTGTTACATATAAATTTATAATCATTGTATGTTCTTGATGGTTGTTCTCTTTCTAAATAAATAATGACCTTTATCTTTTTAAAGTTTTGTATAAAGTGTCCTTTGTTGAATAGGAGTACAGCTTGTCTTTGTCTCTTTCAGACAACAAATTGTTGGATCTTACTTATAAATCCATTCAGCCAATCTGTATATTTTAACTAGAGATTTAAAACAGTTTACAGCTATTACTGAGAGGTATTTGCCAAGTCATAAAATTTTATTGTGGTGTTATTGTTTTTCTGGTTGTTTTTAGTATAGTTCTTAAAATTTTTTTCTTATAACTTTATTTTGTGGAAATACATTTCTTAAAAGCTGTTTCATTTCAACAACTAGTGTCTTTCTGCTATTTTCTTTCACTTTATCTTCGGAGTTATGAGTTGAACATGTTTGATCCTTTCCTAATTCTCATTTATTCCTCTATTCCTCTTGTGAAATGTCTGTCTCTTTCTGAGCTCTGTTGTGACTAGCTTTCTCATTTGTGTGTAGGATTTCTTTAAGAATCTTCAGTGTTTTGTGCACGCAGGCTCAATGGTCATGAACTCCTTCAATGTATGCTCATCTTGGAAGGTCTTTATTTCTCCATTGATTTTTTAAAAATTTTTATTTATTTTTTATTTTTTTATTTTTATTGTGAAAATATTGTACAGAGGGGTTACAATTACATGGGCAAGATAATGAGTACATTTCTTATCAAGCATTGTTGCCTCCTCCTTTTTTTTCCCCTTCCCATCCCATCCTCCCCCTACACCCCTCCCACTCAACCCTCCTCCCCCCCTCCACCAAAGTTGTAAAGTTCGTTTACGACTTGTACATCTCATTGTTGCAATGGGTCTGCCTGTATCCCTATTTAAACAATTTGTTTTTTTCCCTTCCCCTCCACAAATTATAACAACATCAAATACAGTGAAAGCAGAAGTTATACCGTGGGGGAGAGACATACAAAGCAACAAAGAAATAATCTTATAAATGTGTTAGAAACAATCTCATGAAAGAAAAAAAAATGAGTACATGATATGTATCCATTGATTTTGAGTTCAATTTTGTATTTTATTTTATTGTAAAGATGCTGTACAGAGGGGTTACAGTTGTATGAGGTAGGCAATGAATATATTACTTGTCTATCATTGTAGTAATATGTCCTTAGGCTCTCTGACTTGCAACTGTTTATCTTTAGTAGCTCTCAAACTCAGTTAATACCATTTCAAGATGGTGCTTATAGTGATCTAAGAAATGGAAAGTAGCATAATTCTTTTTTTTTTTTTTTAATGTTGATCGTTGGGCTTGAACTCTGGGCTTGGGCACTATCCCTCAGCTCTTCAGCTCAAGGCAGCGCTCTACCACTTGAGCTACAGCACCACTTCCGGTTTTCTAGTGGTTTATTGGAGAGTCTCACGGACTTTCCTGCCCGGGCTGCCTTTGCACCATGATCCTCAGATCTCAGCCTCCTGAGTAGCTAGGATTACAGGCGTGAGCCACTGGCGCCCGGCTTCTTTTTTTTTTTTTTTGGTCCGGTCATGAGGCCTGAACTCTGGGCCTGGGCACTGTCCCTCAGCTCTTCAGCTCAAGGCTAGCGCTCTACCACTTGAGCCACAGCTCCATTTCCGGCTTTTTGCTTTTTGCTTATGTGGTGCTGAGGAATTGAACCCAGGGCCTCTGGCTTGCAAGGCAAGCACTCTACCGCTGAGCCACCTTCCCAGCCCGCCCGGCTTCTTTTTTATTCTGACTTGACCTGTAGAACAAAATCCTTGTCACAACAAATCACACATACTGGATTTCAAGCTTCCAAGAACTAATTGAGAGTCTTTGTTCACCAGGGCTGCTTGGCTTGCCTAGTAGTTGTAACTGAAGTGTCCTTTCTCCACCTGGGAGCCAGAATTGGAATCGTGGACCGATTTTTCCATTCCTTTTTTTTTTCATCTCCTTTCTGTTTGTGCTTTTCTAACAGTCCTGTCACCCATTTTTGATTTCTGATGTTCCTCCTTTTTTTCTCTTTGAAACATAGTCTACCCTTCGTTCTCCTGATTCTTCTCATTCAAAGTCATGTTGAGAAAGCTTCTGATCTGCTTCCTTAGGTTGGAAGTCTTGATAGTTAGTCTGTGTTTATACTTTTAATTATCTTAAGTCCTTTAAAAGCTTACATCTGTACTCTATATTCTTTTCATCTATGTGTTGTCTCTCCTTGCTGTACTGAGGAATTTCTGTAGCTGCATCAAGCTGTAGACTCCAATTTCCAGAATTTCAGGGATTTTATTTTTTCCCCATCATGGTTCTAATTCAGAAGAGACATGACCACCTGTTTCTCAGACAGGTTCTGGATAAGTCAGAGGTTTAGATACAGCCTCCATTCTCTTTTTGTTCAGAGAGAGGATTTGGAATATGAGAGATCTCCTTTTTTTTGTACTGCACACACCTGGTCAGAGTTGGAAAGAGAAATATCTAACTTCCTTTTCTTTTTAGATAAAGCCCTTATTGATTATACATTGGTCTGTGCTTCTACTGTCAAGTGGTTTCTAAAGTTCTCAAAGAGAATATTCTGAGCTCTTGTATTGTTGTAGTTGTCTCTATGAGGAAATGGGGACTTGAGCTTTCTAGTCTTTTGCTGCCTTTATTGATTTTTAAACCTATCATTAGATTGTTAAATGTGGATAATTCTATACCACTTCGACTATTGAAAATAGGAACTGAATATATTATTTCTTTTTTCTATTTCAATTACTATTGATATGCATATAATATTAATATATCTTCTTTTGTCTCCCTCCTTCCTCTTTTTTCCCTTGCTTCCTATGTTTTTCTTTCCATCATATTTTGTTTTTTAAGCTTTCCTTGATTACACAACTAGTCCTTAGTATGTTTTAATTGTATACTTCATTTTCCTTAAAGTGCCACTGCATTTTTTATTATAGATATCACAATTCTTCAGTTCTTCGCTAATATCTGTTACTTCTCTGACATTCCTCCTTTTCTAAAAGATTTGTGTGATGGATAAAAAGGTAACAACCATACTGTGAACCTATATCCATAATGCAGTATTATATTTATTAATAAATGTTAATTATTTTAGTAACTATTAGTTTTATTCTTGATTCTACTTATAGAATAAATTCAAAAGTAGTGCAGATGCTTCTAAATCTGCACCTCACCTTTCTGTATAGAAAATATGTTTTTCTTCCTGAGTAGCTTTTAAGGATAAAATGTATGTGAAAAAAATTAAAAATATATAGTATCTATCCAAACCCAAAGATTATCTTTTATTTCTTGATTGTTTCAACAGCTATTCTATACTATGTATTTTCTTTTCATAGAAATTTAAAACACAGATGCTGGTGGCTTATATCTACAATCTTAGCTATTCAGGGGGCTTGGATCTTAGGATTGTAGTTTAAAGCCAGCCCAGGCAGAAGAGTGCAAGAAACTCTTATCTCTAACCAGAAAAAAGTAGAACTTCCAGCTGTTTCAAGTGGTAGAGTTTCTAATTTTCTTAAGTGATAGATGACCAACCAGCATTGATGAAAAAAACCCAAGTGAGCAAACAGTGTCCTGTGTTCAACCTCTGTCCAGCACGCCAAAAGTAGAGACTTACAACATTATTGCAGATTATATCAAAGGGCTCACTTTTATCCATAGTAATACTATGTAGACTATTGGAGCACAACCATGGCTTTTTATTTGGCCTAAAATTTATAACTTAAGATAAACGTTATAGTATTTTTTTTTTTTTTTTTGGGTCCGGTCGTGGGGCCTGAACTCTGGGCCTGGGCGCTGTCCCTCAGCTCTTCAGCTCAAGGCTAGCGCTCTACCACTATAAGCCATAGCGCCACTTCCGGCTTTTTTCTTTTTGCTTATGTGGTGCTGAGGAATCGAACCCAGGGCCTCGAGCATGCAAGGCAAGCGCTCTACCACTGAGCCACCTTCCCAGCCCACGTTATAGTATTTTTTACATCAGTATCTTAATATTTTCCTCAGAAGCATTACATTGAAAATGACTCATTGATGTGCCAAAAAATTCCATCCTAAAATAGACAAGAATTGTTTATCTTGGAACATATATATATAGTATCTTCTAAATAATGCATTTATGCTATGATTACTTGTAGAGACCCCAAATTTGTACTCTTATGACAATTTTTTTAATAGAAATGAAAATGACTGTACTTGAAAATTTATTATGTTCTACAAGTTAGTATTGTTTTTGTTCATACTTTAAAAAATATACATAGATTTGTATATTTGCTTAATGGATGTACTTTTTCCAGTTACTTTTTTCTGGCAACACTGGGTTGAATTAAGGGACTTGTATTTGCTAGGCAGACATTCTACCACTTGACCCCTCATGATTACATAATTACTGAAAGCCTTTAGTAGCCCTTGCAATTACTTTAACTACATTTGAACTAATGCTTTTGGTAGAAATTGAAGCCATAATCTATGTCTAATTATGCTATTTTGATTGGTTTATAGACTGATTCCTTCCTCTTAGAAGCTGTACATCTTGGAAATTTGTACAAGATTGTGATAGGTCATGATGGACTTGGCCCAGGTAAGGCTCTTTCACAGAGAGATAATGGAGTCTGATTCTACATGAACCCTGTGCATGATCAGTAAATGATGACAAAAATTTGTAAAAACCTCATCTCTAAGTAATAAATATCTGAAATAAAAATATTATCTTCCCTTGGAAATGGAGTTGTGGCTCTAAGTGATAGAGCGCTAGCCTTGAGCAAAAGATCTCAGGGACACTGCCTAGGCCCTAAGTTCAACCCCCATGACCTACCAAAAAAAATGGTATCCATAAATGTCCTTTAAAATTGATCTATTTTTCTTCAAAGTTACATAGATTTGGCTAAATGGCTGCTCTAGGAAAACATAACATGCTAGAAAGGATGATTTAAGTAAATCAGTGGATTCTGTGTATATATGTTGTAGTAGAAGGCAGTATTCCAGTATGCTGGTGATTGAGAAATCAATACTGTCCTCTGTGGGTGACATTTCTTGAAGGTTAATGGTTGTTCTATAGAAATTTGTTAAAGAGATTGTTTTGAGCAGGGTGCTGGTGGCTCATGCTTGTAATCCTAGCTACTCAGGAGGCTGAGATCTGAGGATTGTGGATTAAAGCCAGCCTGGGCAGGAAACTCCATGAGACTTGTATCGCCAATTAACCACCAGAAAACTGGAAGTGGTACTTTGTCTCAAGTGGTAGAGCTCTCTCCTTGAGCTTGAAGAGCTGAGGGACAGCATCCAGGCCCAAAGTTCAAGCCCCACAACCAACAACAACAACAACAAAAAGAGATTGTTTTGGCAGACAGGTCTCAGCAGTGTTTTTAGCTACCATTTTGTTTATGCTTCTTCTCAGGAGATGATACATTTTTCTAATAAATATATTTTCTTGCTATATAAACAACCATAAGTAACCTCCATTTGACGAAGAAGTTTTAAAGATTACATACCAAAATGAAAAAAGATTAAAAAAGCTGAAAATATCTAACAATACATTTTCTGCCTAAAATGTACCAAAGTTTAATTTTCATATAAAGGACAAAGTTCTCATAGTGAACATATACTTAAATAATTAATGAAAGAAATTATCTAGTTAACAATGTTGGTTCAATGTGGCTTCAAGAAACCCAAAAGTATATACCTATAATCAATGAAGACAAAAAATGAGTAAGATTAACAAATTAAAGTCAAGGAGTGTGGCTTATGCATATAATCCTAACTCATCAGGAGGTAGAGATCATGCAGATCACACTTTGAGCCTCAAAAAAAAAAAAAAAGAAAGAAAGAAAAAAAAGTTGTGATTCTGATGCCAGTGGCTCACACCTGTAGTCCTAGCTACTCAGAAGGCTGAGATCTGAGGATCATGGTTTGAAGCCAGTCTGGTCACAGTCTGGGCTGACTTGTGCATAAAAGAGAGATACTCTTTGGAAAATAACAGAAGCAAAAAGTGTTGAGGATATGGCTCAATGGTAGAGAGCTTGCCTGGCAAGCACAAGTCTCTGTCTTCAAACCCTAGTACCAACAAAAATGTTGAGGATCGTAAGCAATCTAGAGGCAAGCAAGTTTTTGGGAGTATATTTGTCAGATGTATACAAATACTATGTAAGAGATTAGAACATCCATAAATTTTTCTACCCTTTGCAGGTCCTACAACTATTCCCTCAGACATACTAAGGTATAACTCTAAACTTTCTGGATTTTCTTCAAGGGACAAGGAGAATTTCTTTGATTAGATTTAAATGGATTGGGATGAAAAAATAATTTTCTCATCTGTTCCTCTGGGTTCTGGTCTTTCAACATAGGATCATATATGAATGACTATTAGAAAAGAATAACATCATTTATAAAAATTCAAAAGCATATTCAAAAACTCACTTTGAGTATTTTTGGTAGGAATAATTAGCTGTTTTGTCCTACTAGTCTTTTTACATTTTACCCAGAATAGTTCTTTGGCCAAATGTATTTGCCCCCTCAGCTGGCAATTCTCTAGTGGACTGGGTGTCGTATGATTTAATTTAATTCTGACCCAATCTGAGGTTAAGTTTCCTTGCAGGCTAGGGGCTGTATCCCACAACAGTGCCCTTACGTGCAAGACTGGGCCTCCAAATTTTCTGATCAACTGCTTAACACTTAAAGTGGGAGTTCCCTCAACTCCTTGCTTGAGTTCAGTCATTTGCTAGAGTAACTCACAGAGCTAAGGAAACATTACTTTCCTCTCTCTCTCCCTTTCCTCCTTCCCTCCTTTTCCTTCCTCCCTCCCTTCCTCCCTCCTCCCTCCCTCTTCTCTCCCTCCCTCCCTTCCTCCCTTCCTCCCTCCCTCCTTTCCTTCGCTTCCTTCCTTCCTTCCTTCCTTCCTTCCTTCCTTCCTTCCTTCCTTCCTTCCTTCCTTCCTTCCTTCCTTCCTTCCTTCCCCTTCCCCCCTCCCTCCCTCCCTTCCTTCCTTCCTGACTTCTTATGCCACTCTTGGGACTTGAGCACAAGGCCTGGGCACTGTCCTTAGGTTTTGTGCTCAAGGATAATGCTCTACCACTTGAGCCACAGCTCCACCTTTGGCTTTTCAGTGGTTAATTGAATATAAGAGTCTTTCTGACTTTCCTTCATAGGCTGGCTTCAAACCTCTATCAGATCTGAGTAGGTAAGATTACATGTGTGAGCTACTGACATCTGGCTCCTTTACTGGTTTATTATATATCTATATATCTATATATCTATATTTTTTTTGGGGGGGGTCTGGTCGTGGGGCCTGAACTCTGGGGCCTGGGCGCTGTCCCTCAGCTATTCAGCTCAAGGCTAGCACTCTACCACTTGAGCGACAGAGCCACTTCCAGCTTTTTTCTTTTTGCTTATGGTGCTGAGAAATTGAACCCAGGGCCTCATGCATGCAAGGCAAGCACTCTACCACTGAGCCACCTTCCCAGCCCCGTATAGAGAATATTTTAAAGGATACAGATGAATAGCTTGATGAAAAGTACCCAGGGCATGGTATTTGGGAAAAGCTCTGTAGCTTTCATGTCATTTTTAGATTTTATCTTTTTCTGAGTAACTATTTACAACAGCCTTGAAGTTGTTCTTTTTTTATGGTGAACTTATTGCATACATACAGTTGATTAAGTCATTAGGCACTGACAATCAGTTCCACACTCAAGACATCTATCTCTCCTGGAGTTCTGGAGGTAGGCTCCTCTGGGGGAAGCAATGCATATCACCGAGTCTCCTGCTGCCTGCCTTCTCAGCATACAAAAAGTACATCACTTTGGAGATTCTGAGGCTTTTAGGAGCTATGTGGCAGGAAATTTAGAAGGCTAAAATATGAATTTCTTATCATGAATCACAACCTTTAAGTGGTATTTAAAAAAGAGTAAAAATTAATAACAATGCTTAACAAGAAATGTACTCATTGTCTTACTCATGTAACTGTAACCCCTCTGTACAGCATCTTTACAATAAAATAAGATTAAAAAAATAGCACTAAGTCAAGAAGATACATGTTAAATAAGGAAGTCTTAAGAAAATGTATAAAAGAAAATAATTCTCAAAGAAACAACTGCCCAATAAATAAGTGGGCTAAAGACTTAAAGAGAAACTTCTCTGAAGAGGAAAGAAGGATGGCCAATAGACACATGAAGAAATGCTCAACCTCCCTAGCCATAAAAGAAATGCAAATCAAAACAACATTGAGATACCACCTCACCCCAGTTAGAATGGCTATAATCAAGAACTCTAATAACAACAGATGCTGGAGGGGATGTGGACAGAAGGGAACCCAACTGCATTGTTGGTGGGAGTGTAAACTTGTTCAACCACTTTGGAAAGTAGTATGGAGGTTCCTCAAAAGACTCCACATAGAGCTCCCCTATGACCCAGCATTCCCACTTTTGGGCATTTACCCAAATGATCAAACAAGACCATACTAAAGCTACCAGCACAACTATGTTTATTGCAGCATGGAACCAACCCAGATGCCCCTCAGTAGATGAATGAATCAAGCAAATGTGGTATATATACACAATGGAATTCTATGCCTCCATCAGAAAGAATGACATAGCCCCATTTGTTAGGAAATGAAAAGACTTGGAAAAAATTATATTAAGTGAAGTAAGCCAGGCCCAAAGAAACATAGGTTCCATGGTTTCCCTTATTTGCAATTACTAGTATATGTCTGAGACAAGCAGAAATGGTCAGATAAGTTGATTTTAGGTGAAATGATCCCCAAGATAAGGACTCAAATGGTTTTTTTCTTTCTTGTGATTGTTTCTAACATATTTACAACATGATTTCTTTGTTGCTTTGTATGTCCCTTCCTCATGGTATAACCCCTGTTTTCACTCTCTTTGATGTTGGTATAATTTGTAGAAGGGAGGGGAAAAAACAAATTGATTAAATAGGGATACAGGTGGATCCATTGCAACAATGAGATGTACAAGATGTTAGGTTGAAAAAACGAACTTTACACCTTTGGGTGTGGGAGAGGAATAGGAAGGGGAGAAGGGATGGGAAGGAGAAACAAAGGAGGAGGCAACAATGATTGATAAGAAATGTACTCATTACTTTGCCCATGTAATTGTAACCCCTCTGTATGGTATTTTCACAATTAAAAAAAAGAAAAGAAAAAAATGGCTATCAGAGATGTAACATTTAAAGAAACAGAGGAATCAATAAGAATGGTGTTTGTAGTTTGAATAAAATGCCCCTTACAGGATCATGTATTGAAGGTTTGGTCTACAGCTGGTAATGCTGCTTGGGAGAGGTGCTGGAAATTTTTAGAGTTGGGGCTTCTCTGGAGACTGTTAACCAATGAGTCGATGGAAGATGTGTTTTTTCCTGGCCTCTTTCTCATTCTCTCTATTTCCTGGCTACCATGAGCCAAAAGAAAGCCTTCTTTCTTTTAAGGTTTTTTTAATACCAAGTCATAGCAATAAACACTGACTAATACAAACTGGATCTTAGAAAAAGTCAACTGTTTTAAACTGGACTTGATAAATTAATGAAAAAGAGAAAGTAGATACCCAACATTAGATTGAGAAGTTGCATACAATTATAAACACATAAATGAAAAAACTTTGAGGTTTCTATATACAACTACTAGTAAAGAATAAAAGAAACAAGAGCACTGGTGAAGTTATCTTTTTACATATTAGTAAATTTGTTAGAAAATATATATTACCTTAACGTAGCATCAGAAATGATATTTTATCAGAAATGATAAAATATGTAAGAAATTAACATTAACAATAAGAAATGTAAACCCAATTGTATTAGAGTGGAATTGTGCAGAATAGAGAATTATCTAGAATAGGGACAACCATTGTCTAGAGCTGAATGATGAGGTGGATGGAGGTAAGGAAAGATGTAGATAGGTATAGCATGTCTTTGGGGATGATGATGACAATGTGTAATAAATTGGGGTATGGTGGTGTGTGCTCAACTGCAGTTACAGCTATAACCATCAAATATACTACAGGCCACTGAGCCTATTTAAATGGGTAAACTTTCTGTGTAAATTATTTTACAGTAAAACTGTAAAAATAATTTTATTATTTACCCAGAAAAGTCTACAGACAATAATAGCCAAGAAAATTTTGGGAAAGATCAAGAAGGAAGAATCTCATTACAATGTCTCAGAATGACAGCTTTTAAAATAGTTTGGTGACAGTCGTAGTGATGTAGAGACAAATTAGTGGTACAGAATGAGTTTTAAGTGAATTTCATACCAAAGAAGCAACTGATACTAATTAAGTCAATTCCATATGACCAAAAATACTTCATATTTGAAGTGATAAACATTTTGAGATTTAGCTATTCTAAGATAGATTTTAATTAACTCTTTTATTCTGAGATGTCATGTTCAAATAAAGTTTGTATCAAATAATGAAGAGAGACTTGAAGCTTTTACTCAGTTTCTCCCAATGATAACATGCTGTAAAGCTCTAGAACACTTTCTGCCTGGCTATTGATATTAATACAGTTAGGACACAGAAGTGTCTTGTCATTATATCCCCCACATTGCTCTCTCATAACCACATCATTGTCCTTTGCACTCTCTCCTCAGTCAGTTTTCTGGTCTTCACCTCAGTAAACCACTATACTATACATTCTTAGAATTCTTCAGAATAGTCGTTGTATTATGCATAGTATCCAATCTTATGGTAGGAAATGTATTTTAAGTATATCAATGCACTAAAGTATTATAGAAGTTTAAAAATCATATCCAAGAATATTTAAGAAAAATGTGGCAATATTCTTATATAATGTTAGATGCATTACTCTGTCATGTTTCCCCAAATCTAAGAGGCTTTGCACAAAGCATGTTTGTTCACATAACAGTCTGATACAAGTTGGAAAGGCTCTCAGTCATTCAAGGCTCAAGGCCTGGCCAGTGTACTACACTTCATGTGTTGTATGACTTCCAGAGTCAGCATAGAAGATGGAGTTGACCAAAGAACGTGAGTTGTCTCTTGTAACCTAAAAGAGGGAGCAATATGATGAGCACATAGCTTGAAGCCATACAGCAGAGCACCAGCCTGTTACAGAGTGGGACACAATTTGATTGGATATAGACAGACCATAGGCATACAAATGTCTGAAAATGTATAAACCAAAATAACTGATCTTTGTGGGTGCTGTAATTTCACTTATTATTACATTAATGAGTAGGGTTTTGAATAATATAAAATATCCTATGCCTTATATGAGAAAATAATCCATTCAATAGAACTTAAAATTCACTCTTTGACTCCTATTCTTCCCACTAATCCCTACAGAAAGTTGGCTTTCTTTAGGAACTCATCTTTGTTAGTTCTAGTTCCAGTTGACTCTTTCTCACTCATGGAAACAGTACACTAAAAATGTAGCTTTATGATGTTATTAACTTAAAAATTTTTAAGGTCAATTCCTCTTTACCCTTCGAGTTTATCAGCTTTTCAGTAGCTTTTCAAATCTGTTTCAGAATTCTGGTAACATTTTTCCCTCTGCAGACAAGTAATTATTAGTTATTGGGCAGAATTTAAAAATAAAATCAACATTTAGGGATAAACATTTCAGGCATCTACAAAGCACAGCAGTGTATCTCTTCATTGTCCTGGGCAGTCATTGCCCAAGTGTGGTTCCTAGGCCTTCAGCATTGTCTGAGATTTTGTTAAAAAACCAGTTCTTAGGATAATAGTCTAGCTAGAAGGCCAACCCTCATTTTCTTGGATCTGTTATCTTTTTAGCCCTGAAAATTCCACTCCCTGAGATACTCTTCTTTCCTGTGCAGACTAGGAAATGATTCTTTTGGCTGCCTGTGTCAGGTCAACTGAATCAGGAACTGTGAGTGTGAACCCAGCAGTGTGTGTTTCCACAACCCCTCCTGCTGACCTCATAAGTGTGCTGAAGTTTGAGAACCATGATCTAGGGAAGCATGAGATGTGTGTCTCTGCTCAGTTAGAGAAGTGTATGATGAAGGGTGAAATGGCAGAACAAGCTGACATCAGACAGTGAAAGCCACTGAGCGCCTTGATAAAAAGTTTTATCCAAAAGCTGATCAGTGTTCACTCATTTACTAATGATTCTTAGTTGGGGAAGGTTGTATTTTGAGCTCAGTATTTGCATAGACAAAACCAGGGTGACTAATTAAAAATAATTAAAGCTAGGGGCTGGGAAGTTGGCTCAGTGGTAGAGCACTTGCCTTGCATGCCTGAGGCCCTGGGTTTGATTCCTCAGCACCACATAAGCAAAAAGAAAAAAAGCTGGAAGTGGCACTGTGGCTCAAGTGGTAGAGTGCTAGCCTTGAGCTGAAGAGCTGAGGGACAGCACTCAGGCCCAGAGTTCAGGCCCCATGATTGGACCCCCCCAAAAAAATTAAAGCTACCAAATTTTATCAATGAATTAAATAAAATAAAACTTTTAACCTACATTAGTTAGAAAATTAAACTTCAACATTTCAAAGGAGAGTATAACATTCACTTGCCTGTATGCTTTGTGTTACCAGAACTGGTGAAGCTCCCGGGAGTTTTCCAAAAGGGAGGAGGCTTTTACCTTACCCTGAGGCACTGAGTTTATGAAATTATTACAAAAAAAGAATTATAAACCCATTTAGATAGAAACTAAAAAAGTGTGTTAGTAAAAAAAAAGGAAAAGAGAACAGTGAACAACCAGACAAGGGTGCAGTGCATCTGATACTAGGCTCAGTGAGTTCTCCCAACGTCAAGGGATTTTATTATGAGAAGGTAGGTGGGTGGGAGAGGGTGGGTGGTTACAATTATCTTAGAGTAAGTATACCATGTGGTACATTCAGTCATTTCTTTTGGTTTTATACTGATTTCTTTGATTAGAGGAGGCATTTTATCAAATGTTTGCATCTACCACCAGGACAAGAGTTCTTATAAAGATATTTCTGCTCAGTTCCCAGAATGTGGTAATCATTTGGACAAGGTCAGAGGGAGAATGGCTACTCTTTTACCACACACACACACACACACACACACACACACACACACACACACACACACACACACACACACACACACACACACACACACACACACACACACACACACACACACACACACACACACACACACACACACACACACACACACACACACACACACACACACACACACACACCACACATATGATTCTGGTACTATACCCCCCTAAATTCTTAAGTTTTTACCTAGTACCAGCCTCAGCTCATAGTCCTACTACCAGTATCTTGTGTGTAGCTGAAATTACAGGCATGAATCCTTACAGGCATAAATCACTATGCCAAGCTTATTTATTGAGCTGGGGTTTCACTAACATTTTGCACCACCATCTTTCTGACCTTTCATTCTCCCCTCCCCCGCCTCCGGAATGTCTAGGATTACAATCATAAGCCACCACACATGGCCTCGTTCATACAGATTTAGTCCAAATTTGAATTTTAATAATATTCTAGAAATAGATAATATTACTAACTCATTAAATGCACATTATTTGGAAGATCTTAGGTCTAAGATTATGAATATAGTTATTAAGAGCACATGCAGAATTATTAAATTTTATTTGTTTGGAAAATAATATGAAATTTATATCACTTTAGAATAATCAGCTTTAGAATAATTCTGTGCTTTTGTTCATGTGTAACAAAAGTATTGAAATGTTTCTAACATTTACTTCTGTAATAAATGGTTTTGCAGTAGGAAAACTTTATGTTGGACAGACCTGTATATGTATTTGGAAGTAAGACCTAAAACCTTGAAATAATCCCCCCAAAATACAAACACACTTACTTGCATTACATTTTCCTCTGATTTGTGTTTAGGAAATGGCTGGTTTCTTGATGATGTTGTGGTCAAAGATCCAACCACAAACCACGAGTATGCCTTCTTCTGTCACAGGTTCGTGAAATTGCCCAGCAAAATCATCTCAGAGAATCAGACTCAAGCTCAAATTCAGTTATTGTGGGTCATTGATATGTCAGTGCATCACTTTTATGAACATTCACTTCTTCTATAGAGAAATATCATCAATTATGTTTATATAAATGGAATAGTTATATGAACAGAGTATTGATAATTTGAGATAGCTCCTTAGAATGTTATACAAATGGAATATTTATATGGTTATGTAATGGAATATTTACTGATAATTTAAGACAGGTCCTTAGTATGTGATTTTTCTCTACACATTAGTTAGGAGGGTGAGATCTCTATCATGCAAGTATATTCCCCTTGCCGAGGTCCCAAATGGTAAATATGCATGGTAAATGCTGCTTTTTAAACATTGATGACATTACTGACTTATAACTGACTTTATTTGAATTATTTTGCTATGTCTTTTATACTTCATTTATGCAGCTATTAATGACCATGTGTCAAATAACTGACTTGGGTTGGAGCTTGGTTCAGTTGGCGGTTATCAGGCTAACTGGTTGATTCACCTGTGGATGAGGGAAAAGAATTTTATCTCACCAGAAGACAGCTTCTTCCACCTCGCCTTTCATTCTTACAGTCATTTTAGGATTTCTTTTTCTATTCTGTATTGCTCTATGCTACTCTTACTACATGTCAGTGCCTTTCCCAAGCTCCTGCTGAATTGGCTAGATAAGTGTTAGTGGTTTAGGTTTAGCTTGAAAATCATTGACACATTTTTATTTCCGCAGATGGCTGGATCAAGGAGAGGGTGATGGAAAAATTGTCAGAGAAATATATGCCAGGGATAATAGTATCTTTTCTGCAAGTAAGTGTTCTTGGTTCTTGGAAAATTACGTTTTATGATGACTGAAAAAAGCATGACTGCGGAAATTAATGATTCTCTCTTTGCTTCATCTTCTCAGGGCAGAAGCTAGAACTTAAGAGTAAAGAAACAGTAAGATTTTGCCTTGAACTTTAAATTATTTAGTTCAATATTGAAATAGCTATATTATGTGTTAAACAAAACTGTAATTTTGGTAAAGATAATTCTTAGTAGTATCTTTTCATAAGGCATGTTTGTTTTGCTTTTCTTTTTAGTGGGCTGCAGAGAGCTGGAAGTTTACAAAAGGAAACACTCTTCAGTTCTATAACAGGCTGACTGGAGGGTTTGTCCGTCTGCACCCGGATGGCACGGTTGATGCTATTGGAGAGAAGACAGACAAATATGGTAAAGCCAGTGGATCAAATATTTGTCACTTCAGTTCTGGGGGCTGAAAAGAGGAAGATTTCTAGGCATGGATTAATTTATAAATTTGCTTCTTTTTCATATGAATTTAAACCAGCATTAGGCCACTTAAGTAGTTCATTCTTGCCAATCATTGGTACCTCATGCCTTCTTCTTCTTCTTCTTCTTCTTCTTCTTCTTCTTCTTCTTCTTCTTCTTCTTCTTCTTCTTCTTCTTCTTCTTCTTCTTCTTCTTCTTCTTCTTCCTCCTCCTCCTCCTCCTCCTCCTCCTCCTCCTCCTCCTCCTCCTCCTCCTCCTCCTCCTCCTCCTCCTCCTCTTCCTCCTCCTCCTCCTCCTCCTCCTCCTCCTCCTCCTCCTCCTCCTCCTTCTTCTTCTTCTTCTTCTTCCTCTTCTTCCTCTTCCTCTTCTTCCTCTTCCTCTTCTTCCTCTTCCTCTTCCTCCTCTTCCTCCTCTTCCTCCTCTTCCTCCTCTTCCTCCTCTTCTTCTCCTTCCTCTCCTTCCTCTCCTCCTCCTCCTCCTCCTCCTTCTTTCTTTCTTCTTCTTCTTCTTCTTCTTCTTCTTCTTCTTCTTCTTCTTCTTCTTCTTCTTCTTCTTCTTCTTCTTCTTCTTCTTCTTCTTCTTCTTCTCCTTCTCCTTTTTCTTCCTCTTCTTCCTCTTCTTCCTCTTCTTCCTCCTCCTCCTCCTCCTCCTCCTCCTCCTCCTCCTCCTCTTACTCCTCCTCCTCCTCCTCCTCCTCTTCTTCTTCTTCTTCTTCTTCTATTGTGATGGTGAGTTCAGAGGTGTTACAGTTACATAAGTAAAGTAATGAATACATTTCTTTTTGAGCAATTTTCTACTGCTTGCCCTCCCCTCCAGCTTCCCTTCCCCAGGTTGTAAAGTTCATTTCCAACATAGTGTCTAGTGAGTATCACTGTTGCATTGGTTCACTCATTGTCCAACCATTTCTGTGAATTCCCCTTTCCTTCTTCAAGTCAGATAAACTTATATACAAGACAAAGGGTACCAAAATCACAAGCAGTGACCACAGGGAATAAACCAGAAGAGAAAAAAAAGACAAAAGAAATAGCTGTGAATAGTGCACTACAGAGAGGAAAAGAAGAAAGACTAAATAATCCCTGTCCCACAAAAAAAAAACCTCTTGTTTCCATATTGTGGAGATCATTTCGATTGGCATCATTTTGTGTGGTCTTATGTACATACCTATTGGGCTACTGGGCTATTGTGACCCTAGGCATATACTAATTATAACAAATGAGGGAGACCATGCAGCTTATGTTTCTTTGGGTCACTTAATATGATTTTTTCCCAAGTCTTTCCATTTCCTTACAAATGGGGCAATGTCATTCTTTCTGATGGAAGCATAAAATTCCATTGTGTATATATACTACATTTTCTTGATCCATTCATCTACAGAGGGGCATTTGAGTTGATTACATATCTTGGCTATGGTAAATAATGCTGCAATAAACACAGTTGTGGTGGTAGCTTTAGTGTGGTATTGTTTGTGATTATTTGGCTAAATGCCCAGGAATGGGATTGCTGAATCGTAGGGCAGTTCCAACGAGAAACATCCATACTGCTTTCCAGACTGGTTGAACCAGTTTACATTCCCATCAACAGTGGAGTAGCATTCCCTTTGGGCCACATCCCTGCACACATCTGTTATTATTTGTTTTCTTAATAATGGCATTCTAACGGTGGTGAGGTGGAATCTCAATGTAGTTTTGATTTGCATTTTTTTATGGCTAGATATGTTGAACATTTCTTTCTTTTTTTTTTTTTTTGTCGTGGGGCTTGAACTCTGGGCTTGGGTGCTGTCCCTGTGCTCTTCACCTCAAGGCGAGTGCTCTACCACTTGAGCCACAGCACCAGTTCTGGTTTTCTAGCGGTTTATTGGAGATAAGAGTCTCACAAACTTTCCTGCCCCAGCTGGCTTTGAACCGTGATTCTCAGATTTCAGCCTCCTGAGTAGGTAGAATTACAGGCGTGAGCCACCGGCGCCCGGCTATGTTGAACATTTCTTCCTGTTTTTATTGGCAATTCTTGTTCCCACTCCAGAAATCTTTTTAGTTTTTTAGCCTACTTATTAATGGGGTGGTTCTTTCTTTGAGGATTTGTTTTTGGGGGGTTTAATTTTTGAGCTCTAAGTATATTTTAGATATGAGGCCCTTGTCTGTTGTATAGCTATAGAAGATATTGTCCCAATCTGTGCACTTTCTATTTACCTTGCTATCTATTTCCTTTTTTGCCATTCAGAAGCTCTGAAGTTTAATGCAATCACATTTATCCAGCCTTTCTTGGATTAATTGTGTATGCAGATCTTTATTTAGGAAGTTTCAACCTGTGCCAAGGATCCCTAATGTATCCATTATCCCTTCCTGTAATATTTTTAGGGTCTCTGCTTTTACCTTGAGGTCTTTGATCCATTGGAGTTGATTTTGGTGGAGGGTGATCTATAAGGATCTTACTTCAGTTTCCCTCACTAGTATAGCCAATTTTACCAGCACCGTTTGTTGAAGAGGCTGTCTTTCTTCCATCTGATGATTTTGGCTCCCCTATCAAAGATTAGGTGGCCATAGTCTGTGGGATCATGTCTGGGTCTTCAATCTATTCCATTGGTCCTCAGGCCTGTGCATGTGCCAGTACCAAGCTGTTTTTATAACTACAGCTTTATAATAGAATTTGAAATTTGGTATTGATATTCCTCCAGCACTGTTTTTCCTGCTAAGGATTGTTTTTTTACTATTTGGGGTCTTCTTTTATTCCATATGAATTTTTAATTACTTCTTCTATTTCATTGAAGAATGTTATTGAGATATTGATGGGTATTGCATCAAATTTGTAGGTAGCGTTGGGCAGTATTGCCATTTTCATGATGTTAATCCTCCCAATCCAAGAGCATGGGAGATTTTTCCAGTTTCTTAGTTCTGCTTTAATTTCCTTTTTCAGGTTTTTAAAGTTTTCATCATAGAGGTCCTTTGCTTCTTTTGTTAATTCCTACATTTTATTTTTTTGAGGTTATTACAAAATGAATTGCTTTTCTGATTTCAGTCTTGATCTTCTCATTGTTGGGACACAGAAAAGCTACTGATTTTTGTGGTTTAATTTTATACCCTGCTACTTTACCAAAGTTTTGGATTAGCTTAAGTAGTTGGGATAGGATTCTATGGGGGTCTTTAAATACAGGATCATATCATCTGCAAAGAGGGAGAGTTTTACTTCTTTCCGTATTTGAATCCCCTTTATGTTTTTCTCTTGCCTTTTTTGCTCTGGCTAGGAATTCCAATAATATATTGAAGAGGAGTTGAGAAAGCAGACATCCTTATCTCATTCATGATTTTAAAGGAAATGTTTCAAACTTTTCACCATTAAGTATAATACTACTATATGTTTGTCATATATAGCTTTTATTATATTAAGGAATGTTCCATGAATTCCTAGTTTCTCCAGAGCTTTCATCATAAAGAAGTGTTGGATCTCCATCTATTTTTTGGGGGTCAGATTTGTTAAGGGTCTGTCAGTTTTGTTAAGTTTTTCAAAGAACTAACTCTTCATTTTTTGATCTTTGCTATGGTTTTTGTGGATGCTAATTTATTTAATTCTGATTTTAATTATTTGTTTCTGTCTACTGGATTGGGGTTTGCCCTGTTGCTCTTTTTTCAAGGAGCTTAAGGTGCATCATTTAATTGTTGGTTTGAGATTTCTCCAATTTGTTGATGTAGCCATTCAGAACTAAAAATTTTCCTCTTAGTACTGTCTTTCCTGTGTTTTAGAGGAGCTGGTATTTTGAGTGTTATTTTTGTTAAATACCATGAATGTTTGAATTTCCTTTCTGATCTCTTCACTGACCCACTGGTGATTAAACAAAGTGTTCCGTTTCCATGTGTTACAGAATTTTCTATGGTGGCTTTTGGTGTGAGTTATAATTTTATTCCATTGTGAGCTGAGAGAACACAGGGAGTAATTTCAACATTTCTGAATTTGTACAGATTTGCTTTGTGTCCTAAAATGTCATCTGTTTTGGAGAATGCTCCATGTATTTCCAAGAAGAATATATATTCTGATAGTGATGGGTAAAATATTCTGTGGAGTTCTGTTAAGTCTAGTTGGTCTATGCAGATTTTTTAAATTTTTGAGTTTTCTTTGTTCAGTTTTTGCTAGGTTAATCTATCTAGAGTTGACATTGGTATGTTAAAGTCACCAGCAATCAATGTGTTTGGATCTAAGTGATTTAAGTGTGAATTGGGGCGCTCTGGCATTTGGTGTACAGATATTTAGAATTATCATATCCTCCTGTAGGAAAGATCCTATGTATATAATATCCTAAGTATGTAATATCCTTCTGTATCCTCACTGATTTTAATTTGAAGTCTGTTGCCCTTTATTAGTATGCAGTGTCCTCTGTATCTCTTCTTACTGATTTTAATTTGAAGACTGTTGCATGTTTATTTTGAGTGGGAGTTTAGATTACTGGTGTTTCTATGGCCTGATCTGCCCAATTGGAAACAATAGCACAGACCTTAGAGGTTCAAAATCATAGATAGGTATTTTCAGCCTACCTCTCCATTTGGATTCAAAAGCAGAGCCAATACCACCACAGTATACAATTTTAAGACAAAAACCAATCCCAAGCCCTGTAATTGCACCAATTCTAGAGGTTCACAGTCATAGGTATTTCCTGAGCTATCTTTCCTTTTCTTTGTTATGGGAAGGATATTATGGTTCAGGAGTAGCGATTATATATAGTTGTAATCAATGAACAAATGTGTCATGAACTTTAAAGCAGTCTGAACCATTAGCATGGTGAGCCACTTTGACATAGTCTAAATGGATACAGATAAAGTCTAGCTCAAAGACAAACAACTAGGGATCAATGAAAATGAAGATGGAGTGAAGGGCCAGAAATAAAGGAAAACTGGTTGAGATGAAATTAGAAGAAAGATTAAGAGTAGAAGGAGGAGAAAATAAGAATAGAGTAATATAGAGAAGGAAATGAAAATAAGGAAGAAACTAAGACCTAAATTCAGAGTAAAAAAAGAAAGAAATTTAAAATTTTATATATTTATAAAGTAATAATACTAAAATAAAAATACTAAGATTGAGAAATAGAAAATTAAGTAATCAAAAGATAGCCTGTATTAAGTATGCATATAATTAAGGAGGAAGCTTAGTAATCGTCATAGACTGTGTATATAGGAATGAACAGAACAGCAATGAAGAAGGAAAGGAATTGGAAAAAAGGAAAAAAATAAATATAGAAAAAATTAAAATTAGAATTAGAAAAAAATCTTCAATTTAGTTGAGGGAGTTTGTGTTTCCTCTATGTCCACTATCCTGTCTCTTGATGGATCCTTTGGTTTCCTTGCAGTAGTCAGTTTTCCTTGTGGCTCAGGGGCTTCTCAAATCAGTTTGAGTGGCAGGAAAAATGTTCTGCCTTACAAACTTTGGAATTTTTGTATCCTACTCCCAGACTAAGCAAGAGAGGGGATCCACTTTGTGTATAATGCAGGAAAGAGGTTATTCAGTTCTGTAGGTTGGAGTCTCTGCAGGTGAGCTTGAGTGTGAGTGGGATTGTGGTGTCTGGAATCAGTGGCTTTTCCCAGAGGGGCTAGGTTCTAATACTATTTTGGCCCAGCCTGTAGCTGCTCTTGGCTTTTATAGCCTATCCAGTTTTCTTTCCTTTTTTTTCAGTGAAATTTTACAGACTTTTGGGTTTTTGATTCCTGCACCAGGAAAGCTGCAAATTTAGCTGCCATATGACTGGAATGTCTTTGTTTGCTGCAGAGGGGCAGTAAAGTTGTCCCTCCCTGGGTGGAGCTCCTTCTGGGTGGGGCAGCCTTCCTCTGG
The DNA here is from genome assembly GCF_024711535.1 of Dipodomys merriami. Taxonomy (NCBI): domain Eukaryota; kingdom Metazoa; phylum Chordata; class Mammalia; order Rodentia; family Heteromyidae; genus Dipodomys; species Dipodomys merriami. The sequence continues at coordinate 29,286,935 of NW_027205603.1, forward strand.
GTAGAGCTGTATCTCACTGGTCAGATTGCTTTGCCTCATTGAGAAATGGTGCTGCACTTGCTGCTTTGCAAGCCTGTGTTACCTGCTAGCTTCTTTTGCTAGCTCTATGTCAGTATCAGACTTGGCATTCTTCTCAGGTGGGCAGAGGCTTTTGTTCCAGAAGCTTTCCTCTGGGCTGGAGTGAGGATGGATTTTGTGGGGTACTCACACATTGCTTTGGAGTTTTGGACTCTGTGATGTGATGAGTTTTCTCATGTCCATCTGATGTGGCCAGCAGGATGTGGATTTTTGCTTTCAGTCATCCAGTTCATGTTGAAGGTGAGTGAAAAGCTGTGCACATTCTGTCTCTGGTGTTGCCTTTGCCTGCCTTTCTCTGGCTGCCTTTGTGCAGTTGCAGCTGTAGCTGCTGATGTGTACTCGGATCTGACTTCTTAAGTAGGCTTCCTGTAATTTTCCTCTCTGGCAAAAGTCTTTGTACAATTATGTCTCACTTGGTGTGACTCTAGGTGCAGACTATTCAGTAAAATTCTAAAGCTCTGATTTCTAAAAGATAATTGTATGGGTTCCCTGTGGTCCCTTCATCATCTTCCTCTGATCTACCCTCCTATAATCTTAGTTACTCAGGAGGTTGAGACCTGAGAATCTCCATTCAAAGCCTAAGCAGACAAATTCAGGAGACTCTTAACTTCAGTTAGCCAGCAAAGAGCCAGAACTGAGTAGGAGAGAGTGAGGGAAGCGGTGACATTGTCCCAAAAGAAATGTGCTCATTATCTGACTTATAACTGTAACACCTTTGTACATCACATTTATAATGAGAATTTTTAAAGCCAGAATTGGAAGTGTGGTTTAAGTGGAAGAGCACCAGCTATGAGTAACAAAAAATAAGATTTGCATCTTCTGCCTTCCCTTCTTTTTTTTTTTTTTCACAATAGAAATGCAGCTTTATTAAGGAAATGAGAATGAAGCAAGTTGAAACTGGGTTGGAAAACAGTCTGAAATTTTCCTTTAATATTCTCCAAAGCTTGAGGCTCCTATTTGCATGGTCTCATCCTTCAGATCAATGATAGCAACCTACAGTTGAGCAGGCAAAATGTTTAACTCTCCTCATCGATCCCAGTCTCTGCGTAAATCCGGTTCTTGAAATCAGCAGTCATCTCTGGTAAACAACCTCTATGACTGGAGGCATCTGGATTATTCTATCATATACAGGAACAACATGAAGCTCCTTAAGATGGAGAAAATTATCGCAAAGACCTGGAAAAAGAGAAACAGTTTGCTTCCATGTTTGAGACTGAATAAAATTTCTTCATCAGTAACCACTGCCTTCCCTTCTTGTATTAATGTTCTTGGAATACAAGCTCTGGTTCCATGAGGAAGCCCTAGGGAACATATGACACAAATACATGACAAAACCAGAAGCTTTTAGCTTTCATTTTTCTAGAATATTCATACATTAGTCCTGTAATACAGAAAGCAGAATGAACAGCATTAAAAATGCAGATGCAAGAAAGTGAATAATTTTTCTCAGTGCAACTGACAAGTAATCATAATGATGACTTGCAGGATTATTACCTAATGTTGAGCTCAGTGTCCCATCAGTTCACACTAATGAATGAATTTTCATATGTCTAGAAAGTGTTGTGATGAATGCTGACTAGTGGACATCTTTGCAGAAAATTATTTTAAGAATATATCTCTGAGATATAGTTTATAATTTACTTATAATTTTCTCCACAGAACAATATTATGTTCTCATATAAGCTAGTCCTTCTATTCATTTATTAAGCCAGTTGTGAATGTAGCTATTTTCATAGTTATTAAGTTAGAATCTTGTATTCCTGAGTGCTGTTGAACTTATCTTGGTAATATTGGACCTAAAAGCAGACACATAGCATGAGAAATTCTTTCAAATGCCATGGGAGCTGTAAGATATTATAAACGGCATCGTTTATACAATGAAAGTCACAGACAAGTCTACTTTACTCTTTTTAATTTTTGTACCAGTCCTGGGGCTTGAACTCAGGGCCTGGACACTGCCTCTGAGCTTCTTCTGCTCAAAGCTAGTGCTCTACCATTTGAGTTACAGCTCCACATCTAGCTTTACTGTGGGTGTAGTTTATTGGAGATAAGAGTTTCACAGACTTTCTTGCCTGGGTTGGCTTTGACACATGATCCTCAGATTTCAGCCTTATGAGTAACTAGGATTACAGGTGTGAGCCACCAGTGTCCAGCTTCTTCTGCCCTCTTTGGGGGGATACTATAACTGAGAGGAAGGTCTGGACAACTGTAACTTTTAAGATTTTTAACCCTAAAACTCAGTTGCTATTTTTGTTCAGGTTTTAACACCAAACCTCAAGGGATATTTTCTTTTAAATAAGTTTTTTATTGTGAAAATATTCTACAGAGGAGTTACAATCACATGAGCAATGTAATGAGTAAATTTCTTATCAAGCATTGCTGCCTTCTCCTTTGATTTTCCCCTACCATCCGTTCCCATTCCCTCCCCATCTCCCCAAAAACTACATCCCCCCAAACGCCCCCCCTGCACCTAAATTGGAAAGTTCGTTTTTCCACATAGGGTCTTGTACATCTCATTGTTGCAATGGGTCAGTGTATCGCTTTTTAAACAATTTGTTTTTTTCCCTTTTGCTCCCCAAATTATACCATCAAATACAGTGAAAACAGGGGTTATGCCATGGGGGAGGGACATACAAAGCAACAACAAAAAGAAATCACGTGGTACATTGTAAATACGTTAGAAACAATAGCAAGAAAGAAAAAAAAACCGCTTGTGTCCTTATCTTGGGGTTCATTTTACCTAACACCAGCTTATCTGAGCTTTTCTGCTTGTCTCAGACAAATGCTAGTTATTTCAAATAAGGGAAACCATGGGACCTATGTTTCTTTGGGCCTGGCTTACTTCATTTAATATAATTTTTTTCCAAGTCTTTCCATATCCTAACAGATGGGCAATGTGATTTTTTCTGACAGAATTCTATTGTGTATATATACCACATTTTTCTTGATCCATTCATCTACTGAGGGGCATCTGGGTTGGTTCCACATTTTAGCTATGACAAATAATGCTGCAAAAAACATAGTTGTGCTGGTAGCTTTAGTATGATCTTGTTTGTGATCGTTTGGGTAAATGCCCGAAAGTGGGATTGCTGGGTCATAGGGGAGCTCTATGTGGAGTCTTTTGAGGAACCTCCATACTACTTTCCAAAGTGGTTGAACAAGTTTACATCCCACCAACAATGCAGTAAGGTTCCCTTCTGTCCACATCCCCTCCAGCATCTGTTGTTACTAGATTTCTTGATTCTAGCCATTCTAACTGGGGTGAGGTGGTATCTCAATATTTTTGTTTTGTTTTGTTTTTAGGAGAAAAGGGGATTTTATTTTATGAATTTAATTTGATCTTATACTTTTACCTGGACATGCACTCAGGTCTTGAATATTGACCCATGGCATTTCTTTTTTTTTTTTTTTTTTTTTTTGGGTCCGGTTGTGGGGCCTGAACTCTGGGCCTGGGCGCTGTCCCTCAGCTCTTCAGCTCAAGGCTAGCGCTCTACCACTTGAGCCACAGCGCCACTTCCGGCTTTTTTCTTTTTGCTTATGTGGTGCTGAGGAATCGAACCCAGGGCCTCGAGTATGCAAGGCAAGCGCTCTACCACTGAGCCACCTTCCCAGCCCCCATTTCTTTTTTTTTTAATAAGTTTTTTATTGTTAAAAAACTGTACAGAAGGGTTACAATTACCTGCACAAGGTAATGAGTACATTTCTTATCAAGCATTGTTGCCTCCCTCAATGTTGTCTTGATTTGCATTTCTTTTATGGCTAGGGAGGTTGAGCATTTCTTCATGTGTCTATTGGCCATCCTTCTTTCCTCTTCAGAGAAGTTCCTCTGTAAGTCTTTCGCCCACTTATTTATTGGGCAGTTGTTTCTTTGAGGATATGTTGTTGGGGGATTTAATTTTTTGATATCCAGGTATATTTTAGATATGAGACCCTTGTCTGTTGTATGGCTAGTGAAGATCTTCTCCCAATCCGTGGGCTTTCTATTGATCCTGCTAACTATGTCCTTTGCCATGCAGAAACCCTGCAGTTTCATGCAATCCCATTTGTCCAACCTCTCTTTGATTTGTTGTGTTTCTGGGTCTCTATTAAGAAAATTTTGGCCGGTGCCAAGGAAACCTAGGGTTTCTCCTATTCCTTCCTGTAATGTTTTCATGGAGTCTGCTTTTATTTCGAGGTCTTTGATCCATTTGGAGTTGATTCTGGTGCAGGGTGATATATAAGTATCTAGCTTTAGTTTTCTACAAGTGATTAACCAATTTTGCTAGCACCATTTACTGAAGAGGTTGTCTTTCTTTCATTCTATTTTTTTTAGATCCCTTATCGCAAGATTAGGTGGCTATAGGTCTGTGGGTTCATTTTCTGGGCTTTCAATTCTATTCCATTGGTCCTGAGTTTTGTTCTTGTGCCAGTACCAAGCTGTTTGATTACTGTGGCTTTGTAGTGGAGTTTGAAATTTGGTATTGATATTCCTCTAGCACTGTTCTTTCTGGTAAGGATCGTTTTTGCTATTCGGGGTCTTTTATTGTTCTATATAAATCTTTGGATTGCCTCTTCTATTTCCTTGAAGAAGGAGGATGGAATATTGATAGGTATCACATTGAATTTGTAGATAGCCTTGGGAAGTATTGCCATTTTCACGATGTTGATCCTTCTAATCCAGGAGCATGGGAGGTTTTGCCACTTTCCAAGTTCTGTTTTGATTTCCGTGTTCAGGTTTTTAAAGTTTTCATCATAGAGGTCCTTTAGTTCTTTCATTAAGTTAATTCCTAGGTATTTTATTTTTTGTGGGGCTATTACAAATGGAGTTGCTTTCCTGATTTCAGCTGCGCTCTTCTCATTGTTGGCATACAGAAAAGCTATTGATTTTTGAGGGTTAATTTTATACCTTGCTACTTTGCCAGTTTTGAATCAGGTCGAGTAATTTGGGAGTGGAGTCTATGGGATTCTTTAAATACAAGATCATGTCATCTGCAAAGAGGAAGAGTTTTACTTCATCTTTCCCTATTTGGGTCCCCTTTATGTTTGCATTTGGTCTTATTGCTGTAGCTAGGCATTCTAATATGAAATTGAAGAGCAGTGGAGAGAGTGGACATCCTAATCTTGTTCCAGAGTTTAGAGAAAATGACTTTAGTTTTTCACCATTAAGGATAATGCTGGCTGTAGGTTTATCATATACAGCCTTCATTATATTGAGGAATGTTCCATGGATCCCTAACTTTTCCAGAGCCTTCATCATAAAGGGATGTTAGATCTTGTCAAAAGCTTTTTCTGCAATGCAAATCAAAACAACATTGAGATATCACCTCACTCCAGTTAGAACGGCAAAAATCAAGAACTCTAACAACAACAGATGCTGGAGGGGATGTGGACAGAAAGGAACCTTACTTCATTGTTGGTGGGAATGTAAACTTGTTCAACCACTTTGGAAAGCAGTATGGAAGTTCCTCAAAAGACTTCACATAGAACTCCCCTATGACCCAGCAATCCCACTTTTGGGCATTTACCCAAATGTTTACAAACAAGACCACACTAAAGCTACCAGCACAACTATGTTTATTGTAGCATTATTTACCATAGCTAAGATATGGAACCAACCCAGATGCCCCTCAGTAGATGAATGGATCAAGAAAATGTGGTATATATACACAATGGAATTCTATGCCTCCATCAGAAAGAATGACATTGCCCCATTAGTTAGGAAATGGAAAAACTTGGAAAAAATTATATTAAGTGAAGTAAGCCAGGCCCAAAGAAACATAGGTCCCGTCCCATGGTTTCCCTTATTTGTGATATCTAGTATATGTATGAGTCAAGCGGAAAAGGTCAGATAATGTGATGTCAGGAAAATGAACCCTTAGATGTGTATTTTAATGTTTTTTTTCTTTCATGCATGTGTTTCTAATGCATTTATAAGATTATCTCTTTGTTGCTTTGTATATCCCTCCCCCACAGTATAACCCCTGCTTTCACTATATTTGATGTCAGTATAACTTGTGGAGGAGATGGGGAAAAACCAGTTGTTTAAGGATACAGGTGGACCTGTTGCAACAATGAGAAGTACAAGTTGTCATGTCCAAAACTAGCTTTACAACAACGTCAGTGCGGGGGTGGGGGGAAGGGGGGAAGGAGAACGATTGGGATTGGGGGGAGGGGGGAGGCTGGGAAGGGATGTGAAGGGTCAACAAAGGAGGAGGCTGCAATGCTTGGTAAGAAATGTACGCATTATCCTGCCCACATAATTGTAACTCCTCTGTACAGTATGTTCACAAATAAAATAAAATTAAATTTAAAAAAAAAAGCTTTTTCTGCATCTGTTGAGAAAATCATGTAATTCCTTGCTCTTGTTGATGTGATAAATTATATTAATTGATTTTCATGTATTGAACCAGGTTTGCATCCCTGAAATGAATTCCGTTTGATTGTGGTGTATAATTTTTTGGATGAATTATTGAAGTCAATTGGCCAAAATTTTGTTGAGAAGTTTTGCATCGATGTTCATCGAAGAAATGGGTCTATAGTTCTCTTTCTTTGATGAGTGCCTGCCTGGTTTTGGGATGAGGGTTATGATGGCTTCATAGAAAGAGTTTGGTAGTGAACTTTCTCTTTTAATTTTATTAAAGAGTTGGAGGAGTATTGGTGTGAGTTCTGCTTTGAAGGCCTTGTAGAATTCCACTGTAAATCCATCCGGTCCAGGCTTTTGTTAGATGGGAGGGCTCTTATTGCTGTTTCTATTTCAGTGCTTGATATAGGCCTGTTAAGTCGATTTAACTCATCTTGGTTTAGTTTTGGCATGTCAGTATTTGCTAGGAAATCATCCATTTCTTCCAGGTTCTCAAATTTTTTAGCATAAAGGTTCAAGAAGTATTCCCTTATAATGTTCTGAATCTTGGTTGTTTCTGTGGTGATGTTTCCATTCTCATCTCTGAGTTTGTTTATTTGAGTGTGTTCTCTTCTTTTTCTGATAAGATTTGCTAAGGGTTTGTCAATTTTGTTAATTTTTTCGAAGAACCAACTTTTTGTTTTGTTGATTCTTTCTATGGTTTTTTTGGACTCTAATTCATTTAATTCTGATTTAATTTTAATTATTCCTGAAAGGATTAAGCATACATTTAAAGTATTTTCAATATCACCCAACTGGGAGTTAATAATATATCATTGTCCTCCGCCTTCTGGATTATTTCTGGATGGTTTATGTACATAGTTGTATTGGGTTTTAATAGTATGTTTTTATTTTCTAATTTGGGAGTGTTTATTTGATGATATATATGATGATATATATGTTTCTACAGGAAAGATAATAATGCAGCTGGGAAGGTGGCTCAGTGGTAGAGTGCTTGCCTTGATTGCATGAGGCCCTGGATTCGATTCCTCAGCATCACAAAAGCAGAAAAAACTGGAAGTGGTCCTATGGCTCAAGTGGTAGAGCGCTAGCCTTGTGCTGAAAAGCTTAGGGACAGAGCTCAGGCCTAGAGTTCAAGCCCCAAAACGGACAAAAAAAAAAAGGAAAGTTAATAATACTAAATTTATTTTATTCATTTTTATTATCCTCAAGTAATGTGATTTCAATTTAACATGTGAGTTTTGAGTTTAGGAGTACAATGCATCTTGATTAAAGTCACCCTTTCATCATTCTCCCCCATCCCTCCCAACCCCACTCATCCCCTCAACTTTTTTTTTTTGTTGTTGGCCGTGGGGCTTGAACTCTGGGCTTGGGCACTATCCCTCAGCTCTTCAGCTCAAGGCAAGCTCTCTACCGCTTGAGCCACAATGCCACTTCTGGTTTTCTAGTGCTTTATTGGAGATAAGAGTCTCAAGGACTTTCCTGCCTGGGCTGGCTTTGAACCGTGATCCTCAGATCTCAGCCTCCTGAGTAGCTGGGATTACAGGCGTGAGCCACCAGCCCCCAGCCCCCTCAACTTTCTTAGTTCCATTTTTCACATGTGTATATTGAATATTATGACTGCATTTGCCTACCCTTCTGCTTTCCATTTATCTATGCCACTTCCCTTGAGCTCATTCCCTCCCCTTGCCAAACACATGTTCCAGCTTCCTGGAAACTGTATTCTTTAATGTATAGGTTTTTAAAACATGCTTATAAGCTGGGCACCGGAGGCTCATACTTTTAATCCTACCTACTCAGGAGGCTGAGATCCAAGGATTGCAGTTCAAAGCCAGCCCAGGAAGGAACATTCGTGAGACTCTTATCTCCAGTTAACCACCAGAAAACTGGAAGTGGCACTGTGGCTCAAGTAGTAGACCGCTAGCCTTGAGTCTGGTGCCCAGACCCAGAGTTCAAACCCCTCTACCAACAAAAAACAAAACAAGCAACAGCAACAAAAAAACCCATATAAATAGGACTGATATTTTCCAAAGGAAGATTCTAATTCTTCTCCCTTGAGTACAGGATGGACTTAGTGACTTCCCTCTATCAAATAGAGTATGGGAGAAAATGACTTTCAAGAGTACACCAAAGAAGGTATTACAAGGACATGATTATTAAAAAGGGACTGTATTGGGAGACAAGTTTTTGTGAGGGGAGGGGAAAGCAATATATGGTGTTCCTCAAAGCACATTACATATTGCATGAAAATAACATAATGAAACTCAATGAAACTGTTAAAATGGAGGAAGGCAGAAGGATGGGGCTTCAGAATGAATAATCTAGATAGGGTGACATTGATCAAAGTACATACTATCTATGTATGGAAATATCACAATGAAACTCTTTTGTGAAAGTAATTATGCTAATAACTTAAGCATTATAGATTATTGCTGTCATTCTCTCTTGGATCACTCACTCTGTGGGACTCCAAATGTAATGTCATAAAGAGATGCAAGCACCTTTTAAAAGGCTGGAGGGCAAGGAACTCACAGGGCTTCTTGCCTATATCCATGTGAGTGACTCATTTCTCTAGAGGGTCTTCTGGCCTCAGTCAAGCATTCAGATAGCTACAACCAGCAACCTGATTGAGCCCCATGAGATATCCTGGCCCAAAGACACCTAGAAAAGTTACTTCTAAACCCCTGACCTTCAGAAACTGTAGGTTAATAAATTCTTGTTTTGAAGTGTGAAGTTTTAGAGTAATAGATCATTAACTGACTAGTTCCTACATTGCTTTTTCTGAAAGATAGATTCTTACACTGTTTCTTTTTCTGGACACTAGCATGAGCTCCACCTTCATACACAGTAAAGGATAAGAATGAAAGGACAGTGATCTGGTCTGCCCCTAATTTGGATCCCCAGCTTCATTCTTTGTGCCACTGTTCCATGTCTCCATTTTGCACTGTTGCAATGGGAAGGTCCATGCATATTGTCTGCAGTGTTAAAATTGATGCCTCATTAATGACCATGGATACACTTCATAAAATGTTCCCTGTATAGTGCAGTGCAAGGATTAGGAAAAGGTAAAAGTAATGAACTACATCCTTTCATGATTAAAAAATGACTACATAAATTAAGAATAGATAGTAGTGTCTTCTAAATGGTAAAGAACATTTATAGAAAACTTCAAAGCTATGGTTATCGTTAGTGATGAGACTGAATCTTTACCCCTAAATATGAACCAAGATAAAAATGCTTGTTTCTACAATTTCTTTTTAGTATTTTACTGAATATTCTAGCAAGAAAAAAATGAATCCAAGTTGAAAAATGAAGTAAAATTTTATTACAGATAACTGGATCTTATATATAGAAAATCGCCAAGGATTTATACCAAAATAATATTACATCTAACAAGTCAAATCACAAAAGCTGTAGGAAATGAGATCAATGCCAAAAGTCATTTGTATAAGTCTATTTATAATAGCACCAATTTCTTGGGAATAAATTCATCCAAGAAGTAGGATTTGTATGCTGAGAACAAGAATACATTTTGGAAGAAAGAACACTTAGCAAGGGAAAGACATCCGTGTTTATGGTACTGGAAATCTCAGTATTATTAAGATGGCAGTATTTCTCAAAGTGATTTAAAGATTCAGTCCAACTATCATTAAAATTCTGATACTCCTTTATAATAAAATGGAAAAGCTGCTTCTATGTTTTAAAAGAAATTTCAAGGGATCTTTTTTTTTTTCTTGTCAGTCTTGGGGCCTGAACTCTGGGCCTGGGCACTCTCCCTCAGCTCTTCAGCTCAAAGCTAGCGCTCTACCACTTGAGCCACAGCACCACTTCTGGCTTTTTCTGCTTATGTGGTGCTGAGGAATCGAACCCAGGGCCTCATGCATGCAAGGCAAGCATTCTACCACTGAGACTCCTTATTGATAAAGAACATATTTGTAAAACTTACATTTGGGTTTAAAAAAGCAACACAAAAGCAATAATAATCACAATAATGTGGTTTTGGTATAAGGATAGAATAAAATTGAAATGATCTACAGTTTTTCAATAAGAGTGCCAAGACTATCCAGTAAGGAAGAATAGTGTTCTTCAACTAATGGTGCTGGGACATCTGGATATTCAAATGCGAAAGAATGATGTTGGATCCTTGCCTCACTACTTATAAAATATTTAACTCAGAATGGGCCCATGGCTGAAATGTAAGAACTAAAACTAAGTCTGAGAAAGAAATATACGTGTAAGTTGCATGTCCTTGAAAGAGTCACCATTTTATTTGAAATGCAAGCAGCAGAAAAATAAATGGAACACTATAGAATAAAAAAAAATCGCTTCAAATCAAAGGATAATTTCGAAAGATTCTAGGACAACCTACAAAAGTAAGAAAATGTTTGCAAATCAGACCTGGTAAGAGTATAGCATTCAGAATATATTAAGAGCTCTTATGACTGAATAATGAAAGACAACCCAATTAAAAAATTAACCAGGAGGTTGTGTAGACAGTGATCCAAAAGAAGTATAGAAATGGGCAACAAACATGAAAAGCTGTTCAGTCATTACAGAAATATAAATCAAAGCCAAAGTGATATACTACTTCTCATCTGGTTACACAAACATAGAGGAAAATATCAAGTATTGATGAGGATACAGAGAAATTAGAATTATTGTGTACTACTTGTTTGAATGTACAAATGATTCAGTGGCTTTGAAAAATAATTTTAGGGGCTCCTTAAAAAGTTAACAGAATCATTTTGTGATCTAACTATTCTATACTAGGAATATACCTTAGAGAATTGAAAACAAAAGTGTATATAAAAATGTTCTTAGAAGGACTATTCACCATAGCTCCAAATGGAAACAACTCAAATGCATATCAATGAATCAATGCATAAACAAAAGTTTTAACAATACAAATGAACAAAAATGCAATAAAATTGAATAAAAGTGAAAAAATGAAGTACTGCTACAACATGAACTATTAAAACTTTGTGCTGTATGAATGAAGCTAGACATAAAAAGTCACATAAAACGAATTACATCTTTGTGAAGTATTCTGAAGAAGTAAATTTGTAGAAAGTAAAACGTTTGCTGAGTATGGAGTAGGAATAGGGATCAACTTCTTAGTGGGTTCCTTTGGGTGATTAAAAGGCTTTCGAACTAGGCTGAACATCGTTTTTCCTACTTCAATTCTAGCACTCAGGAGGCTGAGATAGGATGACCACAAATAATGAGGCAAGGCATACATCATGATATGATGCCTCAGAAAAAATTCTGGAGCTAGATAGTGGTGCTTTGGTTTTTTCCTCATTTTTGTACCATTCTAACCTCTCTGAATATCTGTAATCACTCATCATCATGATTTAATTTTATGAACCTCCTTAGTTAATTAATACAGTCTTTAAAATGCATTTTATTAGTTAGACAAAAATAACTTAGAGATGGATCATGCAAAAAGATTCCCATTTGGAGTGGACTGTTGATCTAATTTCCAAACCTACATTAAAAATATTACTTTAAATATTTAGTGAAATCCATTAAAAATGTAGGTATCCTGTGCACTTTACTCTTAAATAAATGTGGTTGACTAAGTATTTAATTGAAAAAAAGTAGAGTTTGGAAATTGCATTTCTTAATGTAAGGCAAAAATTCAGTATAATAAGGTGGGTAATTTTATATTAAAAGTTGAGATGTGGGAATCCTAAATTACTGGATAGCTACAGAAATCCTCTTTTATTTGGTATATATTGGCTAGGCTTAAAGTGTTGAGTTAATACAAAATGAGCCATATTTGAATTAGGGAAGGAAAGGACAACAACAGAATGGTGAGACAAAGAACAGATGAAATAACTATGAACACAAGACAACATGTTGGAAATGATCTGTACAACTTGGGGTTGGGGAGGATGTGGGGAGGGAAAGCAGGAGAAAAATAAGGGAATAGGTAACAAGTTTGACAAGACATGTACTTATTACCTTACTTATGTAACTGTAACCCTTCTGAACATCACCTTGATAATTAAAAAATTAGCCATGTTTATTAGAAAAGAAAGAAGTTCAGTTTAGAAATCAAATTTGGTTATTATAAAATCATTCTATAAATACCAATATAGTGAATTACATACTTTGTATACCTTCATATTATATATTTATATGTGTGTGATTATGTAGTTTGTAGACCACATACATATTTAAAACTCACTTCAACTCATTAGGAAGTGAAATGAGTTATGGCTCAAAAGCTCATTTTATTTACAGGGACCTTATAGATACAATAGAATTGTATTTATCAGAAAGAATAATATTATGTCATTTGATTAAAAATGAATGGACCTGGAGAAACTCAAACTGAGTGAAGTGAGCCAGCCTCACAAAGACAAAGAGAAGCCAAGTGCACATGTTTTCTCATACATGGAAGTTATTCCTAAAACATACACATATTTGAAAAGACACTTAGGGCCATATGCATTTATAGATGGTTCAAGCCAACTACAGGATGGTATATATAGGAGTGAGAGTCCATGATGCCTTTGAGCAATTATGAAGCACTGCAACAACATGAATACCAGGAAGCTGAAACATATCTTGACTGAGGAAATCGAATAGGAGTGGGATAGATGAATAAAAAGAGAAATGATGGGAAAATAGTCACAATACCAAATTTGCATATGTGAAAACTGCAAAAGGAAATTTGAGATGGATGTAGTTGGGATAAATATGGATGGGATAACTTTGTTCAAAAGGCATTGTACACATAAATGGACTGTACACATAAATGAACATGTTAAATTGAAACCCCTTTGTACAACTGTCTGAAGGGAACAATAAAAATGAACAATTCGTGAACAATGAAACAAATCACTTTGAAGAGAAATTTACCTGCAATCAAATGGATGTAAGTGCAAAAATATACCCATGAAGAATAAAGGATATACATTTATTATATTATGGTTTTTCAAATATTCTAAAAGAGACACTTTGTCTTTTGATAAATCACAAACATTTAATTGAAAGATGGAAATATATATTACTAAAATGCATTTAAATTGCTTTTAAGCTATGCAATATTTCTAATTTTTTTGTACTTTTTATTGTAAAAATGCTGTATAGAAAGAGGGGTTACAGTTACATGAGCAAGGTAATGAGTACATTTCCTATTGAGCATTGTTGCCTCCTCCGTTGTTTCCCCCCTACCATCCCTTCTCTCCCACCTCCACAACAAATCCTTTCCCCAACCCCCGACCTCCTCCTCCCACCAAAGTTGTAAAGTTCGTTTTCAACATAGTGTTTTGTACATCTCATCATTACAATGGTTTAAACTGTATCCTTATTTAAGCATTTTGTTTTTCTTGTCCCCTCTGCGAATTAGAGAAGTGTATATACAAGATGCAGGGCACTGAAATCAAATACAGTGAAAACAGGGATTATACCATGGAGGAGGAACGTACAAAGAAACAAAAAATCACATGGTACATTATAAATATGTTAGAAACAATAGCAAGAAAGAAAAAAAATATATTTGTGTCCCTATCTTGGGGTTCATTTTGCTTAACATCATCTTATCTGGTCATATGTACCTAGCTTTTGACCTTTTCTGCTTGTCCTACACATGTACTAGTTATTGCAAATAAGGGAAACCATGGGACCTATGTTTTTGGGCCTGGCTTTCCAAGTCTTTCCATTTCCTAACAAATGGGGCAATGCCATTCTTTCTGATGGAGGCATAGAATTCCATTGTGTACATGTACCACATTTTCTTGATCCATTCATCTACTGAGGGACATCTGGGTTGGTTCCATATCTTAGCTATGATAGATAATGCTGCAATAAACATAGTTGTGCTGGTAACCTTAGTATGGCTTTGTTTGTGACCATTTGGGTAAATGCCCCAAAGTGGGGTTGCTGGGTCATAGGGGAGCTCTATATAGAGTCTTTTGAGGAACCTCCATAGTACTTTCCAAAGTGGTTGAACAAGTTTGCACTCCCACCATCAATGCTGCAGGGTTGCCTTTTATCCACATCCCCTCCAGCATCTGTTGTTATTAGATTACTTGATTATAGCCATTCTAACTGGGTGAGGTGGTAATTCAATGTTGTTTTGATTAGCATTTCTTTTATGGTTAGAGAGGTTGAGTACTTTTTCATATGCCTATTAGCCATTCTGATTTCCTCTTCAGATAAGTTTCTCTTTAGCCCACTTGTTTATCGGGCAGTTGTTTCTTTCAGGATTTGTTGTTGGGGGATTTAGTTTTTTGAGTTCCAAGTATATTTTAGATATGAGACCCTTTTCCATTGTATGGTTAATGAAGATCCTCTCCCAATCCCTGGGCTTTCTATTGATTTTTCTAGGTATGTCCTTTCGATTGGCCTTTCGATGGGAGGTCCCTTATTGCTGTTTCTATTTCAGTGCTTGATATGGGCCTGTTACGTTAGTTTAACTTATATTGCTTTAGTTTTGGCATGGCATATTTGCTAGGAAATTGCCATTTCTTTCAGGTTCTCAAATTTATGATCATAAAGGTTTGAGAAGTATTCCCTTATAATGTTCTGAATCTTGGTTGTTTCTGTGGTGATGTTTCCATTCTTATCTCTGAGTTTGTTTATTTGGGTGTGTTCTCTTTTTTTTCTGATAAGATTTGCTAAGGGTCTGTCAATTTTGGTAATTTTTTCGAAGAACCAACTTTTTGTTTTGTTGATTCTTTCTATGGTTTTTCTGGATTGTAATTCATTCAATTCTGATTTAATTTTAATATTTCTTTCTGTCAACTGGATTGGGGTTTAACTTGTTGCTCTTTTTCAAGGAGGTTCAGATGTCTCATTAAATTTTGGTTTCAGATCTCTCCATTTGTTGATGTAGGAACTCAGAGCTATAAACTTGCCTCTGAGTACTGCCTTTGCTGTTTCCCAGAGGAGCTGCTAATTCATGTGTTCATGTTTGTTTAATATCATGAACATTTGAATTTCCTTCCTAATCCTCTCCATGACCCACTGGTGGTTCAAAAGTGTGTTTTTCAGCCTCCATGTGTTACAGGCATTTCTTTGTTGGCTTTTGGTGTTGAGTTCTAATTTTATTCCCCTGTGGTCTGAGAGAATGCAAGGCATAATATCATTGTTTCTGAATTTGGTCAAGTTACTGTGTAACCTAAAATGTGGTGTATTTTGGAAAATGTTCTGTGTTTTGCTGAGAAGATTGTGCATCTAATTCTGCTGTGTGGAATATTGTATGGATTTCTGTTGTCTAGTTGGCCTATGCAGTTGTTTAGATCTGCAGTTTCTCTGTTGAGTTTTTGCCAAGTTGATCTATCTAGTGGGGATAGTGCTGTGTTAAAGCCCCCAATAATTAATGCCTTTGGATCTATGTGAGGTTTGAGGGAAAGTAGTGTTTCCTGGATAAATTTGGGTGCTCCGTTGTTTGGTGAATAGATATTTAGAATTGTAATATCCTCCTGAAGGAGACATCCCTTAATTAGTATGTAGCGACCTTCTTTATCTCTTCTCACTAATTTTAATTTGAAGTCTATTTTATCTGATATTAGGATTGCAACCCTTACCTGTTTATGGGGGCCATTTGCTTGGTAGATTTTATTCCAGCCTTTTACTTTCAGAATATGTTTTTATGAGCAAGGTGTGACTCTTGAAGGCAGCAGATAGAAGGATCTTGCTTTTCAATTCAACTAGAGTGTCTATGTTGCTTAATTGGAGAGTTAAGTCCTTTAATATTGAGAGATAGGACTCAGAGATG
The DNA here is from genome assembly GCF_024711535.1 of Dipodomys merriami. Lineage (NCBI taxonomy): Eukaryota > Metazoa > Chordata > Mammalia > Rodentia > Heteromyidae > Dipodomys > Dipodomys merriami. The sequence continues at coordinate 29,303,086 of NW_027205603.1, forward strand.
TTTGGTAGTTCCTGCCATGTTATCCACCCTCTTGGGGGCTGTGACAACTGGGTTTTTTCTATGGTTCTTGGATTCTCAGATTGGGTGCAGTTTCTTGGCCTTTGTTGTTGGTTTTCTCTGTGTAGGACATCTTTCTATGTGTGTCTTTTGTAGGGGTGGTTTGGTGGAGATATATTGTTTCAGTTTCTCTTTGCTATGGAAGGTTTTTATTTGACCTTCTGTTATGAAGGAGAGTTTATGAAGGAGAGTTTAGTTGGGTACAGTATTCTTGGTTGATAGTTGTTTGTCTTTAGGGTGTGGCATACATCATTCCAGGCTCTTCTTGCTTTAATTGTCTCTGCTGAGAAATCTGAGGTTATTCTAATTGGTTTCCCTTTATATGTGATTGATCTTTTCTCCTTGACAGCTTTAGGGATCCTTTCCTTGGTCAGAATTGATCCTGTATGGATTATAATGTGACGGTGGGATGTCCTGTTCTGGTCTGGTCTATTTGGGGTTCTAAAAGCTTCTTGTATCTGAATAGGCCTATCATTTTTCATGTTTTGGAAGTTCTCTGCTGGAATCCTGTTAAATAAATTTCCTAGACTGTTCACTAAAATCTCTAGGTGCTCCTCTCTACCCATTATCCTCAGATTAGGCCTTCTAATGGTGTCTTCTAAATGTTGAATACATCTATCATATTTCTTGGATTTGCACTGGATATTTGTCTGTTCTTTCTCTATAATATCTAGGCTGTCTTCACTCCCCCAGATTTGATCTTCTGCATGGTCTAACCTACTGTCAAGACTTTCCACTTTGTTTTTTTATATCCTTTCCTTCTAATTGGTCGGCTTTGATGGCTTCAAATTCTTTGTTGGAGCTTTGTTTTAGATCTTTTATGAACTTCTTTTCTTCCTTAATTTGGTTTTCAGTGTTCACTCTCAAATCCCTTAGTTGATTCGTTATGTTTTCATTACTCCCTTTCCTTCTGATGGGCTCCATTCAACATTCCCTTTCTGGCCTCTCTGGATTCCTTCAGCTGTCTGTTTATGGATTCTATGAATGCCTCCATTGATCTTTGTCTATTCTCATTCCATTCACGCAATTCCTATATTCTCTCTGATTTGCTTCATCATGCTCACACAATGCCTGTATTTCTCTCTGTTCTCAGCCTGCTCACACAATTCCTGTATTAATCTTTGATTCATTTCTTCACACTCACAAGATTCCTGTATTAATTTTTGTTTAGATGCATTATTCTCGTGAAGTTCCTGTATTCATCTTTGGTTAGCCTTGTCTTTCTTACTATCATGCTCACACTGAGTCCTTTGCAGTCTTTCAATCTTTTAATTCAGCAAGTTTACCAGTAGTGTTTGTAAAGTTTTTTGGGAACTCTCTTGTGGATTTTTCATTTACTGTTCTGTCACCTGATTTTCATGAGTGAGAGTTGAGATACCTGGACTTGCCATTTTTCTTGCGTTTCTTTGGCTTTTTCTACCAATTTGGAATGAAAGTAACACCAATTTTGTGCTAGAACATTATTTTAAGGCAAGCATCAATCAGAGTCCTGTAGTTGCACAGATTGAATGATGTAGTCAAATGGCTTCAATACAATCTATTTCAACAGATACAATCTAATTCAACATCAAACAATTATGGATTAATGAGCTAAGAATGTCAAAGAGGGATTCAGCAGACCAGAAATTAATAGGTTTAGGGAAAATTGTGGGGAAAAATAGGATTACAGGAATGTGGAGAGGTAAAGGAAAGAGTGAATTTCATCATTCCCTCATTTCAGAGAGGAAACGGATATAACAGAATGAAAGAGGAGAGATAAAGAAACAAGAAAAAATGAAAAAACAAAAATTTAAATGTAAAAAAATGAAACATTTAAAAATTATGTAAGTATAAAGAAGTAGTACTGATAGAAGAAATGTACAAAATGAGAGAGATAAAAAGGGAAAATGAAAAAATAAAGAATAAAAACTTTTAAAATGTAATACTTAAAAATTATATAAGTATAAAGAAATAATACTATTATTAAAAGAGTTAAGTCTAAGAGGTTGTGAATTGAGTAATCAATTTCTGAATTAAGTATGCACACAATGAAAGATGAGGTCTAATTGATGATGGTTATATATCTGGAGATGAGCAGAACAGCAATTAAGTCATGCAAAAAAAAAGTACCAAAAGGTTAAAAGAGATTTTTCAAAAAACAAAAACAAAAACAACACACACACACACACACACACACACACACACACACACACACACACACACACACACACACACAACTAAAGTAAAAATTGTGAAAAAAATAGAAAACAATTTTTTTTTAATTTTAAAAAATTAGGTAGAGAATAGAGTTGTTTGATTTTTCTTTTTTGCTCGGAGGTGGCGGTAGGTGGGGGTGGGGGGTGGGGTAGGATCTTGTATCTCCCCTGTGTCTGTAACCAGTCTCTTGGTGGAGTCTCTGGTTTGCGTTTGGTTTTTGGTTTTCCTATTACTTGATTGATTTCTTAAGTCAGTTTGCTTGAGCAGGCAGAAAGCTTTGCCTTACCCTGGACTTCATGGTCCTCCTCCCAGGCTAGTTCAGTGGGAGGGAAATGGCTGTTTCTTCAAGCTTGGAGCTTCTTTGATGAGGCTAGGCTCTGGGTAGGGTTGGAGCCTATCAGCAATCAGTAGCTTTTCCCTGAAGGGCTATCTCCTGAGACACAAAGCCCTGCCTGGAGCCATTCTCAGGATTTATGTTTACTGAGTTCAATTGCAGTGAGGAGGGGCAGCCTTTGGCTCTGTTTACCCAGTGAAGAAAGTCACTCCTCTGGGGGTGGAGCTTTCTCTGCCTGGGAAGGGCAACTTTCCCCTGGGTGTGAGTAGTGCAGGTCAGGTTCCTATGATCTGTTGAATGGCCTATTGTTTTCTTCCAAGGCCTGAGTTGGAGCTAGCTGTTAGGACCAGGCCTTTGTCAATATCAAAGAAGGAGTTCTCTGGTGGTGGTGGAGGGGCTACCTTCCCACCCCTGCTCAGTGAGAAGGAGTGAGGATGTCTTGGAGTTACGCCAGTTTCTTGGTTTCCGAGCCTTCCATGGTCTGCAATCAGCAGGATGAAGATTTCTGCTCCTTGTCAGTTCTTGCTGGTGGTGAGTAGAATCTGTTAACACACTACGTCTGGCGCCTTTGTCCCGGGCTCTTTCTGTTGATATGGTAGCCACGGCAGCAGCCACTGCTGCCACTGTGGACACTGGCAAGTGCTCACATCTGTCTCCTTAACCAAGCTGTCTGGATTTTTCCTCTCTGGACAGACTCTCTGTACTGTGATGGCACATTTAGTGTGCTTCTCTAGCCTAGGCTGTTCACTGGAACACTAAAACTGCTTTCTATATGAGAACTTGTTTAGCCTCCGGCTTCTCCTCTGCCATCTTCCTTCAGACTCCCATTATTTCTAATTCTTAAAAATGTTTTCTAGGTCTTTTTGATGTTATCTTCAACAAGGGGAATATATGTATTTTTCGAAGTCATGAGATGAGGCATCTTTCTCTAGCTCTTGACAATGGATTTGTCACTGGAATGGTAAGTAGAATTCTCCCTCTTCCCTCCCTTTTCCTCCTCTTCCTTTTTTTCCTCCTCCTCCTCCTATTTATTATTATTATTATTATTATTATTATTATCATCATCATCATCATCATCATCATCATCATCTTTCTGTATGTGTGTGTGAGACAGCATCTCACTGTACTTCACAGGTTGCCTTCAACCACTTGATCATTCCGTGTCTTGGGGTTACAGATAGGTGCCACTAGACTTAGCAGTACTATATTTTATCTGTCATATGGAAGTATTATTGTGCCTATATTGAGGTTTTTTTTGAGTAGGATACTTTGATGAGATTAATAAATTATATTTTCCTTGCACTTTCTACATTTTTTTGTTAGCTTCACTGAAATTTAAGATACAAATGCACAAATGGTTCAAGATTTTAACAATGGAAATTTAAACTAGAGAAAGTAGACCAATTCTCTGATAACAATGAAACATTTTTAATAAAGTTTGAAAAGGAAACTACCTGACATGACCATGTTCCCTTTAGGGACCATATTGTTAGGGGGGAAGGAATAATTTTGCCTAATTATGCTTTATGTTACTTAATATAGGTTTGAAACATAGTTTTTAAAATAAACATATTTCAAATATAAACATGTTTTAGTATGCACTGTTCTAAATATTGATATGTATTATAATATTTAATACTCAATCTGTCCTGTGAGAGAATTCATCATTATTGCTCTTTATCTGAAGCAGAACATGAAAAATTGAAGGACTGAGTTACCAAGGGTCACAGAGTAGCAAGTGTAGAGGCAGTAATATAACTCAGTCAATCTGACTTGTACCTCAGCTTTCTAATACAATAGTACATAATAACTCTAATTCATTTAATTTAAGAAAGGAAATAGTTATTGAAAGAAGTACTTATGTTATTTGTAAGTACAGGTTAAATAATTAATTAAATATTCTCCAAGAAGTTGTTTCTCATCTTCTGTGGACTTGTAGTATGTGAATCTACTCTGAATCAACAGTTGAAGTAATATCTCATCACCATTCTTTACTAAAATTCTAAGCCTCTCACTAGGTAACCCTATGGTGGTGGTAGAGTCCTTTTACTTACTATGAAACTTAACTTCTCACACCTGGTATGGATGTGAGAATACCTAGTGACAGTTTTTATAGTTTTGATCTACATTAGTTGCAATGATATACTAAATGAACCTTAGATGGTTTCTTCCTCCCTCCCCCCTCTTGCTCTTCCCCTCTTGAATTAAAGATTGAACTCAGGACCTCATTCTTGCTAAGCAAGCATTCTACCACTTGAGTCATAACCTAGTCCTTTTGCTTATAGTTGTTTTCTAGATAGCACCTTGTGCTTTTCCCAGACCAGCCTTGGATCATGATCCTTCACCTTTGCCTCAGGAATAGTGGAATTTCAGGCAGGAGCCAGCATGCTCAGTCCTTAGATGGTTTCTTAAATATGACCAGCTATGTTACTACCTGCTCTACTAGGTCAGTTGAACTTTTCTGAGATTACTAGATAGTCTTTGTTCTAGTCACTCAAGTTCACCAGTGAGCTCTGGTCCCTCCTTGGAGCACTGAGGGAAGATGGGACATGTCCTCCAGCAGGTATGTGTTCTTGAGACAGTAACCATTTTGAAAGGGCTTCTTTTAGAACCCAGTGATAAGAGGCAGGTGCAGTTTGGCAGCATAGAGGGCAACTTGCTATAGAGCTTGTATTTAAATCATTTATAAAAGACTTGGAAAGCAAGTACAAAAAAAAAAACCCAAAAACAAAAAAACCAACCCTTTAAGCTGTGAAGTCCACATCCAGGAAACCAGACGCTGCAAAAGCCTGTGGGCAGCTATACCAGGAGACAATGTCTTGAGATTACCAGCCAACCCAGAGCAGAGGCCACAGGAAGCACCAGGATGCCCCCAAGAAACCTAGTACATGCATTGAATGTGCCACCAAGGTACAGAGACTCAAAAAGTCTGGCACATCTTGCCACTTTATAGAGGTAGCCAAGCCACTCCTGGCGGTTAAACAGCCTTAGACTCCCACTGAGCCAAATAATAGAGGTATCAGCCTCATTTTAACCTCAAGCCTGTCCTCCATATAAGGCCTTCTGAGGGAAGCAACATGGTCACACCTACACCTAAAATGATTGCAACTTACAGGGAAATTCATAATTGCTGTGTATAAGTCTGTTTGTCTTTGTTCCTGTATTGGTTCTACTGTTCGTTTTCTGTGTTGTAGTTAAACTCTAGTTTTCTGTCTTTTGTAAATCAGAAAAATCTTTTAATTTCTGCTGTTAATCTCTGCCATATAACCTTGGAGTTTGCTTTGCTCCCTTCCTTTTAACTGAAAAACCATTACCTATCATTTCGTCTTCTCTTTCAAGTCATAATTTTATCCCTTTCCCCATAACCCTCATCATGTACATTCCCTTACGTTTATGAGAGAAAATCTTATTCATGCTCTCTTTCTACCACCTCATAATCTAAGACCTCTGTTCTTTTTCTTTTTGCTTATGTGGTGCTGAGGAATCGAACCCAGGGCCTCAGGCATGCAAGGCAAGCGCTCTACCACTGAGCCACCTTCCCAGCCCTCCCACCTCATAATCTAAGTACTTAAATACTTATGTAGTTACTAGACTACCTAAGTAGCATTTATTCATTGTTTTGTTTTATTTTTTGCTTTTGGTTGTTTTATTTTTGCCTGCTTGCCTTTTTTACTTATCTTTTTCTTTTTGCCCTTTTTCTCTGTTCCCTTCCTTGATCATTAGTGTTATGTATTTTTCTTTATCTCTGCTCGCGCTTGCACTCACACACACACACACACACACACACACACACACACACACACACACACACACACAAATTACTAGTAACATCATCTCTACTGTGCCTTAACATGACACAACTTTAGGGGTTTTTTTCTGCTTACCTTATTACACTTTCCTATTAACCTTTCATAAAGCTTAAATCCCTCCTCTTCCCATTCTATTTAACCTTTATACCTAGAATTATTGCAACAGGACTTTCTTCTCTATCTCCTTCCTACTTCCCGGGTAAGTAATGTCTTTCTAGACTATGAAGATACACCTTAGGTCATACACCTTAGAACCCAACAGAAACAAGATTGTGGTTTATCACAGCTTTGAAACTCCATACAGTGAAGGAGAAATGACAATTGTTTTAAGCATGGAAATTAACTAATTTCCATCTAAGACCCACTTTCACAATCCATACACCATCACCCAGCTGTCACCCCATCTTAATGAAGCTACAATAAACCACCAACCAAGATTATTCAGGAGACTAGCCTATACAAATCCTGAACCACAGAACCCAGTGTGCCAGGGGTTGCTCAGTGTTTCTGCCAGCCTGCAGATATTCTTGCCAGTCTGCACTAAGCTGTGGATTTGTGATTGCTTAAGTGAAAATGTTTTGTTTGCTGTTTTCCTCTTTAGAAGCTTACAATTCATTACTGCTTACAATTTACCTGATATCTTCTCTTGGCTGGATTTCCTGCTAATGCTTCATACCTCTAATTGATCAGAGCAAGCTCTGACTTTTCTTTGTTACTACTCTACCATCTTCCCAGAATCCCTCAAGGCATTTTTATTATTTATTTGCTTATTTATTCACACTTAACAAAACAGTTTATGAATAACAACACATCTTGATCAATGTCTTCCCATTCAATATTCTTATGCATACCTCCCAACTCTCCTCTTTCCTCACTTTTCTTAATTTTAGTACATTGAATTCTTGACTACATTCTCCTTAACTTCTCCTTTTTATTTGTCTACTCCTCTCCCCTTGGTCCGCACATTACCCCTTCAAATACTGATTTCCTGGTGCTTATTTTGTCGAGCTTTGACTTTGCTTAAGACAGTTGTATTTTTTTCTGGTAACTTACCCATTTTCTTCTAGGCTGGCAGAGGTACCCCTACTGAGCTGCGAGTGATTTATCAACACAGCCGCTGTGCACTTCTTGAGTCAGCGCTGGTGCCTGGACACACACTAGTTTTTGATCGCCAAGGCAGAAGAGCTGAAGAATCAGCAGCAGGCTATGCCGACCTTTCAAAAGAATTCGTGATTCTTGTCAAGGTGAACTTTAGGAAAGTCATTTAAGTTTATGCTTCTAAGTAGTTCCTTTGGTTTGTCTTATTGAAGAAAACTTGATTTGAACCATGATTTGAGCCATACTGCTACAGTCAGATCTCTTTCCACTAGGTGGCATTATGTCTATTATTGTTCTGTTTACCTGCATTGAAAAACAATAAGGATCCTAGCAGCAAAACTACTATGGGAGAAACTTGTTCTGCCTAAATGAAATTGGAATAGAAAACTATGAATGTGGAGATTCTTAATAAAGTCAGAGAATCACGTATGTGGTGTCAAACAGATGGATATATTAGACTTTGTTCTAACAATTAGGATTTATATATTTCAGTGATTATGTATATATGATAATTTGCTGATGCTCTTATCTGATTCTTTATAGAGTATGTCTATGAATTTATCTTAAAAATATTGTCATGGTAGCCCAATAACTATACTTTTTGAGAAGGCATATTTGGTTTAGATTGTTTACTGAGAACCTCCCCAGATACAAGACTAAACTTATTAATCATAAGAATACTGATAATTATATTTTTATTGATAATTATATTTTGATGATGAATATATTATATTTGATGATTAATACAAATATAATTATCTATATTTTAAATGTTATGGAAAAGACTTTCAGGGTTATTAAGAGTTTTGGTCTGCCTAATGTAGTTAGTAGATGGTAGAACATGTTTCAAACTGAAAGTCTGTTTGCTTTTCAAACCTTTAATACGTACTATATAAAAATATTTTTTCTCATTATTTTATTCAAAGCAACACAATTTTACATTATTCAATAAAATGCAAACATTAGAACTTTGTATGTGTATGTATTTAACATTTAATTTCTTTTCATTTTACCTTTTTAGATCTGATCCTGCAATATATATTTTGAAATATACCTTTGACTGTATGTTTGATTAGTTACTTTAGTTTATAAACTAGAAATTGAATTTAAAAATAAGAATTTAAAACTTTTAATGCTCTTAGAGAATATTATCTGTTCTTTCTCCCCAATTTTTACCCCTGTCAAAGTTAAAGCCATAGGCCGGGTGCCAGTGGCTCAGGCCTGTAATCCTAGCTATGCAGGAGGCTGAGATCTGAAGATAGTGGTTCAAAGCCAACCTGGAAGGAAAGGCCATGAGACTCTTATCTCCAATAAACCACCAGAAAGCCGGAAGTGGCACTGTAGCTCAAGTGGTAGAGTGCTAGCCTTGAGCTGAAGAGCTGAGGGACAGTGCCCAGGCCCAAAGTTCAAGCCCCATGACTGACAAAAAAAAAAAAAAAAGTTAAACCCACATGTAGATAGAAGTGTCTATTCTGCCACTTTACTTCTCACACCAGGAGCTCCTGGAGCACTGTCTCAGGATTGACAATTCACTAGTATGTCTTATAGAACCAGGACTTACAGAACAACCAAATATTGTGGGATTGGATTAAAATCTGCTAAGTGAAGGGACATACAGGCTTTAGCCTAGGAGAAAAACCAACTTGGAATTTGTACTCATCCTTTCTCCATGAACTCAGGCAGAGCTACTTTCTAGGCAAGAAGGACATCAGCAGAAGCTTGGTGTCTAGAATCTTTACTGGAGTTCCACAATGTAGGGAGTCAGTGTCTGATCTCAGTGTCAGGAGAGTGACACCTTGTGACCTAAAGCCTTCTACCCTAGGCCATATTGTTACTCTCTGGCTCATAGGTCAAAGGCATTCTTAGTAGACATGACAATCTACCTCTCAGAAGCTAAGGCAAAGGCTTATAGACCTCTCTACGTAAGGGTAAATTCTTTTTTTTTTTGGTCTGGTTGTGGGGCCTGAACTCTGGGCCTGGGCATTGTCCCTCAGCTCTTCAGCTCAAGGCTAGTGCTCTACCACTTGAGCCATAGCACCACTTCCAGCTTTTTTTTCTTTTTGCTTATGTGGTGCTGAGGAATCGAACCCAGGGCCTCATGCATGCAAGGCAAGCACTCTACCACTGAGCTACCTTCCCAGCACAACCGGGTAAATTCTTTACTGCTATACTTTGTTCCACATTGTAGGAAAATACCCATCTCACCGATCTCAGCATTGAGTATGGTTCTAAAAAAGAATTTGTTTGACACTTTTCTAGAAAAATAAGCATCTACTTTTAGGTTACTTTTAAAAATACACCTTTTGTGATTTTTATGATTGTATTTTATCCATTTTTCTATAGTGTTAGTACATTTCTAGTTAGCTTTCAGGAGGCTTTTGTATTTTCTTTTCTTTTGAAAATTTTTTTGTCAGTTGTGGAGCCTGAACACTGGGCCTGGGCATTGTCCCTTAACTCTTCAGCTCAAGGCTAGTGCTCTACCTTTGAGCCACTGCTATACTTTCGGTTTTCTGTTGGTTAATTGGAGATAAGACTCTCATGGACTTTCCTGCCCAGGCTGGCTTTGAACCATGATCCTCAGAGCTCAGCCTCCTGAGTAGCTAGAATTACAGGCATGAGCCACCAGTGCCCAGCCCGTTTTTGTATTTTCTTAAGCTAATGATACACTGAATTTGCTTAAGTATACCTTAGATGTATTTGCTACTCTTTTCATTCATTCCTATGCCATAAATTTGATGTTCATGGATTATATTGTTCTCTTATAGCACATTTTGTTTTATTCTGCTTTATGTTAATATCAAAATTATTTGCTTATAGTGATTATAAATTTCTTAGGAAAAATACTTGTGTTTTGTATCTTACTTAAAAAAAGATCGCTGTAGCACATGATGCTCATGCTTACACTTTAAATACATAATCATTAATGTTAATTAAGCTCTTGTAGTTTTGTTTCACTCAGTACTACAGTTAAACTAGTTATTTCTTGTGTTTATTTTTAGCATCCACGTTTCTAGTGAGATCCTGGTCACTGCAACCTCTGTAAAACTGACTCTGTAGTCTTCTCTTTCTAACACCACATGAATCTGTTAATCACTGCCTTTCTGTTTGTCCCTCTAAAGGGCGTGTTCCTCAACAGTGCTGTGATTCTGCTGGCTACAAGCCTGTGTCAGGCCCTGTGTCTCCAGTCTGATGGGACCTGCACTGGAGCAGGAAACCAGTCCGAAAAATCTTACTGGAAAGTGCATAAAATCAGTTCTGGGATTTGCATGTTTGAAAGTACAAAGAACACACAGATGTATCTGAGGATTAAGGATGGCCTGTGTGATGGAACAGTAAGCATCTGCTCTTATGTCTCTTAGCACGTATTTTAAACTCACTAGCAATAGACATGAGAACAGTATGTCCTAAATGTTTTTTTTTTTTACTTTACCTGTGGACATTTTGGAACTTGAATGTTCTATGGGTGGACCCCTTTTTGATAAATGGGGAGGTCTGGTATTACAAGGGAGGGGTGTATCAGAAGAGGGGAGCCTCTCATTGTAGGCAGTTTTCTGGTTCCCAGGGATCAGCTGGGAATTGAAAGCATATTCTGAGTTTAAAAAACTGGGATGAGAACAAGTCCCTACATAGTTTTATTTTTAGATAATGTGTCACACTTAGTGAATTAGGCTACCATTGGACTTACTATATAGTCTATATTGTCCTCAAATTTATGGTTCTTCTGCTTTAGCCTCCCAAGTGCTGAGATTATTGATATGTGCCACCACTCTCTACTGTGTTCCCTTCCCTTCCCTCCCCTCCCTGTCCCTCCTCTTCTCAAACCTCCTGTTCTCTTCCCTCCCCTTTCCTTGTCTTTCCCCTCCTCACACCTTCCCTCCCCTTCTGTTCCCTGTCCTTCCCTCCTCTCCCCTCTCCTTCCCTTCTTCCCTCTCCTTACTCCCCTCCCCTTCCTATACTGGGGGCTGAATTTAGGGCTTCATGCTTGCTGAGTTTCTACATTTCTAATAAGCTCTCAGGTATAGTTACTGATGCTGTTCTGAAAATCACCTTTAGAAGAATGTTTCTAGGCTCCAGAAAGTCCAGTTCAATGTTTTCTTACAGCTCCTTTTAATTCTTAGATTTTCACCACTGGAAACCCAATATATTGACAAGAAGTAATTTTAAATTCTAGATATTATTAGGGTCCTTCTTTAATACCGTGAGTGTTAGGAGGGTATGTTGGAGACAACTAAGATGGCATCTTTTATATGTTCATAATTTTCCTATGGAGAATTGCAAATTGCAATTTTGATTTTTATATTGCAACATTAGCTTTTATATTAATGCTCTTTCCATCTATTTCTCTTTGAAGCAATTTAAACTTGCATAAACTCAGAGCTCCTCCCTTTCCCTTCTTACTAATAGAACATCTAGCTTTAAAGGAGAACTTGAGTAAGTTTCTAGAAGATAGAGGGAGGGAGAAATTAGAATGTTTTTAGTCTCCAGAGTCTCTGCCTTGAGTACAGAATGAAGTATCTTTGCTTATTGCTAACAAAGGTTGAGTTGCTAAAAAAGATTGAGTATGAGTGAATGTAAGCTACCCATTCTTCAGCTCTGTTTCCATTTTGGCCCCCACCTATTGGATGAACCCATCCACATAGAGGGTAGGTTCTTCCCACTTAGTTCACTGTCCTACACATTATTTATCTTTGGAAGACATAGCCACGCTTTTTCTATGTATCCTTCTCTAGTCAAGATGAGTGAAAATTAGCTATCAGAAGGTAATTTTCATGGTTCTTTGATTCCTTCCCTTTCATTCTGTGTGCCCCTTTTCTGTTTTTACCATTTTTTCTCCAGTGCACTGTTTATTTGGTCTGAAAGTGAATACCTTCTGAAAGTTTATAGCAGAATCATTTTGTCCTACATTGAAAACTTATGTCATTATTATCATCTTTCCCTAAAACCCTGATCGCATGCCTCCTTCTTTTCCTTACTTCATGAAAGTCAGATTTATTTGATTAGGCTGAGAGAATGAAGAACTTGATGCTCTGTTAAACAAGCTTGTTATCATGGGTAGGAGGATAAGAACATACAGATTACAGGAACATTGTCCTGCCACAGAGGAAGTTTTGGCATAGTCATTCTTCAGATTCAGAAGCTGTGTGTTAGGTCAGGTTCAATAACTTGCTCAGAGCTCTCATGCTGTGTCAGAGTGAGACTGCCTATGGCAGTCTACTTTCTAGCCATTGAAAAGGATTGAAGGTAGCATAACAAGATGGAAAAAAAAGAATCTATGAGAAGACAAAAGTCAAGACACATGCAGAACTTCAGTGCCACATTAATACCATGAGTGGTGTTGTATTTTCTTCTTTAGCAGTCTAAGAATTAGCCTTGTTGATAATTTGTCAAGTAAATGATGGAGTCTGAAGTGAGTAGCTAGAACACTACTCTGAGACATCCCAGCTGATGTTTTTTGTCAATGCTGGCAATCCATCCTTTTGCCCTTCCTGATGGCTTTCTTCATATAAAATGCTAGGTTCACAATTTCCTGCACACTTTGGAACTAAGACAGACAATCATACATTGCAGTTTCACAGTTCTCTTTTTATAAAAGAGAAAAAAACAGAGGCAGCTGTTCTGTTTGATTTTGGATGAACATAGCTAAAGTGTAGATCTACATTGATAAGAGCATAGAACATAAATGATTTTGTTATTCAAAATTCCATATATAGAACATTATAACAGGAATTCAGGATAAAAGACAGATATTCTCTAATAGAAGACCTTTAATAGCAATAACAGTCCTTAGCAGGAAGAATAGTGCTGGAGAAATATCAATACCAAGCTTACAAAGCCATAGTAATAAAAACATCTTGGTACTGGCATAAGAATTGCCCTGAGGACCAATGCAATAGAATGGAAGACCCAGAAATGAACCCACAGACCTATAGCCACCAAATATTTGATAACGGAACCAAAAACAGTAAAAAAAAAAAAAAAAGCCAGCCTCTTCAATGAATGGTGCTGGCATACACATGCAGAAAACTGAAGTTAGATCCTTATATATCACCAGAATAAATTCTAAATGGACCAAAGGCTTCAATGTAAGACCAGATAGTGTGAAAATATTACAGGAATGGATAAGGGAAACACTAGGGCTCACAGGCACAAGTTGAAACTTCCTAAGTAAAGATCCAGAATCACAACAAATCAAAGAAAGACTAGACAAATGGCATTGCATTAAACTGAAGAGTTTCTGAATGTCAAAGGACATAGATAGCAAGATAAATAGAAAGCCCACAAAACGAGAGACGATCTTATATATATATATATATATATATATATATATATATATATATGTTTTTTATTGTAAAAATACTGTACAGAGGGGTTACAGTTACATGAGTAAGGTAATGAGTACATTTCCTAATGAGCATTGTTACCTCCTTCTTTGTTTTTTTCCCCTGCCACCCCTTCCCTCCCCACCTCCCCAACTTCACCCCCACCCCGAAGTTGTAAAGTTCGTTTTCAACATAGTGTCTTGTATATCTCATCCTTATTTACGCATTTTGTTATTTCCCTTTCCTTCCTCTCCCCAAATTAGAAAAATGTATATACAAGATGTAGGACACCAGAATTAAATAAAGTGAAACCAGAGGTTATACTGTGGGGGAAGAACATACCAAAGAAACAAAAAAAAATCGCATAGTACATTATAAATACAATACATTATAAAACAATAGCAAGAAAGATAAAACCTCTTGTGTCCCTATCTTGGGGTTCATTTCACTTAATATCATCTTATATGGTCATATTTACATAGCTTTTGACCTTTTCTGCTTGTCTCAGACATATACTAGTTATTGTAAATAAGGGAAACCATGGGACCTATGTTTCTTTGGGCCTGGCTTACTTCATTTAATATATTTTTTTCCAAGTCTTTCCATTTCCTAACAGATGGGGCAATGTCATTCTTTCTGACAGAATTCCATTGTGTATATATACCACATTTTCTTGATCCATTCATCTACTGAGGGGCATCTGGGTTGGTTCCATATCTTAGCTATGGTAAATATGCTGCAATAAACATAGTTGTGCTGGTAGCTTTAGTATGGTCTTGTTTGTGATCATTTGGGTAAATGCCCCAAAATGGGATTGCTGGGTTATAGGGGAGCTCTATGTGGAGTCTTTGGAGGAATCTCCATACTGCTTTCCAAGGTAGTTGAACAAGTTTACACTCCCACCATCAATGCAATAGGGTTGCCTTTTATCCACATCCCCTCCAGCATCAGTTGTTATTAGAGTTCTTGATTCTAGCCATTCTAACTGGGGTGAGGTGGAATCTCAATGTTGTTTTGATTAGCATTTCTTTTATGGCTAGGGAGGTTGAGCATTTCTTCATGTGTCTATTAGACATTCTTTTTTCCTTTGCAGAGAAGTTTCTCTTTAAGTCTTTAGCCCACTTACTTATTGAGCAGTTATTTCTTTGAAAATTTGATGTTGAGGAACTTAATTTTTTGAGTTCCAAGTATATTTTGGATATGAGACTCTTGTCCATTGTATGGCTAGTGAAGATCTGGGTGAAGATCTTTGTAAGAAATGAGAGGCAAGTGAGAGTGACCAGTATGAGCTCAAGGCTTTATTAGGGGGCAGACCTGGGAGACAGCAGCCATGGACAGGTGTAGGCTGAATTTAAACAGAATTTTAGGGGGCAGTCAAATGGGTCACATGGACAGTGACATAGGTCACATTACACAGACTATGGGAATTTGGGAGTAGAGTCAGTTCCAAGAAGAGGTGTTATGAAAGTGTTTTGTGGACTGCAGGAGTTGGGGAGACTGTCACATTCCGAGAAAGAGAGTAAGGAGACTGTTGTAACTGGGGTGGGAATTTGTCACACCAGACAAACAATACAACCTCAGAGAAATAGAAACTTAACAGATTTTTTGTAAACAGGTAGGGACCCTGGGCAGGGCCTTAATTGGCAAGCTAACTCTGAGATCTTAGAATCTTTATTAGCTATGCATCAGACAAGGGCCTCATATCTAAAATGCACTCCAAGCTAAAAAAAAATTAGCCCTTGCAAAACAAATCCTCAAAGAAACAACAGCCCAATTAATAAGTGAGCTAAGGATTTAAAGAGAGACTTATCAGAAAAAGAAATAAGAATGGCTAATAGACACATGAAGAGATGTTCAACATCTATGGCCATAAAAGAGATGTAAATCAAAACTACATTGAGATTCTACCTCACCCATTAGAACTGTTATTATCAACAAAATTAACAATAACAGATGCTAGCAGGGATGTGGCTAAAAAGGAACAATACTACACTGTTGATGGGAATTTAAACTGAAAAGTATATGGAAATTCCTCAAAATACTCTAAACATAGAGTTTCCCTATGACTCAGAAATCCCACTCCTGGGCACAAACTAAGCTACACTTAAGCAACCAGCACAATCATGTTCATTGCAGCACTATTTACTATAGCCAAGATATGGAATCAGCCCAGATGCTCCTCAATAGATGAATGGATCAAGAAAATGAGGTATATATACACAAATGGAATTCTTCTATATTACATCATAAAGAATGACATTGTCCCATTCATAAAAAATGGAAAGATATGGAAAAAAATACTAAATGAAGTAAGCCAAACAGACCCAAAGAAATTAGTTGTGTGGTTTCCCTTATTTGTAGTATTTAGAATGTGCCTATAAATCTACAAGGAAACCCAACAGATAGAAAAGACAAATAATTACACTTGTACCTGATTAATTAAGCAGCATGCTAAACATTCACACAGTGAGAACAAAGGAGGATATTCTTAGGAGAGGATCACAAGGGCTCAATTCCTATGCACATATGATCACATAAAATGATACTTATCAAAATGAGCTTCAAGAAATGAAAGCAAGAGTTTTTTATTGTACTGTTTGCATTTTTTCTGTTTGTCTTTGATTTATTCTCTCTGATTTTATTTTTATACCCTTTGTCTTATATATTTATCTGATTTGGGGAGGGGAAAGGGAAGCAAAGAAACGGTGGGACAAAGGGTGAACCAATTCAGCAGTGACACTCACTAGACACATGTTGGAAATGAACTATACAGCGTGTTGGGGATGGAAGTCAGGAGGGGAAAAATTGGTAGAGAATGAGGGAGGGGATGACATTGTTCAAAAGGAAATATACTTATTATCTGCCTTTCATAACTATAACCCCTCTATCATCACCTTTACAATACTTTTTTTTTTGTCAGTCATGGGCCTGGGCAGTGTCCCTCAGCTCTTCAGCTCAAGGCTAGTGCCCTACCACTAGAGCCACAGTGCCACTTCTGGCTTTTTTTTTCTGTTTATGTGGTACTAAGGAATTGAACCCAGGGCCTCATGCATGCAAGGCAAACACTCTACCACTGAGCCACCTTCCTAGCCCTACAATATTTTTTTAAAATATGGATTCTCTAGCCTTTTGAAGATGAACATACCTTATATGTGATATGTAGAGAGATTGGGTCACTACCTACTTAGCAAGATACATATATATATATATATATATATATATATATATATGAAGCAGGAGCTAAATAAAAATGAAACAGCTACATAGAACCTTTAAAAGGGAAAATCAGAAATCATAGATACATATGTGTATAGATTTTATTCAGCATACTACACTTAACTACCTTAAGGTACTGCAACTCCTAGAGTGTAACTTTGTGAAAGAACAGGTGACACTGGGAGTTCTAAGATGGGTATGAAGCATTGTGTGACTATCAGGGCACCATTTTTTCCTTCTGGGATCCAGCCCATGGTTTCTTACCCTAGCAGTGGGCTATGACTTCCAGGAGTCTCTTATGCTAGAGTAGAAGAGAATTAAGAAGACACTGGGTGGCTCAGTCTATAGTTCACCATTTAATATGGAAATATTACAGTGTTTAAAATATAAGGATTGTTTTATAAATACATGCCAGTTCAGTGTCATTCCCATCATAAGGTGACACAGGCATCACAGGCATCGTTTCAGAGTGGCAGATAAAATCTTGTTATATCTAAACATCAGTGGAAACATTTTGCTTAAGGTAAAGTTTAAGAAGTCATTCAAGTCATTTCCTCTGGCCATCTGCCTTCTAAAATGTGGACTTATCTTAGAGTTTGTTTCACTTAGCATAATCTTATATGGTCATATGTACATAGCTTTTGACCTTTTCTGCTTGTTGGTAAGATTATCCTAGATGTATACTAGTTATTGCAAATAAGGGAAACCATGGGACCTATGTTGCTTTGGGTCTGGCTTACTTCACTTAATATAATGAACCCTAAGATATGGACACAAGAGGTTTTTTCTTTGTTGCTGTTGTTTTTAATGTACTGTGTGATTTTTCTTTGTTTGTTTCTTTTGTATGTTCTTCCCCCTATGGTATAACCTCTGTTGTCACTGTATTTGATTCTGGTGCCCTGCATCTTCTATATACATTTTTCTAATTTGGGGAGGGGAAAGGGAATAACAAAATGCTGAAATAAGGATTCAGGTTGACCTATTGCAACAATAAGATGTACAAGACACTATGTTGAAAACAAACTTTACAGCTTGGGAGGGGGAAGGGAGGAGGTTGGGAGGTGGAGAGGGAAGGGATAGTAGGGGAAAAACAAAGGAGGGGGTAACAATGCTGGACAGGAAATGTACTCACTACTTTATTCTTGTACTCACTACAGTTACTCATGTAACTATAGTTACATGAGTACACGTTACAGTTACATGAGTAACTATAACCCCTCTGTACAGTATCTTTACAATAAGAAAATAAATAAAATGTGGGCTTAAATGTGGAAGATTTAATCTTCTTGTTATTTCAGTTTAAAATCCCAATCCGTTTTTGGAACAGTTATTTATAATTAATAAGATATTGCTAAGCCAGTGCCTCTTGAATCCTTGGTAAATTATAGGAATCATAGTGTGCCTCCCTTGTAGCTCCTTGTAGCCAACAGAATTTCCTGATCTGTCACCAAGAAAAGTAAAGTGAGTAGGCAGATTATATTTCAGTGTCTACTGCATGATCGAAGCTGAGTACATTCTTAACATCTGCTGTGGCACTCTTCATTCCATGCTTACATAGCAAACAATCCAAAAAGCAAACAGTAACAGCAATTTTTCAACCCCAAACTGACATATGTAAGTGGTCTGATGACTCCTTTTGTGTAGTTATTAAAAACTACAGTTGAAGTATTTCCATTCTAAATTTTGTTGTACACCAAATCAAATGCAAATCCAGTTAGGAGAATGCAGGGAAACCACATTTTGAGAGGTTGAATTTGGAGTCTTTTTTGGAGGCCAGAGAATGTAGATGGACTCCTGTCTCCAAGATCTGCAGCCCTGAACAGAGGTTACATAAAGAGTTTAAAAGCAAAGACCACATGCGTGGGGTGGGTGCTAAGCAAATACAGATCTTACTAGGTTCAAGCTCAGGTACCAGCAGAACTTTATTTTATATAGGGAGAATATGCCTCGACCTTTCCATATAGGGGAAATCTTAGATTCAAGCCATTTAAGGAAGTAATCAAGGCAGAATCAGAGCATTTTTCTATGCTAAGCTTTCCTAAGGCTATGACACCTGTATTTCTCTGAAGTAGAGCTCTCCAGCTCACCTAAAGCTGGGCATCTACAATTCAATGAATGGCCTCTCTCACCTCTAGGCTTTTCAGCACTGAGAACTTCCTATACCCAGCAAGAGTCTCCAGGATGGCTGTAAGAAGTTACTTAGACTCAGCCTCTTCACTTCAGTTTGATGCTCTTAATTATTATACTTTATGACTGATATCTCTCTAAAAGACAGATTAACAAAAGTATGACATTTTATTTAATACAAGTTTTATTGGAGGATCCCACAAAAATAAGCCTGACCTGGGTGTGTGTGTGTGGGGATGTGTATTTTTATGTAGAATTGGGCCAAGATAGATAGAAGAAAGTGACAGAAATTAGAAGACATCTTGAGAATCAAGAACTAAGACTAAAAGAAATAGCTAAAAGATTTAAATGTTTCATGTATGAATAAAATGTCACACTGACCTTGGCCACTCCGTTGGGTATTGTCCTTGGCAGAGTGAACTGTTGCTTCCCCTCCTTTGCCTGGAATTCTAAATTTCAAAATTGAAACCATACCTAAATTATTTAGATGTTGACATAAATAGTCTTTATTTCAGAGCAGCAAAAGTTAATCCTCTTAAGAAGGTACATTTAAGAAAGTACTGCAGTGGCTCACAGCTGTAATTCTAGCTGATCAGGAGGCTGAGATCTGAGGATTATGGTTCAAAGCCAGCTCAGGCAGGAAAGTCGTCTGTGAGACACTTATCTCCAATAAACTACCAAAAATACAAAAGTGGAGCCTTAACTTTGAACAAGAAAAGCTCAAAGACATTGCCCAGGCCCTGAGTTCAAGCCCCAGGATGGCACACAGACCCTTCTTTTAAATGTTAAACAATTGTCTTAGATGAGTCCCATTTCAGTAATCCCTTGGCCAAAAAGGAATCTTTAAGGTTACAATAAATAGACAAGTAGCAGGGAATGGCAGCAGCGAAGACTACACAATCCGCAATTAAAACATATGAGTTTGTTGAGCCCTGGAGCACTGACATGCCAGGATTGTACCTGACATAGGGTTCCCAGGTGATAGATGGCCCCAGGCACCACCGGCCTACCTTGGCTTTTTAAACATTACTCCACAGGGGCGGGGGAAGGGGAGGAAAAGGGGAGCTACAATCGTACATCATAAAGCTGTTTTTTCGGATTCCAACCAACGCCGCAGCCAGTTTTAAGTATAAACTTTCCACCCAAGGATATCATTTGCTTCCTGCCGAAGCTGCGGTGGGAAGCAGAGGAACAGAACAAAGGATGTTAATGGCTCAGCTTAGTTGGGGAACACATAGTTCAGGAAAGAGCAGTAGTAGGGTTACAAAACCTAAAATAACTAGTTAGGTACCAAGAAAGTCTTAGCCAGAGGAAGCTTACTTACATTCATATTTTTTTAATTTAATTTGATTTTATTTGTGAACATACTGTACAGAGGAGTTACAGTTACTACATTCATATTTTAAATCCATTCATCATTCACTTCACAGTTTAAGTCAAATACTACAGTTTATTTCTAATTCCCCATGACATCATTAAATTCATTTATTGTCCACCTTATACAATTCAAGTCAAGTACTATAATTCATCTCTAATTCTCCATCCTATCAGACACATGTTACAAGACCCCTTGATTATAAGCTACTGTATATCCATTCTCTCCTTGTCTGGGTGATAACATCAAAACAGGAACTTAGTAAAATGATTGAAGACTGCTACACAACAACTATCTAGGAAAAGTTTAAACAGAGCCTCCTTCACCTCAGTTTGGAAGTAAATGTTCCTGGGATGAGGACTGCCTATTTGAGCCCTCATCTCTCATGCTGTATGCCTTTTCTTCCTGTCTTATTTGCCCCTACTTTATTCTTCCTTTCTATTTGCTCCTTATCTTGTGAGTTTCATTCATGACTCTTTTCAAAATTCTTTACACTCTTAAATTCAAGAGTCTTGTTCAGATAGACAATGGAGAGGCTAGTCAAGAATCCCATTCTTCTCACCTACAAACCCTTCTACAGTGACTGTGTAATTTGGAGAATGAAAAGATTGTCTGTTCAAATACTTTTTAGCATCTCTGTGGGAGATTTTCTCACTGTGGATATAGAATATATATGTTATATAGCAGAAAGAATAACTTTCCTAGGTTTTCTGACTTGGTTTAAACCAAAGTTTCTGTGACTCAAATTAGGTGAGTATGCAGTTCCTGCTTCTGGATTTTTCTCAATTTCTTTGTCTTAGAACTTCTCAGGTTTCCAAGGTGCCATATTTTGGTGTATTTCCTATACCCCAACATAATCATCATGCATGATCCAGCTTATTCTTGAAAGGATCCTTCACATCCATCCCAGGGGACCACGCAGAGGCAGGCAGGCACAGGAGAAAGATTATCATAAGGTTTAATAGAGGAGCCATATTTCCCTTGGAGGGGGAGCACATGGCACCCTTCACTATCCAGGGCTGGGAGGTGCCCAGGTCTGGATGGAGCTGAGGACCAAAGGTAGGCATAATGCCTACAATTTTTACTCTGATTTCCATTGGGTTTGGCTCCTTGGCTATGGCATCTCACACAGGCTGTCTCTGGTCACTGGGATTAGAGGAGGCTTCTCCTCTGGATTCCAGGTAGACAATTATTTTGAGTCAACAGACCTGGGTAACCAACAGAGACTTAAATAAGCACTCTAATGCTTCCTTTCAATGGTGTCTGTCACTTCAACAACATTGAATTTTAAACTCCTACTTGAGTAGTTTTAAAAAGAAGAGACTCAGCCGGTGGCTCACACCTGTATTCATAGCTACTCAGGAGGCTGTGATCTAAGGATCCCAGTTTGAAACCAGGTTGGAAAGTTCAATTTCCAATTAACCATAGAAAAAGCTGGAAGTAGCTCTGTGGCTCAAATGGTAGAGTGCTAGCCTTGAACAAAAGGAGCCTCAGGGACAGTACTCAGGTTTAAAGACTCCATAGAAAACTCATCAGTTTATTTTAATTCTTCTGTTCTCATTGTAGTTTCTTTATGCTATGGTGGATTTAATAGCTCATTGATTTGGTTGTCTGACTTTAAAATTCACTATCTACAATTTTGGTTGTAGTTTTAGTAAAAATGTACATTCTTCTGTACTCTGAAGAAATACTATTGACGCCTAACAATGAAGAACATACTTTTTACTTATTCTGTGAGTTATCTGAAATCTCTAAACTATAGAATAACAGTGCTCTTGGAAACAGTGATAACAATCCTCTTAGCTACAATCCTCATCATTTGCATATAGTAAAACATGGTCACAGTGTCTAAAGGGATTGAGAGTGCATAGAGGTAAATAGTAATGCACAATCATATCATTGTATCTTAAAAACTTAATAGTGCTTCAATCTTGGGTACTACTCAACAAATTCTTATTATAATCCTTTGAAAAGAAAAAAAACTGAATTCCAAATATTTGACATTATATATTCGAAGCATTTCTTATAGGAAAACAAGAATGTTGATTCTATAAAAAATGTTTTTTCCTACTGTTACCATAAAATTCTTATCCTGTAGGTGTAGTAGAAATTCAAGTTAAAAACAAACAACATGCAGTTTGCGAAGGATGATTCTAACGTTGTTAATTAAAAGAATAAAATTTAGTCACAAATGCCTGGGTAGAACTAACATGGAATCAAAGGAAAAAACAGCTGTAGGAGGTGTAGGAAAAACAAACTTAATGTACCAAAGTGATCATTACCAAGGGACACACAGAGAAACACCCCACACTAACAGGGTACTTTTTTTTTGGCAAGAGGTTAGTTTATATAAATAGAGGGAAGATTTTCTCATTGTACATTTAACTAAATTTTCTTCTTCACTCAGAATATACTTTCAAATAATTAAAAAGTTAATGGTACCTCATATTTGTAAAAGGTTGAAATAGGAAAGTGTTATAACCCAATCAGTGTGAATACAAAGGCACTACAATTAATAAGCCCAATTATAGAAGTGTTTATTGCAAAGGGGTATAGGCTTCCCAAATCATGCAGCCCAGAGAAAGCTCAGAGCTAGTCTTCTAAAGGAAAAAAAACCCACCTTCTTTTTGATAAATGATGTATAGATTATTTTTGTTTTGTGAAACACATACAGAAGCAAAACTGAGCATTATTAGTAAATTTAGACTTACTTTCCCAAATACTGGGATGGAACATTTTTGGATTTTTCACAGAACCTCACTGATCAAACACCTTGCAGTTTTTTTTTTGCAGAACCCACTAAACAACAGCTCTGGGGGTCAGAGGCCTTTTTCCTTTGAGGCACAAAATGGTGTTACTTTTGTCAGACTTCAGGATTAAAGGTATAACCTACTTCATTCCCCACTGGTTTTTGTGCATGAATTAAATCACTGATTCATTTTCCCCATATATTTTTGGGGGAATTTGAGAATAGGTCAGTCTGAGCATGAGGAGTTTGATAGAGGTAATTTTCTTTTGAATTATTCCAATAATCCAATTTATTATGCAAGGCCCAACCATGATGGCCAGCAGTCACAGAGCGAGTGGATCTACAATGGCTGAAATGAGTATAGTTATACAGGGAGACCAAGTGAACAAATTTGGGAGCCATCTTTTCTCTTGTTTGTCCTTTTCCCATTGTAGCTTGATGTTCTTTCTCACCAGAGACAGACTATTCCTTATGATCCCTGAATTGTTTTCATAAAAGAAACAATTCTCTCCTAGAGCCACACATAGACCCCTTTGTTGGAGAAAGAGGAGATCCAAGCCCCTTTGGTTCTGTAGGACCATTGCAGCTAGGGAATTTACTTGATTCTCAAGCTGAGGGAAGTTTTCTAGGTGGCTAAGATCAGTGTGTACCTAAGTAGACAATTCCCCCTTTTTTCTCTTTTTATTAGAACCACAGTTCCAACTGCAGTTGACTCCACAATTCCCAGTCCCATTAGAACCGGTACCAAGATGAGGACTCTTTTCCATTGGGGTAAGGAAGGTGGAGGGTAGATTAGGGTTCTTCCCTCATCCCCATCATATAAGTACACTTGGGGAAGAATATACACTAGAATGCATAATAGAGGGATGCTTTTAAGCATAGAGGAGGAGGCACACCTAGTTAGCCCATTTGTACAGGTAAACCGGGTATGGTTAGGTAATTGGTAGAATACTTCAAAACTATCATTTACTACAATTTTTTTTATTGCAAATTGAAGTATAGGAGGAGTGCTGAAAGGGGGGAGCAAGTCCCAGTTTCCTGCACATCTCCCAGCATTAGTCGAGGCTGGTTACCATTGGCAGCAGCTAGCATCCCTGGTCGTACTTAGTGAATTGATAAGACCAAGCCTAATAGAGTAAGGGGGTTTTGAGTTTAAACAAAGCCAGCAATATGCTCCTCGCTACAGCCAAGTAGGCCTCCTTGGGCTAGCCTGGTATTTTCTTTGAATAGTGAATAGAATGTCTGGATCCCTTCCTGTTACATAGTCTTATGCCCTGTGTTTACCCTGTGTCCCAGTTGTCTCTGCTATATTTTATCTTGGGCTTAAACTCTACTGGGTTGCAAGAACCCCCTTTATAGGAGGAGGGAATAGAGGTCTGTCTGTACCTCCCTAGTAATGCCATTTCTCCTATATCACTGGTTCATGTGGATTTCCAGATACTAGTGCAGTCTCAAAGACAAAAATTAGGACACATGCAAAAGTATTAGTCTAAAGGGTACTGGGAGGCTTGAACTTTCTATTCTATTCTCTCCTTTGAGCCGGGAATGATGTAGCCATTTAAGGATGTCATTGCCATAGGAGTGGTCAACCTGATGGTGTAGAGTCCTTTTTAGATGGCTATTGATCATTCTTGGTGAACTTCTAAACCCAAATGGAATCTCCAGGTTGGAAGGGCTAGGCTGGATCTGGGCTGGGCCATAGCAGCGTGTAGCAGCATCTCCCAGCATCTTTCAGACTGATTGCATACCTCTTGCTGGCCTGCTTGCATGTTCTATAGACTGGTTAAGAAAGCATATTTAACTTAACCTATGGTGGGAGCTTGACTTTAATGAAATGTCCCAATAATTTCCTTGTTTTCCCTGAGTACACAGGTTTTGGAGGCTGTCCCTGTTCTGGTTTTTTAGGACAGTTTTAGGCAGTGATCCCTGGGTAATTTATCAGAGTGACAACTTTTATTAACCATATTTCTTAATAAGGTTAGAATATTTTTGAGTGGGGGAAGACGTAGAGGGCTTGAACCTGTAATCATCTCTCACAAGTGCGGTGTCCACATTGGCACACTTGTTACCACTGTTTTCCCATGCCTCATTTTACATCTATTTTGTCTTATTTTGAAATTGACTTTGGTTCCTTGACCTTAAGGGGAGTTGATGGGCAAAGATTCATCTTCTGTATCTTCTTCAAGGTGGGTAGGGGCATTAGACCCTACCTAGCCAGGAACCTAAAACCTTAGCCTCTTTTACCAAGGGGTTGCCAGAATCATATGTCATTAGGAACAATATTTACTCCAGACTGGAAAGAACATACAATATTTAACTTTTAACAACTGCATAGACTTTTTGGGCTATGGTACTGTAGCTTGTATAGCACTCTGGTTTGTAAAGCATTTTCCTGACTAACTGGGGAACCTGACCTCTGTGACCTTTACAATGTATAATAACAACCTGTGCAGGTTCCCAGATAGCTCTTAATAGAGACATGATCTCAGGTCCACAAACTTCCTTTCCTGAAAAGATGAATTTACTGTCAATTAGGGCTTTGAGCAGATACTGGGGGCTGGCATTTTATTAACTTAAAATTATCCCCTTTTTGACAACCTTAGCTTTTTGCTACCCACTATAACAGATGACTGACAGGCAAGGGTGTAAGTTCCCACCCAGTTACAAAACAGACAACCCTGGACATTATTAGATCAGTATGCTTATAAACTATTTTCTTATGATCTCCCAGCTCTGATTAATTTTGAAGGGCCAAGCACAGTGACTCCAAGATCTGATGTCATCTTTGCCATCTAAGCAGTATCTTTTAATTGCCTCTAGATACCTGTCATTTCCAACACAAGCTAGGAATGTCTTTTCCATATTGGCATTTCCTTGGTCAGTCACTGGACTTGAACTCAAGGCCTGGGCTCTGTCCCTGAGCTCCCCAACTCAAGGCTAGCACTCTAACTCTTTGAGCCACAGCTCCACCTTCCACTTCTTCCAGTGCTCTGCTGGTTAATTAGAGATGAGAGTCTCACATGGGAACTACCTGGGCTGACTCCAAAATAGAGTCTTTGTCAAACAGCCCCCTTTTTTCTACTTGAAGCAACAAGGAGATAAGTAGAAATAGTCCCCAGACATGGTCTTACCTGGAACTTATAAAGAGGCAAAGTTATATTTGACAAATTTATAAGAATCATCTGTAGTCATCAGTTGGCCTGCCTGTAATTCATCAACAAATTTATAAAGGCAAAAACTTAAACAGCTATTAAACAATTATTTTCTAATTTTTCACTGAATATAGCACTAATTAAAACCAATATTACCAAATCAAACCTTTGTGATTACAATGAAGAATGCAGGAGAATAGGCTCTGGATCCAAGGAAATGCACATCCTTGAGAAGCAAACATTATGCACCAAAAAAGGCCTTAACATATATACTTTAGTGAACTTCATTAGTCTAAATTTTTTTCTTTTTCATTTTGAAAAACATTTAGAACAATTTTTACTTTTTTATTTTTATCCAGGATCCCAGTTTTGACTTTTTTCCATACCTTTTTACTATCCTCTCCTTTACCATGTTACAGCTTAGCTTTTATTTGCATTTGAATAATCCCTTTGAAACATTAGGTCCCTTTACCTCTTCACTTAAAAAAAAAATGCATGTAAGTGCAAAATAGCATTGAAACCAGATTGCATCACAGATAAACCCTTTTCAAACCTCCTTTAAAGCTTTTTAAAATTTCATACATTCCAAGGGACAGCTTTAGAAATATTAACTACTAATTCTATCACCCACCACACCTCAGTTTTTTTAATGTCCATCTGTAAGAAAAGAGGGGGGGGGAGGGGGGAGGCTGGGAAGGGACGTGAAGGATAAACAAAGGAGGAGGCTGCAATGCTTGGTAAGAAATGTACACATTATCCTGCCCATGTAATTGTAACCCCTCTGTACAGTATGTTCACAAATAAAATAAAATTAAAAAAAAAAAGAGACCAGAAGCAAAGATGGGCCATCTTATGTAATGGGCAACCCCATCTGATTCCTTAGGGTTAGAGTATCTGCTTTTGTGCCAGCTTACCCTCTCACCCATCCTTAGGGCAAGGTAAGCTGCACCTTTGCCAGATCAACCCTTATGCCTTGAAGATGGGCCACCACTGGCCCATTAGCATTTTGTTTTTTAGTCTTTTCTCTTTATTTTTGACTGCAATAACAAAGCGATTTCAGACCACTAGTCAGAATGGGCAATGTCTTTAACAATATTAAACTATTATACTTAAATTCCTGATACTTGACCTCAATTTTTTTAACAGTAGAGGGAAATAAATCCTAAGTCCTCAAGAGATTTGCATTTTTGATAAGCCAGACAACTCTTTTTTTTTTGGCCCCCCCTTTTTTTTTATTGTGAGAATACTGTACAGAGGAGTTACAATTACATGGGCAAGATAACGAGTACATTTCTTATCAAGCACAACTCTTTTTTTGGGGGGGGGGTCCAGTCGTGGGCCTGAACTCTGGGCCTGGGCACTGTCCCTCAGCTCTTCAGCTCAAGGCTAGCGCTTTATCACTTGAGCCACAGCACTGCTTCTGGCTTTTTTTCTTTTTGCTTATGTGGTGCTGGGGAATCGAACCCAGGGCCTCATGCATGCAAGGCAAGCACTCTACCACTGAGCCACCTTCCCAGCCCAAGCACAACTTTTGATTACAGGTTTTTTTGTTTTTTTTGATTGGTCATGGGGCTTGAACTCTGGCCCTGGGCACTGTCCTTGAGCTCTTCAGCTCAAGGTTAGCACTCTCCACTTGAGCCACAGTGCCACTTCTGCTTTTCTGTTGGTTAACTGGGTTGGCTTTGAACTGTGATCCTCAGATCTCAGCCTCCTGAGTAGCTAGGATTACAGGTGTGAGCCACTAGCACCCAGCTTGATTATAGTTCTAAGAGCTTTTATTTTGAACATGTTCACACACTCTCACACATAGACCCTTGTGCATAAAGATCTTAATGCACTCAAAAATGAATATTGGCCATACATTTTTGGAATTTTAGTGGCAAGAGGTACTTTTGCCCATAACCAAACAAAATATCTTACTCTTACAGATGACCAAGATCTGAGACAAAACTTTGCTAAAAAATTAATAAATCACCTTAGCATCCCTCAGCCCCATTCTCTAGGGTTTGCTTCTGTTAGCAAGTTATTAGTATAACAATTAACCTTTGAATACCTTTAGATAAAGGAAGGGTATGGGGTTACCTGAAGCTAACCCTTTGCCCACATGGTGGGCTGACCCTGTCTTTTACTCAATTTTAGACAAGAGCACTTTAGAATTTTAATTTAAGTTGCCAAAGTTAACAAAGGATCAGAACCAGGACTGAAGCTGCCTGTGCCCCACCTCCAACTTCCAGCTGGGCCATTGAGTAGGCTACAGCCAGATGCTAGAACTTTGACTCCCCCTAGAGATATCCAAATAACGAACAAAGACACAGAAATCAGTACCAGACAAGACAGGAACACAAAAATTGAAGGCTGAGTAGGGGCCTCTCCCACCATGAGTGGGCCTTCCCCAGTTTAGCCCTAACCACAAGTCTCTTCTGCCCTGAGAGCAAACCATGAAACCAAATCCTTGGGGGAAGAATAAAGCCAGTCAATATCACAAAGGGAAATAGAGACAAACAACTCAAATCGACAAGACAAACAAGAAGGGCCCACAAATTCAATTGGGTCCCACTCTAGGGACCTCTAACAGCTACCATTGACATCTTAGGGGAGCTGGTGGCAGGGAGTTCAGGCCATGTCTGGCTCTCCCACAGTCCACTCTGAGGCACCTAGGGGTCATGATATGATTTGTATTAGAGTTTAATCACCATTCCTTGGTTTGGACCATTGGTTGTGAACCAGTTCACCTCACCTAACTTTTCTTCCTTCTGGTTCTTCTAACTCTTTAAATTTAGAATGTGTCAGAATTACATTTTTGTTAGTCACTATATAATACTAGAACAGTGCTGAAAATGAAAATGAACTTTTAGACACCAAGTCCAGTTCCACATGTTGGAGTTCCTCTTGCCCATATATGACAAAGAGATATGGTGAAAAGCAGAGAAAAAATTTATTAGATGGCAGCTATGGAAAGACAACAGTTCAATATATCTCCAATCATCTTCAGGGACATAGACATTTACCTTAGACTAAATAGAGAGTTTTGGGGAGTAGAGGGTGAAAAAGTAGGCATAGTTAGAAAGGTCCCAAGTTACATGTGTGTGTTGTCAGAGGTAGTGATAGGTGGTTTGACAGTCAATTGTCTCAGAATTTAACAAGTGAGGATTTGTTACAATAAGAGTCATTGATGCCTGGCAGCTGTTCTAGTCCTTCCTGGACTCTGAGATGGCTCCAGGGTGACTACAGAGAATAATTGCTCAGAATAAATGACAGGACCCAGGTACAAAATGGAGGATTCTGGGACTGCTAGCCTTCATCCTGCTTCCAGTTAATTTGTAGGCCAAAGTAAAGAGCCTGTGTTTCCTAGCAAAATTAACCCCTTACAAAAAGTATAAGATTATAAATAAATAAGATTATAATGAATTATAAAATAAATAAGATTACAATAAAATATAAATCATATTTTACTTAAACATTAAAAAATTGCTATTGGTAATTTTAATTCATTCTCACAAATCTCATCTTGATCTGAGAAATCCTATTTTCTTTTGCCTACTCAATGATTTTATGAGTGTAATGAGTTATTCACATGTATATGGTCAATGTTGGTGTAAACTTGTGCTGCTAGTGATTGAAAATCATAGTGCATTTGAATACTATTATGTATAGTTGCTAGGGTTGTATCATAAATCAGATACAAGTCCAGTCATGAGAAAACAAAGACATCACATTTTGAAAGGTCAAATTTGGAGTCTTTTTAAAGGTTGGTGACTACAGATGTACTCTTGTCTCAAATATCTGCAGCCCCCAATATAGCTCACACTAATTTTTTTCTTTCAGTGAATTATATCCTATCTCTTTAAAAATTTATTTTGTTTTATTTTATTGTAAAGGGAATGTACAGAGGGGTTACAGTTACATAAGGTAATGAACACATTTCTTGTCAAACGTTATTACTCCCCCTCCCTCATTTTTCTCCCATTGTCACTCCCTCTAGCTTCCCCCTCAAGTTGTAAAGCTCATTTCCAACACATTGTCTTATGAGTATCACTGTTGCATTGGTTCACTCTTTGTCCTTTTTCATCACCATTTTGTTATTCCGCTTCCTTTCCCCACATCAGATAAACATATATACAAGACAAAGGGTAGCAAAAAAAAAACCACTAAACTTTTAAAGAAAAAGACCAAACGTTTGGGTGCTGGCAAAGCCCTAACATAAAGGCATCAGGAGAGGCACCAGAAGCAGGGATTCCTGAATTTGCATATCTTTTCTAGGGCTCAACAACAGGTGCATCTGATTTGCATATCTTCTAAAACAGAACCCCTCCTGTTCCATCCACTGAGCTAAGCATCTGCAATCCAAAGGATGGCTTGTTTCACCTCTAGACCTTGGAATCTGGGTGGACAGCCTCGTTTGTTATCTGGTTAGGAGCTAGGATGGTTGTGAAAACAAGATGACCCACTTAGACATAGTCTTTCCCTTACTTCATTCCCCACTGGTTTTATATACATAAAATCAGATAATTGATTTCTCAAGTAGAAAGCTGCATCAAGCCCTTAGAACTGAGAGCCTACCCAAGTTACTTTAACCAAAGTTTTACAAATGAGGCTCTCCTGGCATATACCTGTTTCAGTAGCATAATGACATAGCCAGTCTTACCCAGTCAGGCTGGGTAAGATTTACAGAGAGAATGTCCCACAATAGTCTTAGTTCCAGCAGATCCAAAGTGGCCTTCTTCCAGGAATCAGCTGCATGTGATGGAGTCAGGCAGGATTCCTGTCTACTTTCACCATGGTGCCGAGGGTCAGGATGAAGATGTAGAGTCCCCTCCAGATAACTGTCAGGCCATTCTTGAACTTTACCCAAATGGAATCTCCAAGTTGGAAGAGATGGGCTGGATCTGGGCTAGGCTACAGTAGTATCAGTGCAAATTTTTTGGCAGTGGCCTGGGGCAACTTACCAGGGTGACAACTTTTGGTAATGAGATTTCTTTTTAATAAGGTTAGGATTTTCTAGACAGACATAGAAGGCTTGAGCCTGTAACCATCTCATCCAAGTGCAGTCTCCACACTTGCCATTTGTTACCACTGTTTTTCATACCTCTTCTTTTAATTTATTTTGCCTTATTTTTCAAAAAATGACTCTACTCTCTTGATCTTAAGGGGAGTTGCTGGGAGAAGATTCATCTTCTGTAACTTCATCAGGGATACTGACCATGACTAGCCAGGGATCTATAAACCTTAGTCTATTTTACCAAGAGGTTCCCAGGATCAGATGTCATTAAGGAACAATATTTACTCCAAACTGTAAGGTACATACAACAATTAATTTTTAACAACCACACAGACTTTTTGGGTCTACAGTGTAGCCTGTTAGCACTTTGGTTTGTAAAAGCATTTTTCTGGCTGCTTAGGGAACCTGACCTCTGGTTACCTTAATAATGTCTAAGTTACGTGTGCAGGCCTTTAGACAGCTCTCAATAGGGACATGATCTTAGGTCCACAAACTCCACAAACTTCTTTTCCTGAATTTGTGTGGATGGTGCCAGCCCCAAATTACTGCCAGTTAGGGCTTTGAACAGATGGGGGGGATTTTAAACTACCCCCACACACACACACCTATTTGAAAACCTTAGCTTTTTACTAGTCACTATCACAGATAGTGACTAGTCAGTGACTAGTCTGCCCAGTTATGAAGTAAACAGACATGGGCATTAGAAAGAATGCTTACAAACTATTTTCCCATGACCTCCAACACATGACTCCAGGATCTGACATCATCTCTACGATTTGAGCAATGCCTTTTAGCTGCTTCTAGACATTCTGTTGCTTTGTCCCAGGAGTGTATTTTTCACACAGGAATAAATGCTCCATTGGCATTTCCCTTGCTTGGCTGCTGGACTTGAACTCAGGCCTGAGAACTGTCCCTGAGCTCTCTAGCTCATGGCTAATGCTCTACCACTTTGAACTACAACCCCACACTTCTGCTTTTTTTCAGCACTCTGCTGGCCAATTAGTGATGAGAGTCTCACAGAGACCCTTTTCTGCCCTGGCTGGCTTTGAACAGCAGTTCTCATTGATCTGAGAACAAAAAAACACTTTACTCCAATGAAGCAACTAAAGGAGGTCAGTAGAAATACTCCCTAAGCATGGTCTTATGTGGAACTTACTAAGCGTCAAAGTCACTTCTGGCAAACTTGTAAGAATCATCTGTTTCTCTGTGGGCCTAACTAATTGCTACAAAAGACCTGTAAGGCTAACTGGAATGGCAATTAAACAATCATTTTGTTAGCCCTAATTTTTCCTTTCTCCACTTTGTTTCACATTGAAACAAACAGGACAATTTTTACTTCCAAATTTAAATTCAGGAACCTATTTCTGATCTCCTTTCCAAGCCTAGCATTTTATACTTTAGCTTTCATTTGCATTGAATAATTCTTAGAAACCCTGAAGCACTAGGTCAGTTTTACCTTTCTGTCCTCACAGCCTCATTTTTTAAAGCTGCCAGTTTTTTTTCTTCTGTATCTGAGCTCTCTCAGAAAACCTTTGAACTCAAATTAGTTTTATACACTGCACCAAGAATCCAGACTTAAGAAATGAATAACAGAGAAACTTTTTGCTTTTTTACCAAAATGCATCTAATTGCAAAATAGCATAGAAACCAAGTTACATCAAAAGTTAAGCCTTTATAACCCTCTTTTAAAACTTTTATAACTTTTGAAACATCCTAATGGGCAGTTTTTAGAAAGACTAATTACATTACCCATTTTACCATCAGCTTTTAAATGTCCATCTGCAAGGGAAAAGAGACATAATGAAGATGAGCCATCAGACACATCCTATAGAATGGGCATATATCCATCCAACTCCTTAGGGTTAGATGAAACACTTTTTTGCCAGCTCCCCCACCATGTGTGGAGCCCCTACTAGGGCCTATCCCATCATGCATGGGTCCTCTGTAGGGCCTGTTCCACCATGTGTTGTCTGGCTGAGCTACACCTTTGCCAGATCACCCCATACCCCTGAAGATAGTCCCATCCTAAGTTTTTTTCATATTCTTTCCTCCTGATCTCCGACAGATAAAATCCAAAACAGTTCCAAACAAATAGGCAGAATAGGCAATGTCTTTAACAGTGACAAACAAACCTTTATACCCAAATTTCTGACACTTACCCAAAATTTTAACAGGGGAGGGAAATATAGCCTAAGTCCTCAAAATATTTACATTTTTGCTAAACCAGATAACTCTTGATTACAATGCTAACAGCTTCATGCATTAAAAAAAGATGTTTGCCAGGTGCCAGGTGGCTCTTACTCATAATCCTAGGTACTCAGGAGGCTGAGATCTGAGGATCATGGTTTGAGGCCAGCCTGGTCAGGAAAGTTCTTTTATCTCCAATTAATCACAGAAAAAGCTGGACTTGGCACTGTGGCTCAAGTAGTAGAGTGCTAGCCTTGAGCAAAAGGAGCTTTGGGACAGTGCCTGGGCCCAAAGTTCAAGTCCCAGGACTGGCAAAACAACAACAACAACAAACCCATGGATTTTTTCCAATCTTACCCTTGCAGATGATCAGGATTTAAGACAAAACTTTCTGAAGAAACACTTTAGCTGGGCCTCATTTCTCCAGGTTAGCCAGGCATTTTAGCATACCAGGCGGCCTTTGAATACTTTCCTATGGAGGAAGGGAGGGGGTTACTTGAAGCTAATCTCTTAACCCACCTGGTGGGCTGGCTGACTTTTACCCAATTTTAGACAATTTTCACATTGCCAGGATTTAGTTAGATGTCTGAACCAGGCCTGCCAAGGCCACCTGTGCCCTACCTCTGGGACACAGCAGTCCTGGACCATGCCCAGCTGGAGGCTAGACTTGCATTTCCCCAGAGATGACCAGATGAACAACAAAAAACATAGAAAACAAGGATCCACAAGACAGGAACATAAAAAAGGAAGGTGGCTGGGTGGGCTACTTCTACCTCTGCCATAACTCAAACTTCCTACTGTCTTGAGAGTCAACACTCTCTACAGTGTGAGAGTGCTACCAGAATACCAGATGTCGGGTAGTCCCCTATCATGGCCAGACACTGGGTAGTCTTCCACCACACCCAGATGCCTGGTGGTTTCTCATACCATGACCAGATGCTGGGTATTCTCCTACTTACTTATTATATAAAATGTATATATATATATATATATATATATACATATGTGTATATATAAATATATACGCATATTTTATTGAAAAGGTGGTGTACACCGCGGTTACAGTTACGTAAGTCAGGTAACAAGTACATTTCTTTTTGAACAGTGCGACTCCTCCCTCATTTTCTCCCATTTTTGTCCCTCCTGACTCTTTTCCCCACTAAGTTCACTTGCTATATTTTTATTAGTACTTTATGGTTTTGTGTAAGATAGTGTGATGTGCTACACTATCTTCTATATGTTGCATCTCTTGATTACAGCATTTTCTCTTCTGCTTGATTTATTCTTGTTTAGATCATCATAGCCCTAGAAAGAATAGATATTTTATACACACATACACACACCCCTAGTTTAAGTGTGTGCAGTTGGTTATACTATGCATATTTGTGTAGATGCATTTTGTGATGTTCACAAAATGATAAAATAGCCTAATAGTGCATTTTCACTTATGTATATATATATATACATACATATGTATATATATATATATATATATATATAAACATTCACATTTTAATGTTCTCTGCACACTGTAGAGGTGAACAACTTCTGAAATGAAATGCAGTGCAAACTGCATATCTGTGGTTTGGGATCCTTTGGCAGAGGTATGTGCCCTTAACTAAGCTCATCATATGATCTGTTTCTGGACCTTATGGAACAGGATGCCATTTATTCAGAGGTTCATATGTTTTCAGGTGTTTCAAGAGCCAAAAATATATTGTTATGAAGTGAATGGTTTTCAATTTGTTGTTCTGTGTTTTCTCACATTTAAAAAATCATGTAATATGAATTATAGGGTACCGGAGATGCTGATTGTCATTTTAAAATTAAGAAGAACTTGGAAAATGCATCTATAAGCTTGGAATCTGTGAAGAGCCCAGGGCTGTTTGTTGGACTTCAACCAGATGGAAAGGCAAAAGCAGTTGTTTATACCAAAGAAGAGAATGTTTGTTTCTATCCACAAGTTATCCAATGTATGTGTAATGTAAAATACTTTACATTTGGTTTGCTTTATAATGACTTATATAGTATATGATAATTTCATCCAATTTTACTAAGAAAAATTCTCCAATGCTTTACATAATTCTAGATATAATATTGAACTCTTTTTTAAAAATTATTTATTTATTTAGTGCTGGTCCTAGGGCTCTGGGCCCTGTCCCTGAGCTTTTGTGCTCAAGGCTAGTGACCTGCCACTTGTGCCAGTGCCGTACTTCTGGCTTGTTTTCTTTGTTGTTGTTGTTTTTAATGTATTATGTGATTTCTTGTTTATTTTTTTTAATAAATTTTTTATTGTGAAAATACTGTACAGAGGGGTTACAATTACATGAGCAAGGTAATGAGTGCAATTCTTACCAAGCATTGTTGCCTCCTCCTTTGTTTTTCCCCTACCATCTCTTCCCTTCCCTTCCCTCCCATCTCCACAACTACACCCCCACCACCTAAATTGTAAAGTTTATTTTTCGACATAGCATCTTGTACATCTCATTGTTGCAATGTGTCAACCTGTATCCCTATTGAAACAATTTGTTTTATGTGTGTGGTTATTTGGAGATAAGAGTCTCAAGGACTTTCCTGCCCATGCAGGCTTTGGACCACAATACTTAGATCTCAGCTTCCTGAGTATCTAAGATTACAGGCACGAGCTTTAGGTGCCTAGCATCCTTCGTAAGTTTTTGCAGTGCATGTGTGTGGGTACTCATGTGTGTGTGCATATTTGAATCTTTTGTTTCTTAGAGAGGAAGGAATGAGAAATAATTAACTTCTTTGTTATTAATTTTAATGTTTTTAGTACAAAGAATTAACATAAATATGAAAAAAGTAGGATTTGGATTAAAAACAGGATTTAGAAAAAATCCTAAAGTAGGATAGGAAGGTAAATGTTTTACAGCTAGTTTTTCTCATATAAGTTTTGATACTCTAGCAAATTGGAATGAAAAAATCAGAGATCTTTAAACAGATAAGGCTTAAAATACATTTTCTTGAGCAGAAAGTTAATATGGTAAAACTACTGAGTTTTAAAGTTATCTCCAATTTGCTCTTCTGTAAGTTTTGGCTTAAAGTCTGGACTTTCTTTATTAGTGTGACAGTTGTTTAGTTGCTGTCTTCTTTTATTAGGGTCCACATATGGTCGTGTGTGTGTGTGTGTGTGTGTGTGTGTGTGTGTGTGTGTGTGTGTGTGTACGAGTATGTGAGTGTGTGTTTATGTGCAAGTGTAGTATCTTAGAAATTAAGCACATGGTCTTGATTTGACATGACAGTATATCTGGTTCTCTGTTTATATCTGAACCCATTTCTTTTCAGCCCTTAGTTATCATATTTAAAATGTTGCAAATTATTGAGCTCATGTGTCTTAATTTGCTGTCATCCACACCCCTAGTCACCGCACCCTTTATTTCCCACAGGCTGGTACAGAGTGGACTCCCACTCAACAAAATGTGTAAGCCATCTGCCTCTGGAGCTCTGGAGGGAAGCAGATGTCTTGAACACATGTAAAGGATATAAGGTGGTATAGCAGGAGAGCAATGGAAAAGAGGAAGCAGAGGAACAACACATCAGGAAAGGAGAAATGAAAAGGAAGGGAACAGAAAGAAAAGATAGCAATAACCAGAAAAAGTGATGAGAATAAGAAGTAATTTTGGTGACATAATGAAAAGATAAGAGTCCACATTTGTCAGTCCAGAACTAATAGAAACAAAATAATTCTTTACAACTCCAAAATTTAGTTTTATTACTAGAGCATGATTGGTGTGTTCTCCTCCCCCACCATGTTTTATAGAGAAAACATCCTGTTTTAGTCAGGGCAAGAAGACCAGAGACATTGTTTTATAATTTTTATTAGAGCAATGTGAGTTCTTAGAGATCTGAGGAATGCATGGAAGCATCCGTATTTTTTTTAAAAA
Source organism: Dipodomys merriami (assembly GCF_024711535.1). Taxonomy (NCBI): domain Eukaryota; kingdom Metazoa; phylum Chordata; class Mammalia; order Rodentia; family Heteromyidae; genus Dipodomys; species Dipodomys merriami. The sequence continues at coordinate 29,340,607 of NW_027205603.1, forward strand.
CTGTCTGGCAATATTTCCCTATTTATATTAGAAGGAAATCCTGGTATTAAAGAAATCCATATGTGTACTTGAGACCTTTGCCTTCCACAGAAATTTGTATTTCTTCCCATCTAGGACAACAGTGAAAAGTTCCTGATGAAAAATCTGCTGTAAGTTTTCTAAGGGATTTATTTTGACTAATCATTAGACTCTGAACACTTTGGCAAAAGAAAAATACAGAGGTTCCCGTACAAAGACTTAGGTTGGCTGCATTAGAATATTCCTCAGAAAGTCCTGTTTTATTTAGCCTTACTTTTACCTTCACTTTTTCTTTTTTAAATGAAGCATCTGGGGTTTGAACTTAGGGTTGAGGCCTCGTTTCTGAGCTTTTTTGCTCAAAGCTAGTATTCTAATACTGGAACCACAGCTTTTTAGTGGTTAATTGGAGATAAGTGTCTTACAGGCTTTCCCGCTTGGGCTGCCCTTGAACTTCAATCCTCAATTCTCAGCTAGGATTACCGGCATGAGTCACCAGCACTTAAATAAGTTCACTTTTAGAAGAAATGATGGATTTTCTGCCAGATCGAGGAAATGAAGATTATATGTTCTTCTAGTATGTGCCCTTCTATGCTTTCTTCTTGTTATTCCATAGGCCTAACATTTATCCTAGCTTCCCTCCCCATGGATTAATGAATGATAACATTTGTCCTATACCCATGGTATGCTTAGGGCAGAGCACAAAGTAGGCGTGTAGAATGTATTTGTTGAATGAAATGAATGTTTGGGTTTTATATGCTAGCAGAATAATTTGACATCTCAAATTCAATTTTGTCATATGTAAATGAGAATAATAACATTGTATTACAATAACTTTTTGCCTAAATCTGTGAACACTTGAAATTGTGAGTAAACATATTTTGAGTCAACAAATCATGTACAGATATGCACAAATGTACATTTGAAGTTGGAAAAAAAACCACAACCATCAGATTTTTCAAAAGGATTAAATGACTCAGAAAGTGTTAATAATCTCTTACAGAGACAGGTGGATGTGGCACTTGACTAACATGTGCATGCCTCTGGCTTTGATCTCCTCTTCCCACCACAACAGATTCATAGTAATTTTTACTTTTGAGAATGATGCAACATTTATTCTAATATTTATAGTAATTCTCCAGATCACTTTATTCTTTTAGAATCATCTCTATCTGTTTGATTGAATCTGCTCTATGCAAAAAAAAAGACCCTTGGGTGGGAGTGGTTCATGTCTGTAATCCTAGCTATGCAGGAGACAGATTTGAGAATTGAGGTTTAAAGACAACGCAGGCAGAAAAGCGTATGAGACTTTTTATTCCAACTAACTAGCAAAAAGCCAGAATTGAAGGTGTGGCTCAAGTGGTAGAGCACCAGCCTTGAGCAGAAAAAGCTAGAGGTCCTGAGTTCAAGCCAATACTGGCACACGTAAACCAAAGAATCCTCTTGAAATTATTGCTAGTTTTTAATTATTTGTATTTCAACAGAGAGATAGAACAGCCCAAATCTAGAGTTTGTTTTTACAGTATAAATCTTTCCTCATGTTTTTCTAAAAAGCAGAATTGTGAGGTATTGTGAGGAAACTTGTGTAGGGGAAGAGGTTGTATTTGAAGAGACTTCAGAGGAGACTTTCTCATAGAGAATGCACTTTGTCTCTAATCACATATCATGAATAAGTGATCCCAACCTATCTCAAGTACGTGTGCTTCATGTCATTGTCTGTCTACACTGTTTGGTCTAGCATGGCCCATCATCACATGGAGTTCACTTTTTTTTCCTGCCTAGGATTAGGTCCAGTTAGACAGAGTCTACCCATCAAACAGTGATATGCTTGACTGCATAATTGGGTTGAGGGTCAAGACTAATGTTTCAACATATAGGTTCTGAGGCCAACACTGTCAGTGTCCACACACTCAGTGGTAGTGCAAAAATTGCATGAAGTGATATATACCAGATACTTAGTAGGAGAGTGGCTGATACTCAGTAAGTGCTGCACAGTGTTTGCTGCTGTTGTTATTAAAGAAAGGAAGAGTACATTATAATGTACCTTTTACAACAGTCAGTATATTCCTGAGAGGCAAGAAATGCATCTCATCACTTTAACTCACGTTGAATAACTTAAGTTCTCTGTGATTTAATTTCTTTGTGTATAATTTTGTTAGGCTTTAGCTTAATTATTGTGTATAAACTCCAACTAATTGAATCAAGAGTTCTCATTAGACCTTGTTATAGTTCATTCCTTTTTCTCTATTGTTTTTCTTTCTTCGTTTTTCTTGTTTTTTTGGTCCCTCATGTTTTGCACAATAGACAATGCAATATGTGGAAAGGAAAAGGAATCACAGAAACAGCAGGACAATGGATGAACCACAGCAACATTAATACATGACACTATGTTGGATATGAACATTACAACTTTGGAGGAGGTTAGGGAGGAATAAGTGGGAGATAAAGAGAGATGGGGTAACAAAGATTAAAAACAAACGTACTTATTGCCTTCTTATGTAACTGTAACCCCCAGCTCATCATCTTTGCAATAAAATTTAAAAAAAGAATTGCTAATAAAAACTCATGTTTTCCAGTGCCATTTAGCTATGCTAGCTAGTGCAGTGAAATTTCTCTGTTCTCTTTTTCATGAATTTATATTCACAGTCCTATGATTCTTACGTTCAGGAGAAAGTATGAAGATACCTGCTCTCTTAAGCTTTCATACTCAGTTATTATTCTGAAGCTTATCCATTGATTATTTAAAACTTGTTTGTTCTCATTGCTCCACATAACAAGTTGATCTTATAATTCCATATACAAGCCCTCACTTGTATTAGAAGAATTTACATCACTCAACTTGTAATTTTTCATTAACTTCATTGTACTGACACTTTCATAAGACACTGAGTTATGATGAACTTATTCAAGTATTTGTTAGGTAGTAGAGTATAAAATGCACAAAAGTTTGCCTCCTTTTATTGTAACTGCAGCCCATTTTCTGTATATAAGTCATGAGGTGCCTGCTACTAGTATCTTGATATATGCAAGATGAAAGATATGGGTCAGTGGTTACATTCTTATTAGGATAATATTTCAGGCTCAACCAGAAGTTTGTGTTAAGATGTATTTGGAAAATTAAGTTTCACTTAAGTCAAACAAAATCTAAATAAGAGAATTCAAATATAAAAAATCAAAATGAAATACTGTCATGTAATCCAGTTCATCAGATACTGATTATGTATATTGCAGTCTTATTCTGAAGAACTTGTCAGAAGTTAGTTGCTGCTATTGTGTAATTTTTCAGTAGTTTTATGTTTCTTTTAAAAGAAAGATTTTTTTCTAGTTGATTTTTATAGAGTTACAACCTTTTAAGTATGGTGGATAGCTTAAATTTTGGAAATAATGAGATACTATCTGAAGTAAATAATTACTTATTTAACCCAAGCTATCTAGATATAGGTATCATTTCCATCTAGACAAGTCTAGTTCTTTAACCTTCATCATGAGTGCTATTTTACATTGCTATTAATAAATATTCACATTTTTTAAAATTTGTGAATGTGAGACAAAGAGTACACTGGTGAAGCTGCTCCAATTCAGAATAATGATAGAGGGCTGCCTTGGTGGTGGAGTTTGGACCTCCTTCTGATTCCTTTGGCCTGAAGGCAAAGTGAGAATCCCTCTGTACAGGTGGATAGATGGTACATATCCAAGGGACATTGTCTATGTCCTGAATTTCTTATTGTTATGTTATACAAATAAATGTTAGCCTCTTTTTTTGGAGGTTAGGGTATAATTTTGAGAGGCCAGTCTTGAGAGAATAGAGAGGTAGAAGTGTTCATTTTCATTTCTGCCTATTCAACCCTGTTGTGCTCACCACAAACAGCAGACTCCTTTTTCCTTGCTTATTTTTAAATCTCTGAGCTACACATTCTTTTCCATTATGTTCCCTTTATACATTGTTTATGGGTTTATTTTAACCCATATCAATTCCACAGTGATTGTTTTTGTTGTTATTTTTAGTGATTAGTATTTAGATACGTGCCTTCTAGGTGGAAACCCCATCAATATTGAAAAAATAATGTCTTATGCATTGCTTATTCCTAAGGCTATGATAGTGTCTGGAAGATTAGTTTATATTCTTTTATACTCTTGATTTTCTATATTATTTGTACATAGCTAAATTAGTTATATTTAGGAATATTTTTCTCTCCTAATAGTCATTTACTCCCAGTGAACATACAGCTAGTTACTTTTGATCACTTTTAATATCAAAACATTTTTATTATCAATATCTAATGTCTAAGTATTGTAACATAAAAATAAGCCATGTGAATAACTGATGTTTTTAGGGTTTGGTATTTAAAAGCTTACTGCTATAGTGTTCACTTTGACAGCACATATACTAAAATTGGAACAATACAGAGAAGATTAGCATGGCCCCTGCGCAAGGATGACACACAAGTTTGTGAAGTGTTCCATATTTTTGAACTCTATTCTTCCATCAGAAAGAATGACACAATCCCATTTGTTAGAAAATGGAAAGATTTGGAAAAAATCATATTAAGTGAAGTAAGCCAGACCCAAAGAAATATAGGTCCTATGGTTTCCCTTATTTGCAATAATTAGAGTATGTCTAGGAGAATCTGAGTAGATGAGCAGAAAAGCTCAAAAGCTATGTACATATGGCTATAGAAGATGATACTAAGCAAAATGAACCCCAAGATATGGACACAAGAGGTTTTTTTTCTTTGTTGTTGTTTTTAATGTACTATGTGATTTTTTTTGTTTCCTTTGTGTGGTCTTCCTCTTATGGTATATCCTCTGTTGTCACTGCACTTGATTTTGGTACCCTGCATCTTGTATATACATTTATCTAATTTGGGGAAGGGAAGGGGAATAACAGAATGCTGAAATAAGGACACAGGATGACCCATTGTAACAATGGTACTCACAAGACATTATGTTGGAAATGAACTTTACAGCTTTTTGGGGGGAGGAGTGGAGGAGGTAAGGGAGTAAAGGGACAGTAGGAAAAAAACAAAGGAGGTGGTACTAATGCTCCACAAGAAATATACTCATTTCCTTACTGATGTAACTGTAGCCTCTCTGTACAGCATCTTTACAAGAAATTAAATTTTTAAAAGCTTATTATGAAATTGTAATACATGGTACTGGAAGAATATAAAGTCACAATGAGGTCACGAGTAGTTCTTTAGAAAAAACAATCTTGTATCATCTGTTTATTACTAATTTGATTGAGTTGTTCACTCCATACCTCTGAGATGGGCATACCCTCCTACTTCATGAGTCATCTCAGTTGTTGAGTGCAATTGTGGTATTAAGAAGCTGCTATTACTCATATTATATAGAATCTGAAATCCATAGATTGTTTTTTTTTGCTGATGGGATCTATAAACTTGACATTCATAGAGTGATTTACTATCATTTAAAACATAAGTGCCTACCTTATGTCTGATATTAAAGAATAAACACGAGCAACTTAAACTTTGAAATCTCAAATACAAATATTACTATTGAGCATGTGCTATAAAATTGAAGTATTTATTAAACTAATTTACAGATATGCATTTTTGAACAAAACTAAAACAACTTGCTTCTCAATAAAGGCATTAACGTAGGTAATGTTTTTCTTTCCTTATAGTTATGTATATTTTTTATTCTCATAGTCTCATATTCAAGTAAAATTCCATGAAGTTCTGCTTAAATAAAACTTTAGTCTGTTTCTTGAGAAAAGCCAAGTAGTAGATTATCAAAAATGTTCCTCTTTAAAATCTGTAAGAAAAACATCTTGAATAAGTCATTTGGTTCATATTGTCATGTTAAACTGTTGCTAGAATTTACAAAGCAGCAAATAGATTTTATAGGAATACCATCCATGCAGAGCCTTCTGGTAAGAATAAAAAGTCATTTTCTAGGTAACAATGTACTGCAAAATAAAAAGATTCTAGTAGGCATTGAAGTAAAAACAATGAGGAAATTTAAACTCCCCTAGCTGAACATATGGTGAACCCTCAGAGAAGAAAAAAGTGATTTTGAAAGGATGGCACTTTTTAAACTCTTAATTTCAGTTGGCAGAGAAAACCCAATGGGAATGTCTGCAACACCCATCCAAAGAGAAGGACAGATCCAGAAGTCAGAGAACCAGAAGAAAATGCTTCCAGCTTCTGAGGTCAGAGGGCCCTTGCCTACTTCAGCTACAAGTAAGCAAAAGCATTTTTTTGCTGCTTCTTTTGCTTTGAGTATCTGTGTTGCTTCTTCCTTGTAGCTACTCCAGAAGAGCACATTATTTTTATAGTGCATATTCTGTGATACCAAAGGAGTTACTTCTAAAGTATTACCTTTCTTTCTTTTTTTTTTTTTTGGTGCTGGTCCTGTGGCTTGAACTCAGTACCTGAGTGCTGACCCTGAGCTCATTCTGCTCAAGGCTAGTGGTCTACATGAGCCACAGCTCCACTTTCAGCTTTTTGGTGGTTAATTGTAGATAAGAGGCTAATGGACTTTCCTGCCCTGGCTGGCTTTGACTCATGGTTCTCAGAACTTAGCTTCCTGAGTAGCTAGGATTACAGCACCTGACTTTATTATTTAGTTTTATATTGTAATAAATGTATAGATATTAAATGTGTTTACTTCTTTGTTTAAAATTTAATGCTTACCTGAAAACAATGACTTGACAAAAGATTGTGGTAAATGATGACATCATATTTAACTGTTCCAAACATTTCATGAATACATTTTATGCCTGAAACCTTAATTCTAACAGAAGTGTGAAAAAGAACAAAAAACAATCTCCATTACTCTGACATAGAAACTGTATAATATATATCTGACAAATTCTATGTGTCAAATCTACTCATTCTTGGGGGCAAAGGACATGGACTACTGTCTTTAAACCAAGTTAAAAAAAATCTTGGCAAACAAATAATATAGAATATAGAATCTTGAACAAAGTGGTTTTTAAAATTGAGTGTCTTATCTTGAGACAGTAACAAATAGTGGATATCTCATGGATAAGACTATAGTATTGTCACATCAACCAACAGGTAATTAGCATTTTCATTTTTACTGCACTAATCTAGTCCAAGTTCTATATTTCCATGTCAAGTTCTATATTTATTTCCATGTCATACCATGTGTGGGCAGTGTAAAGGGTAACATTACATATGCTTAGTTAAAAATTTCTCACCAAAGAATTCCATCTTCTATCAAGAAGCAAAGGTACATAAAGTAGAGGTGACCACCTCAAGTAAAAATTGACTTGGTTGAGGGGGCTGGGAAGGTGACTCAGTGGTAGAGTGCTTGCCTCACATGCATGAGGCCCTGGATTTGATTCCTCAGCACCACATAAACAGAAAAAGCCAGAAGTGGTGCTGTGGCTTAAGTGGTAGAGTGCTATCCTTGAGCTGAAGAGCTAAAGGACAGCGCCCGGCCCAGAGTTCAAACCCCACAATGGGCAAAAGAAAGAAAAATAAAATTGACTTGATTGAAAATAGCATGCAGCCTGAAATCACTAGAAATGAACTTTCTACATGGTATATGAAAATTTTTCTGCTCTCAAAAAACCATTAAAAGTGTTAACTGTTGTTAAAATTCTAAGGCGTGAAAGGTACAACTTTTTAATTGAAGTAGACCAAGTGTATTAACTTTACTAAAACAAAATATCTGAGGTAGTGAATTAATGAATAGAAAAGGTTTAACTCAGTTTTGAAGGTTCAAAGTCTACAGAGTGGCATAGAGTAGGATTGGTGAGGATGGCCCTCAGCAGCATCAGCTTAGGGATGCGGTGATGGAATGAGAATGCATAGTGGGGCAAACAAGTGATTATGTGTCAAACTTGAGAGCTCTGAGAGACAGAGAAAGAGAAATTCTGAGAATCTCTTAAAAGCCCCTACTTACCAAAAATTTCATCATTTTCTAAGAGAACTGCCCTACGTGCCAAGCTCTTAACAATGGATCTGGACCTTTGGCATATCATTAAAACTATAGCATCAAGTAATTTGTAAAAATGAAAAAAATTAGGCTTTATGATAAATATAGATCTTGATAAACCATTCTTTGAAGTAACCAGCTGTCCAGTATGTATTGCATGCATAATTAAATGTTAAATGTAAAGAAATACAGTGATAGACAAATAGATTAGATTTTAGTCCTCTTGAAGTTTACAGCTAAATGATTTAGATAAATTCTGAAATTCACAGTGATATAAAACTAAAACTAATAAGGGATCTGAAGATACAGAGGGATCCCAGATACAAAATAAAAGTTGAATCATTAATCCATTGTAAAGACTTACAAGTTCTTCATTGTAGATAATGGCCATATGGTAGAAATGGACAGTAAGCTGAAGACTGAGATAAGAAGTTGGAGATTAACTTTTTCCTGATCTGTTTAGACTGTTGACATTACACAGAATTTTAGGCTTGACCATGACCCTGGAACTCCAGTTAATGAAGCTTCTCTGACAAGAATGGCATCTAGGAAAAGCTCATGATCTGTCTTAACTGAGGTTTTACAGACATCCATGACTTTATTTATATGGAAGAAGAGGTCTTCATGTATGAGTATTACCTAAAAGTTTGTAATTCACTGCTGAGTAGAAAATTGTCTTTTTTTACACCTATAAAATACTTTCAGTAGTTCAGTTTTCTTCATCTGTGAAAGAGTCCTGTAGTTTGCAAGAAATACTTCTCCCTTATATTTACAATTTGGCTGTCTTGTTGGACAGATTTGGGTTAAATTAGCCACTTATATGAAAACATATTAGTTGCAATATTTTAGAATACTTATTTCTTACTTTTAAAGAGATCTAAAAGCAAGTTTTCTTTATTGAAGATTGTGTTTGTCAGCCCACTTTGGGGCTAGAACAAGATGCATATAGCTTTAAGGATGAGGATTTATAGGCAAAATTAACTTGTCTCTTTTTTGTTCAAAATGCTTATTTATCCAAAAGAAAGATCTGACATAAGTTCTTATGCCAAAAGGGGATGAGAATTTAGAACTTATAACCTACATATAAAATAAATAGTGCTTTTGCTGTAGTAAGCAGAAGTGTATGTTACTATTATGTTTGTAGAGGTTTTCCTCTATATTATATTATTATAATATTATAATATTAACTTTATTAGAATATGTGAAGGAATTTTTTATTCATTTAATTTATTTGTTTTGTGCCCAAACTGGAGCTTGAACTCAGTGCCTTAGTATTGTCCCTGAGCTTTTGTGCTCAGACTGCCATACTACCACTTGAGCCATAGGTTCACTTCAGGCTTTTTTGTTGATTAATTGGAGATAAGAGTCTCATAGACTTCCTTGCCTGGGCTGGCTTCAAACCATGATCTTCAGTTCTCAGCCCCCCGAGTAGCTAGGATTTCTGGTGTGGGCCATAGTGCCTGGTTTTAGGAATTTTGTTTTTTAAAGACTAATTTTTAAAATAATTTCACATGTATACAAAAGTAGAGAGAATGGAATAACAAACCACGTGAACCCACTACTCAGCATCAGCTATCATTAGCATGTATGTCATCTTGTTTTAGTTTGACCCTTTGTACCATTCCATCCCACCCTCCCTGGAATATACTCAAGTTAATTACAGTTTAAGGTGATATGACCTTTCATTTATCATAGAGTGAGAATTTGAAATAATCTTGTGTGTGTGTGTGTGGGTGGGGGCGGGGGTCCCAGGGCTTGAACTCTGGGACTGAGTGCTCTTCAGCTTAAGGCTAGCGCTCTACAACTTGAGCCACAGCGCCACTTCCAGTTTTATGGTGACTTATTGGAGTTTCACTGACTTTTCTGCCCCGGCTGAACCATGATCCTCAGATCTCAGTCTCCTGAGTAGGTAGGATTATAGGCAGGAGCCACCGGTGCCTGACTTGAAGTAATCTTTAATATGACAAAAAGAGTAAGAAGTTCCCATTAAGAGTGCAGAAATAGCCGGGCGCTGGTGGCTCACGCCTGTAATCCTAGCTACTCAGGAGGCTGAGATCTGAGGATCGCGGTTCAAAGCCAGCCCGGGCAGGAGAGACCGTGAGACTCCTATCTCCAATAAACCACCAGAAAACCGGAAGTGGCGCTGTAGCTCAAGTGGTAGAGCGCTCGCCTTGAGCTGAAGAGCAGAGGGACAGCGCCCAGGCCCAGAGTTCAAGCCCTACGACCGACAAAAAAAAAAAAAAAAAAAAAAGAGTGCAGAAATAAACTGTGTGCTGGTGGCTTCTGCCTGTAATCTCAGGAGGGTGAGACCTGGAGGACTGAAGCTTGAATCCATCCTGGGCAGAAAAGTCTGTGAGATTCTGTCTCTAATTAACCAGCAAAATACCAAGCTGAAAGTGTGACTCAAGACTTTTCTTTATGAATATTTCTTTTTAAAATGTCAACTTCAAGCAGGAGCCAATCTTCTCATAAAAACCAGAGCAGATTAGAATAATTGTGTTCCTTTAATGTGGACCTGATATATCAGTTAATATACTATGAATCTGTAATATGTCCTCGAGGCATCTTCATTGCATTTTGGTATATGTTATCGTCATTAGCATATTTTATAGATAGTATGCTTTCAGTGCAAAATCTGTAAGTGATGTTTTCAATCAAGGTTTCTACTTTGATACTGACTAGTTTTTATCTTCATGATATCCATTCAGCCTTGTAGCATATCAAGATACCTTTGATTAGTTGATCTGGTTTTTTATTTGTTAGCTAGCCCTACAAGCTTTGTGCATTTTGTGCTTTTGTTCAAATGTCTATTATACCTTAAATTGAGAGTCAGTTGTTCAGTTTGGAAGACATGATGCATGCATGACAGACCACTGACATGAACATGTCAGTTTTGTAGAAATAGGTATTTTTCCATTGTAGCATTATAACATTGAGAAGAATGCTCTTCTTATATTTTAGATGATCCTACTTCTTTTGAAGTTACGGTTCAACCATGTCCATTTTTCTAATCTGAGCTATCAAGTAACAAATGGCATTTGTTTTCTACTGTTGCCTTACATTTGAACATAAATTAGCTTTCAAAATACTGTTTTGGAATGATGTGAAATTTTGTATAGCTTATCTTTAAATGGTCTATTCTGACAGTGATTCATGTTTTAAGCTGACCTCAACTTTGATCTACCTGTAAATTGTTCAAATCAATGAATTTGTTATTTATTTTAATCCTTTATGTTTCTGGTACAAAGCTACAATAGACCTGCAGCTACAACAATGGTTTAGCAATTTTGTTTTGTTTTGTTTTGAGTAATTAAAATGTTATATTACCCCATAGAGGAAAGTTTTGCGTCATCTGAATGTCATTTAGGTATCATGGATTTTATTCAGGAAGATCCAAAAGGAGTCAATTGCCTAACCTAGCATTTTCATAAAATATTTTTCCAATTTAGAATATTTTATACTTCATGTCAAGAAAAGTGAATGCTTTTATGGTTCTTAGATGGAGAAATTTATTGTCTGAGACTAATGGGGTTTGGTTCATGTCCAGAAGATCATGGCATTAGATGGGATTCATATTTAATTGATAACAGGACCAACTTTAATGCATCATTCTGTATTATAGATTATACTCTATTAAGTCATCCATTTTTGTAACATGAGTGCATCCTCCTTGTGTGTTTTATTTGTGCAAATGATATAAAAATATTAGTGCAGGAAGAAGGTACTCTTAAGAGACCATCAACACATTTGCAAGTTTTGTAAAACAAACAACTAAACTATATACAAGTGCATACACACACAGTTATTCACTCATGAACACACCTATACACACACACACACACACACACACACACACACACACACACACACACACACACACACACACACACACACCTGCCCATCATTACTGCCTGCTCTCTGCTACAGCTGAACTTGGCTGAACTACTTTTTTCTATGGATGTATTTTTAGGTCTCAAATACAAATATTTCACTAGAAAGTGTGTATCTCCAGATATAGTATACAGTATACTTATGTGAAAATAGAAATAGGTAACGAGGGAATGGGTGGGGCTTATAAAGAATGATGGAAGGAGTGACAATGATTAAAATGCAATGTACTATATATTGACATGTTGAATGGAAACCCTGCATAACTATTTAAAGATTTTTTCAAATCCCAGAATGCAAGGATAAAAGAATTTTTAAAAAGAGTGTATTTCAAAGTGAAGACTCATTATTTGCTTTTTAAACTTTTAATCAGTACCATTATTATACCATTATTTTTAGAGCATAGTGCCCAGGAAATAATAGAAATTAAATAGTTTTCTTTCCTTTTTTGTGGTGGTCCTGGGCTTGAACTCAAGGCCTGGGTGCTGCCCCTGAGCTTTTTTGCTCAAAGCTAGTGTTTCACCACTTGAACTTTTTTGGTATATGAGAGTCTTAGGGACTTTTCTGCTCAGGCTGGATTTCAAACATGATCCTCAGATCTTAGCCTCCTCAGTAGCTAGGATTACTGATCCACCAGTGCCCAGTGCAAATAACATTTTCTTGAATTAATTAAAAGTTATCCTTTTACATAACTAAAAAACGCACATGATATTAATTAAATGATTCAGTACCTTAAAGAGTCCCTGCCGACTAGCATCTCTACTCTTTTGATTTATGATGTACTTTAGTGCTGTTGGTTCTGAGGAAAGTCTGCATTTGACTAGAAATGATGGACTAAGATGTAATTGGGTTTTCACATATAATATCTGGTTTTGAAAATTAAGATGCTTGGAATTTTGTTGCATCGATTATTCTTATGTTTTCTAGGTCTGCTCTCCTTTGCTTTTGTCCCCCAAATGGCTTGGGATTTACACTTAATCGGGCTGGGTTTGAAGCTTAGATCTTTGGTTCTGCATGTGTACCTCTGGGCAGACCATTAGTCTTTAAGTCCTGTTTCATTCATAGAAAGCAGTACCTTTTAGGATTGAGTAAGAGTGACACAAGAATGAATGTTAAAGACTTAGGAGAGAGCTGGCACAGAATAATATCTCAAATACTAGCAAGCCCACTGTTTTTTATGATCTATTAAATTGTGTTTAGGTGACCTTAAAATACCTACAAGCTGGTTTGAGTTCATGGGCATTTGAGTTAAACATTCTGTGGTCTGCTTATGCAACTTAAAATCTGCTTTAACCTCTGTGTCTTATTTCTATGTCTTAACAAGGATCTCATAATTTGACTCATCTCATAGGTTTGTAATGAGGATGGAATGAAAAGTGCATATTATACAGTCACATAGAGAACATCATAGAGTAAGAGCTTGATGAATAATGGTTGTTATTGGATGGAAGAGAAAGTGCCTGTTTTCATAATCACAGAGATTCCCCAACACACGGAGAAAACAAAACTTTCACAGCAATTGTTGGCATTTTTAATTTCTTGCATTGTTATTATTTTAAAATTCATTTGTTTTAACTTAAAACGAATTTTTCGGTTGTTTTGTGGGCTTGTAGTTATCACTGTAGAAGCTATATCTATAAGATCTTGTAAAAATGAAGGTACTGTTGTTGGAACAAATGCAGGCAACCAGTGATGGGTTGCTTGGGAATTGTTATTAGCACTGTTATGCCTCTGATACACAGATGATGCTCCAGGCTCAAGAAAGTGTGAAGACTTCCCAGTGTGGAGACTTCTAGCATGGAACTTCCTAACATTTTTACAAAAAAAGTGATTGTTTTGGCACGACTGGCCACTGGAACTGCCTTGTGGAATATTCGTCCTACGTGGCACCTGTTCTCACAGGCACCTGCTCTGAGTACCTCAGGAACCCTTTGTATATGTGGAAAAATCCTCAGTTCCAAATCTATTTTGTTGTCCTCTCCCTTCAGGCTTTGTTTCAGAAATATTTCAAAAAATTGTGTTCAATTTGTTATTTTATATCTCACTTGAAAACTTGTTTTAATTCCACTTTTGTGTTACTTTATGTTGTAAGTAGTTATATATGAACAAGACAAGCAGGCAGGCAAATTTATGAAAAAATCTTTGGACACAGAGGAATTGGACAAACGAAGGACAGTGAAAGATCAATATATACTTGGTATTTCACTAAATTGATATCAATTGACCAGAACCTTGCTATGGGGAGACAAGCTCAAAAACAATTCCTTGGAGTCCTTATAGTTCAGTGTCCTTATTCCTAACCCCATATAGTCTTGCTATTCTTGGGTCGCCTTATTACAAAAGATTCTGTCATCCTGGTGTTGTAGCTGATCTGCCACTAATACTTTTATCCCCCCAGAAGAAATTCTACATTCCCAAACTAGTGAGACTCTTCTGTCAGAGAATGAATGGAAAGTGTCAGTGCTGACAGGAGATACAGGGACTCAAGCCAGTGTCACACTCTGGATATATGGAGACGAAGGAGTTACTGGACCAATAAGTCTCAGCAAAGACAGCCCAGAACAGCTCTTTCTTCCAAGGCACAAGGCCGAGTTTCAGGTAAACAACATCAGAAGTAATAATGTTCAAACAACGTTAATGTTCTTTGAATATTGTTGAAACATTTCTATGTATGTATGTTGTTCTTGTATCAAATAAATAGCTAGTTTTCTATAATCCTCATAAATTAACTTAATGCCTATATAATAATCAAAGAAAATATACTCTTTTGCTCATGTGTCTTATATAGACAAAGAAATTAATACAAGAAAATTGTTTTCTTTTAACATAGCTTATTTCAGGCCATTGGTTTGAGAAAGGCCTTGTAGATCATAGGCTTCAACTCAAAATATAACCAGATTATAAACTTTCAGGAGCTTCTTCTGCTAGTGGAAACCCCTCTTACATATACATGCCTGTATTCTTAACTATTATTCATCTGACTTGGATGGATGTGAAATCACTTTTTTGTCATTTCACAGGCTGTGTTATAAAGTTTTGTCCTGTTCTAATTTTTCTCTTTTATTTCTTGGTGTCAGATACCACAGAGATGCTTTGTTTTGAATACAGCTGGCTCCCTGTCTAGTTCCTCAGAGCTTTGGCAAAATTTCAATTAGGACAGTTACATTCCACTTCACTAATTTGAAACCTCCTACAGGGTGAAAGCTACAATACCTCTCCATTCTGCTGTTAAACAGCAGTTATTCTCCCTGGAGAAGATCTCTTTTGCATTCTTAGATGGTCTGAGTCAAGGGTATGATTGAAGCCAATCTTAGTCATGAGGAAGCCAAGGCTACTTGGCACTAAAGTACGTGCACTTCCTAACACCCAAATGGTTTCTGAATCTTCTGACCTTAGCCTTTCATTCTATTTTTGCAATCATTAAATGAAATTTTAGTGAATAAAAGAAGTTCTCTGACGTCATGGAGAAACACTTGGGCTCAATTATAATGTAAGCATATATTTCTTAATGATAATTACTTAATGATAATTATTTAGAATTCAGAATGCATATACATATGATGTGTGTATCTTTGTGTGATGATAAATCGCATGGATATCTTTCTGAGGAAATTTTCCCCAAGGCAGAATCTTGGAGTTGATGGTATACATTTTCATGATTGCACTTTGGAATTACTGGGGGAGGTTTAAAGTTTAATGAAGACCAGTTCTACCTCCAGAGAGTCTAGTTTATTTTGTCTGGGATGTAGTTTGGGCAGTGATGTTTTAAAAAGCTCCCCTAGTAGTTCTAAAATGCAGTCAAGGTTGAGCATCCTAGTTACAACACCAGGCTGCAAATCAAGAAAGCTGGATTGGAGTCCTGTTTTCCCATATGATGAGCTGCATCATCTTGAATATGTCATTTAATTTCTTTGGGCCAGCATTATCTTTATTTGTACAATGGAGGAAATAATATCCATTCTGTACAAATTTCAAGATGTTCTGTATAGGATGTTCTATGTATAGTAAATTGGTTCAGAACAGAGGCCATAGATCCTGGATATCAAATTTAAATTGAAATCAATAGTACCTGTACTTTGAAATTTCGGTCTTATACTTAGTTCAAAGAGGTGATAATCCTCACTTGAAAGTCTTATTGTGAGGTTTAGAGAAGGCTGGAAATGTATGCTCTGTGCACGGTGCCTGATAGGTATAAAATATGTATGGATAACGTATAAGGTACTGACTACATTGAGCTCCTAGTGCCATAGACTCTTCCTGTCTTTGTCAGTGACATAGGGTATATTTCCTACTAGCCTATCTTCCTAAGTGTGATGTGAGAACAGAGACTCAGCCATTTCCAAGCTGTTATTCTAGTGATGGGATCAGGCCTTGGTTAAAGAAGTCTTTTAAATGGATTGTAAAATGCCTTATTTTCCACAGGTCTTTTATGTGAGGAACTGCATGTCACACATTTGCACCTGGCTAATACTGATCAGAGCTGATTGTATTGCATGATAGTTCTATTTGCTAGACAAATTTGAGGTTACACACACTTGATATTCCAGTTTATTTTCATTTAAGAAAGGAAACACTTGAGACTAAGTAGAACTAAAATGTGGGATGATCTACCACTTCCAATGGTGGGAAGAGCTATGTTCTGTCATGGACACTAGCTGCAGAAAGAAGGCAATGGGTGGTAGGTCAGGTTGTCAGTGAGGGATTAGCCTCTCTCTTTTCCTTCTCCCCAGCTGATGCCAGCACGGTTCTTTAGGCTTGGCTTCATAAGAAGTCCAAGGCTGATCTAGCTACGAGTCTATGGGTAGAAAATGGTAGTTGTAAGAAAAGAAAGAGAGCAGAAAAATGAACTCAACAATCAAACAGATTTTATTCAGGAGGAAAAAATGCAAAGGGTACCCAAAGTCTCCTTCAGCCAGGTTGAAGGGGAAATGGCACTCCTCCCCTTTTACAACAAGGGTCGTGTTAAATAGTAGGCAGAAAAAGTTAAGTCAGGCCGGGTGAGTTGGAGGCAGGGTGAGAGAGCAACATTATTTTGACTGAGGAATTTCGAGATCTCAGCATCTGTGCTGTCCAGGCACCCTCAGCATCAGAGGTGCCCTCTCTCTCAAACTCTCTTCCAAGACCAGTGGGTACACCTTTGTTCAGGGGGCAGAGGAGGGGAGATGATTCAACAGCGTCAGCAGCAAGGACAGTACTAAGATATTGAAGGAAGGTGAGTGCTTTCAGTTTATTTTCCATCAGTGGTAGCACTTACAAGAACTCTCAAAGCATGGGATATATATAAAAGAGGAATTATGATGGCTTCTGATAATTTGACTGTGCTAGCCCTTTCAGGATCTAGTCTGTAGGTACACAATGATGTTAGTCAAACATAACCTGTAAGTACTTGCCTATTCATATCTATAATCAGTTATCTGCAACATAAACAATGATACTGGGTAAAATTTAAGCCATTAAATAATAAGGTAAATTATCTATTTATAAATTTATCTCCTTCTCTAGGCTAATCCCCAAATTGGGGATTATACCATCATTTTCATCATTTCATATGTGTGGCCTTGCATAAACTCCAGGTTCTTGTTTTAATAAACATTTATTTGTTGAACTGAAAGTTATATATTATATCCATTCAAGAGGTAAGGAAAATAGGCCCATAAATGTGAAACACCACCAGTTTACAACAGCAAGCGTTTCAGCTGAGGTCAAAGTAATTCCAAAGCCTATTCTGTCCAGTTTTCCATTGTTCTGCTTAACAAATATTCTTGGGCTGTGTCCAAGCTAATCATGCACTCTGTGTACATGTACATGTGCATGTACGCTGTGGGCAAGTTTTTCTTCTTCAGATCTCAGAACACTCCCATTACCTAGGAGTCTAAGAGACTCCTTCAGAGTGGAAGGAAGTTCTAGACTCACAGGTACTTCCCATAGACTTGTAAAATTTGTTATATATTTAGCTTTTCTTTGGTAAAAGTTGATTCTTAAAATAAGAGCCATCTTTCTGTTGTTGGAATTCAGAAAGTGTTGGCTTCCAGTGAGAAATGTGTGGTAGTCAGAAAGCCGAGCATATGCATGTTCTTTATCTTATTCTTTCATCTGAGTCTTTCCTGAGTATTTTTAGTCAAGTTTCATGATATTTCTGTCTCAGATTCTCTGTGAGATTCATAAATAGCTTCTTTTCTTTTTTAAGTGTTGCTTATGAACTTTAGGGAGTGGTTGCTGCCCCTGAATTTTTGTGCTCAAGGCTACCATTCTACCACAGCTCCACTTCCAGCTTTTTGGTAGTGAATTGGAGATAAGAGTCTCATGGACCTTCCTGCCCTTGCTGGCTTCGAACCACAATCCTCAGATCTCAGCTTCCTGAGTAGATATGATTACAGGTGTGGCCACTGGTGGCACCTGACTATGACTCTTGTTTGAGAGGACTTCATTGGTAGACTTAAAAGAGTCCCAGAGAGCTTTTCAAGTCTTAGGTCCACCACTACCACCAACAATAACAATAAAATGCATTTAGTTTGAAGAAGAGAAAATAAACTTTTAATGTGCTTAGTGTAAAACATTCTGCTAATGTTTCCCTTTTGCATTTTTCAGGTTGAAATAGGAAGCATTGGGGAGATATATAAGATAAGAATAGGACATGATGGATCCAGCAGACAACCAGAATGGAGTTTACAGAGGGTAAATGCTTTTTGTTTTGTACTTAAGTATCATCCTATAATGAAAAGAAGCCAGTAAGCCACATGAAGCAAATGAGAAATAATTTAAATCAGTTTTTGTAAATAGAGTGAAAAATTGTTTTATTCTTGCCAGGCGCCAGTGTCTCCTGGCTACTCATGAGATTAAGACTTTGAGTACCAAGGTTCAAAGTCAGCTTGGGTAGGAAAGTCTGTGAGACTTTTATCTCTAATTAACCAGAAAAAAGCCAGAGGTGAAGCTGTGGTACAAGTAATGGAGTACCTGGAGAGAAAAAGCAAAGCAAGAGTGAGAGTCACTGGCTTCAACCCCTAGTATAGGCATGCACACACACAATATGGATTCATTCTTTTTTTGGGGGGGGGTCCGGTCGTGGGGGCCTGAACTCTGGGCCTGGGCACTGTCCCTCAGCTCTTCAGCTCAAGGCTAGAGCTCTACCACTTGAGCCACAGCGCCACTTCCGGCTTTTTTCTTTTTGCTTATGTGGTGCTGAGGAATCGAACCCAGGGCCTCAGGCATGCAAGGCAAATGCTCTACCACTGAGCCAACTTCCCAGCCCATGGATTCATTCTTGTAAAATGGTTTTTAAATCAGGTTTGATGGCACACACCTGTAATCCAAGGAAAAACTAAGTTGAAAAGATCAGTCAGTACAACTGGAGGTGAAATGGAGACCCTGCCCTCTAAATCAATCAATAAATGATTAAAATTATGTTTTATGGTAATATGTATAAAGGTAACTTTTCATTGTAAAAGAAATCTGAAGAACAGTGAGTATAAGAATAAAAATGCACCGGACACTGGTGGCTTACACCTGTAATCCTAGCTACTTAGGAGGTTGAAATCTGAGGATCGAGGTTCAAAGCCAGCCTGGACAGGAAAGTCCGTGAGACTTTTATCTCCAATAAACCACTCAAAAAACTGGGAGTGGTACAGTGGCTCAAGTGATAGAGCGTTAGCCTTGAGCTGAAGAGCTGATGGACAGCATTCAGGCCCAGAGTTCAAGCCCCAAGACTGACAAAAAAACAACAACAACAAAAACAAAAACAAAAACAAAAACTCTGCATTGTTAACTGATCCTAGATGAACACTCTGATGGTTAATTTTTAACAAATCTTTTTTATAACACTTTCTTACGGTTAAACATGCATTCTCTCACTATCTATATAAATATGTATAGAAAACATAATATATGCAAATACATGTAAAATATGAATATGTTTATAATGTATTTGTTAGGTTTTTAAAAAGAGGTGGCCGAGTAAGAACTGCACCAGCACGCACGTGGTATTCAGATAAGGGGTAGGTTTATTCAGTAGACCTGCTTGGACCAGGCAAGGGTGGGCACTCCACGTGGCTGGGAAAGGCCTGGGAATGAGAGAGAGCTGGGAAGAGAGGAAAGAGAGAGAAAAGAGCAGAGAGAGGGGTAAGAACAGTAGCACTCACGTGGTATTCAGGTAAGGGGTAGACCTGCTGGGACCAGGCAAGGTTGGCACTCCACGTGGCTGGGAAAGAGAGAGAGCAAGAGAGCAAGAAAAGAGCAGCAAGAGCTAGAAACGAACAGAGAGAGAAAAAAGGGGGAGAGTCTGGGCCTGGGCTAGCCCTTATGTAGGGTATGGGTGGGGAAAGGTGTGGCCACATCAAATTCAGATGTGACCTCAGCAGATGCAGATGTGACCTCTTCCAGGTGTCCCAGTTGCCTATGTAACGCAGGTACTGGGTGGAGACTTTGCTGCGAGGAGGGTGGAGTCTGCTTGCCATCCAGGAGCGGACCTTACATTCCAGCCTTTTAATAATCATGAAATAGGGCGAGGATTCTCTCTGGCTACTTCCTGCTGACAAGGGGCGTCGACAATAGGGGTAAAAGGCTGGAATTTGGTCTCCTCCCAGAGAAGGCAGTGAACAGCAGCTGTCCCTTGGTGGTGTTAGTCCTTAGATGAAATCTGGAGAAGTCTCATGAGCATTGAGGGGCTGGAAAAAAAAATACTAGAGAGCGAATAAATGGCAAGAGGAAGGACTTGGGGCTGAAAATGTTGGTAGAAATGTCCCTAGCTACTTCTGACATCTGGCGACTAGGTAGAGAAGTCAGGTGACAAAGGCAAGAATATAAATTCCTGTTCAGTTAATAGGTAGACAGGTATAGACATTGGATGGGCAGGCTTCTTACTTCTACTGACCTCCCGGCTCAGGTTAATTTTGAAAGGGCAGGCACAAAAGTAGCTGATGTGACATCATCTCCTCTTACTCCCTTCCACGTTCCCTTGTTCCCTAGACTGGCTGAGTCTAGGTGCTCGTTGCTGGGATGGCTTGTCCCAGTTGGTATTCAAGATTTGAACTCAAGGCCTGGGCACTGTCCCTGAGCGCTTCCGCTCAAGGCTAGCACTGAACCACTTTGAGTTATAGTACCACTTGTAGAGTTTAGCTGGGAGACGGAGTCTTAGGAATTTTTTTAGCCCGAGATGGCTTTGAACTGAAATCTTTGCCACAAAAGCCCTTTATTATTTCCAATTAAAGCAACAAGGAGATCAAGTAGAATAAGTAGAGCTTACCTGGTTCTTATCAAGAATTACCAACAAATATTCTGAAATGACAAAACTCATTAGATGTGATGAAAATTTTAGCATAGATATGCCCAGTATTTTAGAACCATGTAGTCAGTAGTAGAATACACAACACAAATCAAAAAAGGCACAACTTAAAACCTAAAATTTCGACAACGTTTAGACATCTTTGCTAACAAAGCATATCAGATGGTTGGGCCTCAGTTACCAGGGCCTGTGAAAACAGCAACTTGTTAGCAAGGCACCTTAGAATAGATGGAGTAGTAAACTTAGTGGAAGGTTAAGGGTCAGATGGGGCCAAACCCTTAACCCACCACGTGGCCAAGATGGCGAATTCAAGATGGTGAATCTCTGAAAGAATGCAAAGAAAGCCTGAATAGATGAAGCCTACATTGGCTAGCCTTTGAGAGGGAACCTAGAGGGGGGGGGTCCCTGACCCAGCCTGCGTCGCACTCTTCAAGGCACAAGCCAAAAAGTTGTAGAAAAAAAGGGTAGAAAGTTGCCCATGAATGGCAGAGAGAGAGCAAAGAGCCTGAAATTAAACTTCTGACCATTTACCATTGCAGTAGCAAAAACTGTGCTTCTGAGAATGGCATAAAAATGAGGCTCTCTGGCTTTCCAGGGAGCGCGGGAGACATTTCAAAGGGGTTTCACGGCTCAGGCGTGATTCGTAGCACCCCATTAAATGAGTAGAGTCAGTCTGGTGAGTGAAGGAGAGCTGACCAGGCAGAAGCGGCATCCAGACTTCCCCCAGAGCCCTTTAGAGAGAAATGGCCAAGCCCCCAAAGCCAAGCATCCTCGGCTTCAGAGGTGACCGGCCTTTCAGCTAAAGGCTGTAGGAGCTCTCTGGCGTGGCGCCACGTCTGGACAGAGACTGAGCAACAGAGAGCCGTAGAGTAGTTTCACTCACCAGAGTAGAGAAGTGGTGTGGAGGTGGATGTGAAGGCAGCAATGGTATCGATGTGTTGATTCCGCCGCAGACAGACTGGTTCGCAAAAGGCCGTCAGAACTGCGGGTATTCCTCAGAGCAAAAAGGGAAGAACAAAAAAAAAAAAGAAAAACGAGGGGAAAAAAACAGAGAAATCCCAGCTATCCTGACTTTAAGCCTTTATCCGGGTCACGGCACCATTTATGTTAGGTAGAGAATTCAGGTGACAAAGGCAAGAATATAAATTCCTGTTCAGTTAATAGGTAGACAGGTATAGACATTGGGTGGGGAAAGGTGTGGCCACATCAAATTCAGATGTGACCTCAGCAGATGCAGATGTGACCTCTTCCAGGTGTCCCAGTTGCCTATGTAACGCAGGTACTGGGTGGAGACTTTGCTGCGAGGAGGGTGGAGTCTGCTCGCCATCCAGGAGCGGACCTTACAGTATTAATATTTAATTTGTATATGTAGCTATTTGTATTTTGCCTTTTTAGTAAAACAGAGTCATGGTCTGTATTCACAGGGGCTCCTTACTTTTATCTTTTAAGTTAACCATGGCAATACTAGTATTTGTTAAATGCCTACAATGCAGTAGGTGCCTTACAAATACTATCAAAATTTTCCTAATAGCAATTCCTTGATTTTGGCACTACTAATATCCCTGTTTTATAGATAAGTTAAGTCAAAGGCCCAATAAAATTAATTTTACTGAGATTACTTAGTCAGTGGTCTTATTATATGCTGAAATCTAGAAATGGAGATTGTAAGCACTAGCTTTGGGCTTTAGTTGCTTTTAAAAAGGAGTTAAACTCTTAGAATCCTTGAGATTTCCAAGTAGAAGCAGTAGATTATAATAGAGTAAGATAACATAGTTAAAATTCTAGAACATCTCTACTTTCTAGTTTGTTTGTTTTTTGTTGGTCATGGGGCTTGAACTCTGGGCCTGGGCACTGTCCCTCACTCTTCAGCTCAAGGAGAGCGCTCTACCACTTGAGCCACAGTGCCACTTCCGGTTTTCTAGTGGTTTATTGGAGATAAGAGTCTCACGGTCTTTCCTGCCCGGCTGGCTTTGAACCACGATCCTCAGATCTCAGCCTCCTGAGTAGCTAGGATTACAGGTGTGAGCCACCAGCACCTGACTACTCTCTAGTTTTAAATACTGTCTGTCACTGATTGCTTTATAGTATGTGCTGCATTAGTTTTAGGTATTTGAAGTCTGAAACTAGATACCACTGATATGATGTTACAAAATATGAAGCACTTAAGTGTTTTTTGATAATTTTGTATTTGTGAGTTTTACTTTTTCATCATTGGTTGCATAATGAAAGTAGATGAGGGAATGTTGATTTTTCTGAATTGTTTATTGATTCATTTTCATCAAGTGCTTAATATAATGAGATATATTCTTATAACACAGAAATATATAACTACATTGCGGTCAATCAAGGAGTATTTCTGAATACCTAATGTATCCCTTCATTGTGCTAGATGCTGTGAAGAATGAGATTTCAAAACAGACACAAGGAAAGTGCTCTAATAAGATGTAAAACCCATAGAAATTTCAAAGTGTCCGTAAAATTACAGCTTCTATATTTGTAAATTACTGGGAAAGAGAAGCATTTTAGAAAAGACCCCAGAGTTAAGTCAATCTGTTATCATTGTATAGACTATGTTTTCCCTAGGACCTTTGAGAAAAATTTGAATGTTTTAGCCAGTTCTGTTGATATAATAACATGTCTGAATCTGAGTAATTTTTAAAAGAAAGAAATTTCTCTTGTGGTTCTGCATAGAAATCCAAAATAGGACAGCTATATTTGCTAAGGACTTCAAGTTATGTTGTAACATGATAGAAAAAAGCAGAAGGGAAAATGAGTCCCTGCAGAAGAGACAAAAACAAGGAAAGTCTAACCTACTTTCATTACAATCCTATCCCATGAGGACTTCATAATGACATGATCATCTTTTAACGACCCTATCTTCTAACACTGCCACAATTGTTAGCAGATTGTAACATGAGTTTTGGAGGGAATAAACCATATTGAATCTGTAGCAGAAGATATAGCAACATCACTATGAAATGTTTTTCCAACTGGAAGAAAAAAGCATGCCAAACAGAAGCTATTGAAGGATGAAGTGCTAAGTTCTGGGAGCCGAGTGATAGGGGCTGTCCATTCCACCTCTTGAGGATAAATTCTCGTAAAGAGCAAAGTAAAGCAGTTGCACATGAATACCTGATTTAGCAAAAGTATTGAGAATGACAACTATAATTTATACACCAAAGGGATGTAAAAAAAGGGAAGTGATGAAGTGAAGAAATAATTTATTTCATTTTGTTTCTCCATTTGTTATACTGTGCTCTGTACCCTGTTTTATTATTCTCTTAAAAACTATGAATGTGTAATATGTCTTTTAATCATGAGAGATAAATGCTGATAGGAGTCCTAATGACATTTCAGTCCTGGAAATATCTTCCTTAGAGTAGCATTTTCACCCCACTAATTACAACGTCCATAGATAGTTTTGTCTGAATCAGTTATTACTGATGGTTTCCAGACAGTGATTTTCTGATTTTTCTGTTACTTCTCCATTCATTAACTGGCATTTTACTACATGTAGTAGAATTCTATATAGTCAGTTCTCTATATCTGAGTTCTCATTTGCAGATTTAACCAATAATAGATGGAAAGTATTTTTTTAAATTGTGTCTGTACCAAACAAGGACAAAGTTTTTTCTTATAATTATTCCCCAAATAATACAGGATAGGACTACTTTTGTAGTATTTATATTGTGTTCATTATTTTATAATCTAGAGATGATTTAAACTATATGCAAGGATATGAGTTGGTTTTATGCAAATTCTATATCTTTCCTTTTCATGTATCTATGTCAGTCCTGGGACTTGAACTCAGGGGTTAGGTGCTGTTCCTGAGCATTTTTTTTTGCCCCAAAGCTACCATTCTACTACTTGAGCCATAGCTCCACTCCTGGCTTTTTGTTTAAGACTAGTGCTCTACCACTTTGAGCCACTCTCTCACCTCCAGTTCTGGTGGTTAATTGGAGATAAGAGCCTGGATGGCTTAGAACTGTGATCCCCAGACCTCAACCTCCTCAGTAGCTAGGATTATAGACATGAGCCACTGGAACCAGCTAGTATGTCATTTTTTTTAAAATAAGGAGTTAAGAATCTACAAATATTGGTATCCATGTGGGTCTTATAATCAGTCATCATGTACAAAGGTATGACGACTGTCTGAGCATGTATTTAAGATTTTTATTTTATTTGATAGGGTTAATTTGTTTTCATTATAGTTCATTTTGTGCTGAAATAATCTTTGATTTGGCCTTTTAAGCTTCTCTATCCTTTGGATATCTCACCATCCACTGTAGGAAGCTTTGTTACTCTCACTCATTAAAGTGTAGTTCAGGCTTTTTAGTACTTTTTTTTTTTTTTTTTGCCAAACCCTGGAATTAGCTAATGTTCATGAAGCCCTGGTTTCTCTTGGTGTAGAAGGGTGTTTAGAAAACAGTATTTACAGGAGACATCCAGAGAAGTTATTTTCCCCTTTAATACCCACCCACCTCCCAGAGGTTAATTCCCTAATGTGACAGCCTGGCTTTGCAGCTGCTTTCATAAGAAGACCCCCCAGGGGTTGGGAAGGTGGCTCAGTGGTAGAGCACTTGTCTTGCATGCATGAGGCCCTGGGTTCGATTCCTCAGCACCACATAAGCACGAAGAAAAAAGCCGGAAGTGGCGCTGTGGCTCAAGTGGAGAGCTCTAGCCTTGAGCTGAAGAGCTGAGGGACAGTGCCCAGGCCCAGAGTTCAGGCCCCACAACTGGACCCCCCCAAAAAAGAAGAAGACCCCCAGTGTTTCTATAATGAAAGAGCATATCTTGGAGAGTCACAGTGGATTATAATGTAGAAAAGATCAGTTTTGTAGAAATTCCAAAACTACATTGCATGAAACACATGTTTCAGGTAAAATCTACTACTAGTTTTTGAAATGCATAGTGTATATTTTTGTAGGGGCTTGAGATGTTTGGGAACTGGTGTAGGAGAAAAAGTATGACCATTGGGCAGAAGCCATAGCACACACAAGTATTATTAAGAATTCCTTGAAAAATTGCACTGGAATCTAAATTCCTTTCAGTGTGTGTGTTGCTTCAGAGGATGGCATGTTCATGCCAACATGGCTCAGATATAGTTCATGTCTTTAAAGAAGTCATTTCACCATTAACCCAACTATAAACCAGAATATGTTTGATTCTCTTTAATTTTCATTTTAATTTTCTTAAGCCAGTGAAATTATCCCTCTCTACGCATGTACCTATTATGTTTTATATAATCTTTCTGAAAGGTTTATTTAAAGAAATATATATATATATATATTATATGAGAGAGTATTGTGAGAGAGAGCTATCTAATTTTTTTCTGGAAGGCCTCTAGAAGGAGCTAAATTTATTTTTCCTTTCTTCTTTTTTGTTGAGTTCTGAACAAAATGGGTGGGTGATATGATGGATGGGTTTTAAATCCCAGTGTTGAATTCTCGTATGTTAATTCAGACATTGTAAATATCACCATATAACTATTCTGGTCAGCTATTTTTAGGACTGTATTTAGCTACTTGGCTGAAATTTCTTAAAGTAATCCAGGAATTTTAAGTTTTGAAGAAACCAAGAATTTTTATTGTAATGTTCTCTTGTGACACAACTAATATGTACAATTGTAAATCAGCAGGAGGAGCTCAGTGAATGAACTCTAGTTTCTGTGGAGACCATTCCTAAAATGGTTTCTATTCATTTAGGAAATTAAAGCAAGTGCTGAATATTCTATATTATAAATACACTACTGTTCCTTAGTTTTAAAAAAGGAAAATGAGTAGTTTGTGTTTCAATGAAATAACATTTTTGAAACGCCACCCTTTTTCTTTCCCTTATTTATCCCAACATTGACTTTGGCTTTGAAGCTTGATATTAGTGCATGCTTTCACAGTCATCTTGCCTTTCCCATAATATTCACATTTGGCAACTCCCTCAGAGCTGCAGCAAAAAGTTAAGGCTTCAGGCCTTTTTGATACACATAGGGTAATGTGCGATGAGGCCTCAGTCGGAATGTAGTCAGATAGTAACTAAGTTTGAATATTAAGAAAAAGAATGATAGGAATGAATTTTAGCCAATGTACCAGGTAAAATTTAATAATTGTCTTTTAATCTTGGGTTTCCTATTTTTTTCTTCCCTGGAATTGACTATTTAAAATCAAGCTATAATCTTTAGGGTTGATGTTAAAGGTCTTGAAAGATGTTTGAATTCTAAAAAGTCATTTAGGCAACTTTTTCTGTAAACCTTGCGTAAGATGGGGCTCATTATGCCTGCTCTGTCTCACAAGTTGGGCATATCAAATGGAAAAAAATGAAACCTGTCAGGATTCTTTATTTTTTTTTTTTGGGTCCGGTCATGGAGCCTGAACTCTGGACCTCAGCTCTTCAGCTCAAGGTCAGTGCTTTACTACTTGAGCCACAGCGCCACTTCCGGCTCTTTCTTTTTGCTTATGTGGTGCTGAGGAATGGAACCCAGGGCCTCATGCATGCAAGGGGAGCGCTCTACCACTGAGCCACCTTCCCAGCCCTCTGTCAGGATTCTTGATCACCACCACCAGCCTGCTTTATTCTCAGTCTTTCTCACTTGAATAGGCAGTGTCTGTCTCCACTTGTTTATTTCTCCAGCCCCAAATCCAGGCCCTAACGATTCCAATTGATTCTAGTGCTGAACCATATCTCACATTTTATCTATTTGCTCCATCTTACTGCCATCAGTAGAGTCCAGATTATCAGTTTGTTCTCTCGTTTTTACTGCGAAAGACTTCTATAATAGCACTCCAGTTTCTTCTTCCCACACATTGTGACCAGGCTTCAAAGAACAGCTGAACTAATCTTCAGTGAAAATTAACCAATCACATCCTCATCCCAATTTCTCCCTTGACCACCTCTCTGATGCCTGCGTGCGTGTGTGTGTGTGTGTGTGTAATTTTTGCACTTTTCTGCCCTCATTCTTGGTGTTCAAACCACATGAGTCTCCTGCCACAAGTGAGGCATTTGCCTCATAACCTAAAGTATATTCCCAGTGGCTGATCACCTCAACCTGTTTTATTTTATTTTCTATATAAAAAATCTGTATAAAACCCTGATATTGTTCCATATCTTTATGACTTCCACTAGAAAAATAACACAAGAATAGGAACTTCATCTATCAAGTATGTTGAATAAAATAAATTTATAAGACACATTTTGTTCACTTAACAAGCTTTTAATATATATGAAATACTCTGTACGGTGTTAGTCCTAATTGAAGGGAAATTATAAAATCTTGCTTGGTGTTTAGGGAATGCAAATGATATTGCAGGGTCTAGCCATGGTTAGGAGAAAGAGAAGGCCAAGATGCAGTCTAGAGCCTTGTAGAGGTGTAGTCCATTCATACTTTAACAGAGGTGACAAGGCTAAAATCCTTCTGATGCTACAGATATGACAAAGTTGGAATTCTGATGCTGGCCCAATGTCTTCTTAAAGCAGTATATTTTATCTGGACAAATGGACTCCAATAGAATTGTAACTCTCTAGAAACTTTCTGGATCTTCTAAGCCTTTGAGTTGGAGTGGATCATAGGCTTGAGTAAATTTGTCACCATTTATATATAGTATAACCTACTTGATATGAACTACACATAATCTTGAGATTAGCTAAATTAAGCAAAGAATAGCTATATTCAGCTAGACACCAGTGGTTCCTACCTAGCTCCTAGATACAAGGAGGGTGATATCTTTTATTTTATTTTTATTGTGAAAATACTGTACAGAGGGGTTACAATTACATGGGCAAGATAATGAGTACATTTCTTATCAAGCATTGTAGCCTCCTCCTTTGTTTCCCCTTCCCACCCCTTCCCATCCTTCCCCCCACCCCCTCATGAATCCTCCCCTCCCCACCAAAGTTGCAAAGTTCATTTTTCGACATAACAACTTGTACATTTCATTGTTGCAATGGGTCCACCTGTATCCCTGTTTTAATGATTTGTTTTTTCCCTTCCCCAAGGAGCGTGATATCTTGAGGATCTAGGTTTGAAAGGGATCAAGGGTAGAAAAGTCTGAGAGTGTATTTCCAATTAATCAGCAAAACTCTGGACTGGAAGTGTTGCTCAAGTGGTGGAGTTCCAGCTATGAGCAAGAAAGCTAAATGAGAACTTCAGGCCCTAAAGTCAAAGCCCTGGAACCAAGAAGTTTTAAGGCATCTCACAAATATTTTTCAATTCCTTTTATTTTTATCACTCCCTGACTTGAGAGTTCTAGAAATAATCACCCAAGGGAATGATCAACTTCTGAAATATAGTAAGGAAAGTAGTTTGTTTTTGAGGATTTTTCAGTTCAGTGAGCAGCAGGAAGTACAAGCTTCTTCTCACAAAATCTCCAGTCAAATATTTAATCTCAAAAGACTCCAGCTGTTTATAGAAATACCCTCAAAAGTTGTGCTGGCTTATTTGAACGAAGATAAATTCATGCATTTGCTAGTCCTTCTGTCAAATGTAAACACCATCTTTGATTCCCAGTGTCCAGTGCTTTAACTAACAGGGTGTTAGCACAAGGTGCAGGGGGAAGAAATGTGAAATGCAGGGACTTAAGAGGCAAAGGCTGCATGGGAATTGATTTGTAAGGACATTTGATTTGAAGTATTGGGTGAAAAAGGCTGAGAAAGATGCTTTTATATATCCGACTATGAAGTATCACAAACACTTGTTCTTTAAAGCAAAGCTATATAGAATACTTACATTCTCATTATATACTCAATATACACACAGAGTGTTTAAAAAATAAACACAAATACTTAGTAAGGCATTTGGTGGCTATTGATAATGTCTAGGTTATTCTGAAAGCTGAATCTGTGGGAGTAAGGCAAAGCTAGCACCAAGTTAGACATTAATACTACTTTTCTCAAGTCAAAAATATAAGCATGTAACAAGGTTCCAGTGTGCTCTCAGAGTATATTTATCTCTATTATTATTTTCATATCATTTTAACGATCAAATATATGATTTAATGTTATCACCTGCATTGACAAAAATACCTGTTTATTTGGCAATTCATTTAGCAACACAGGGGGCTAAACTCAGGACCTTGAGCTTGGCAAACAATGTGCCTTACCATCTAAGCCATACCCCCAGTCCTTTCAGAATGTTTATCAGATAGTGGTCTCACACGTGCCTTGGCTGGACTTAGTCTGCAGACTTCCTAAGTCTGCCTGGGATTATGGATGTGTGTCACCATACGTAACTCACTTATATATTCACTTATTCAGTTCAACAAACAACCCAAAGACTGCCTTGTGAGAGCTCAAGGAAATACCGAGATGAACTTACTGGATCAGACTTGGGAATCAAGAATACCAGACTAGGGAATCACAAAGACTTCTTGGAAGAGTTTAAGTCTAAACCATATAACAAAGGCTTAGATTTATCATGGTAATGAATCAGATAATACAGGATACAATTACGGACAAAAACAGATAAGCAATGCATCCAGTTTGTGGAACTATGAGCAGATCAGTAAGACTAAAATATAATGACAAGAGAAAAGTATCTACCAAGATTAGGAATTTCTTCTCTGGTCCTGGGGCTTGAACTCAGGGACTGGTTTCTTCTCCTTGTGACTCTTTGTGCCCAAGGCTAGTACTCCACCACTTGAACCACAGCATGACTTCTGGCTCTTCTAAGTAGTTTATTGGAGATGAGTCTCATGGACTTTCCTGCCAGGCTGGCTTCAAACTGTTATCCTCAGAACTCAGTCCCCTGAGTAGGTAGGATTACAGGCATGAGCCACTGGCAGCAGGCTAAGATAAGGAGATTAGGAACTTATCATGCACTTTCATTGTTTTGAGGATTTTGGACTTCACACTATGAGTGGGGTTATTTCAGAAATTGTGAGTGTTGCATCAAATGATCATTGTTTCCTATAATCTCAGGTCACCATGCAACATATGAAGAGCAAGAAGGTACTAGATTTTGTAGCAGATGTGTGGCTCTCTCAGATCCAAGCAGATGGAGACAGTGTCTGTGAGCTTCCTGTCATGAAAGAAGGACAGCCTATTTTTCCATGTGTGTTATTAATCTTCAATAGCATGTATTTATATATAAATTATCTATATTTTAGATTTGTAGATTTATAAATTATATTATTTATTTTTAAAATTTTATTGTAAAAGTGCTGTACAAAGGGGTTTACAGTTATATGTCAGGTAATGAGTACATTTCTTTTTGAATAATGTTATCCATCCTTCATTTTCTCCGGTTTTTTTCCCTCCTGACATATCTCCCCCTCAAATTATATAGTTCATTTCCAACATAATGTCTATATTATATATATATATACTATATATAAATAAATACACAATTTATATGTATTACAAGTATATATATATAAATTGTATAGATAAATTTTATAAATTTACAAACATTACATGTATATACACAATATATATGTATATAAATTGTTTTGTAGCCACTTAGATTTACTTCTGGACTATTTAGTTGGAGAATATATTTCTTCTAAGAAAATGGTAGTTTTGGTCAGTTAGAAGTGACTTGAGTTTTTTCATGTCACAGCATGAGCCATTGGTGGAGCTTGAATAAAATATATCTCACAGTGATTCTTATGGTCCAACTAGAGTCAGTCACCAGTCCGAGGCTGTGTGAGAGAGGAAATGTCATGGTTGTGTCTCACCTGACTGTATTGGCCCCCATCAGCTCACTGATTTACTTTATCAGCCAACCTCACATGCTTCAACTTTAACCATTATATACAATAACATTGTCATCCTTTCCTCTAAAATACTGAGCATAAAATATCCTCCTGTGTTGTACGTAGACTAACCTTTTTTAAAATTTCTCCTGAAAAAGCTACAAACCCTCTAGGAATTTGTTTTGGAGGTAAAAATGTCCATTTATTGTTAAAGTTAAAATCAAAGGGTTTAAAATACCTCAAATACAAATGTTCAAATTAGAAAAATAATCATGCTTTTTTTTTTAAAGCTATAGCTTGGAGTTGGGTTCTGTTTGTGTGAATGTTGAGGTAAAGGAGCTCCTATTTCCTGTTTTCTCCCCTTGCCAGTAGTGAAATACCAAGTTGAAGTCTACACTGGGCAGTTGAAGCAAGCGGAAACGGAATCTGAGGTCTCTCTCTGTCTCTACGGGGAGAGGGGAGATTCTGGCCTTAGGCTGCTGCATAAATCCAACATGCCAGTAAGATTTCGAAGAGGACAGGTCAGTGTGTGGGAAGGACTCTCCCTGGTTCTTAGCAATCTCTCATGTGATTTAACCATCGGAAAGATGCTGACATGAAAAATCTTTCCTGATCCGACTTGCTAATGTGCTTTGTTTTAGAAAGTGTTCATGAAAGAAAAATGAAACACATCCAACCTATGATAAAAAGAGAACAAAAAAAACATTAAAAATCAGTAATAGTATAAGAAAAGGAACAAACTAGGCTGAAAGATATCAGGGAAGATGAAAGTGCTCTGTCTGGATGGAAAGCCAGTTCTAAAAAGCATAGTTCTAAAAGGGAGGAGGATCATTATAGGCCATTTCAAATAATAGCACAGTGGCTTTAATTTAAGAGGATGAATGGAACCAACTGTTTTATAGTCATATTCAAACCTCTTAATTATTCTCTTTTGTCCTTTTTTTATACAAGAATGATTCTTTCTATATGGTAGATACGTGAGAAGTTAAAATAGTGTATCTATTATTAACCAAATTAATTTTAGTGTTATTTTGTTGTATATGAAAATAAAGCCCTACTTAGGGATAGTAGTTATCTAAAGAGAAGACTTGCTAGTCCAGCTGGAGAATGCTATTTCTCAGACTCTTCTTGTTGTTGTTTGTGAAAAACTATAAAGAATCAAAAATAACTAAGCCCACCAATTCTTTTCATTTATCAGTGTAGGTTAAACAAAAGTGCCTTTTGG
The DNA here is from genome assembly GCF_024711535.1 of Dipodomys merriami. NCBI lineage: Eukaryota > Metazoa > Chordata > Mammalia > Rodentia > Heteromyidae > Dipodomys > Dipodomys merriami. The sequence goes on from NW_027205603.1 coordinate 29,373,626, forward strand.
TCTTTAAAATTAGTTGGAATAGGAAAGCTAGTTCTGTTTTGGATGAGACAAAAACAAAATTATGCCGAATTTTTGTTATCATGAGCAAATGAATTTACAGCAGAAACAAGTTTTGGCTATCATGATATTCCTAACATTATTTTCACTGATCGGTGACATTATCCTGTGAAGAGCCCTGGTGGCTCCACACTTTCTGATAGATGGTGAGGGCTTCAGAGCATCTGGCCACCTGCTAGCTAGCCAGCCAGCACATAGCATTTTGTGGCAGTGCTTCATTGATTGATGATACTAGATGACATTGCATGTTATCTGCATGACTGGTCGTCATTTTACCCTTGTGCATAGCATTTACTAGAGAGTGTATGGGGCCCATATTAGTGTGTGTGTGGGGGGGGTAGGAGGCATATTTGCAATCAGTGCATAAAGAAATTTGTGGGGTTCGTAGTCTCAGTTTTGAAGTTTAGAGTGAGAGACATAAGAGTATGTTTCTTCCCTGGTTCATTTTAGATTAAAAAAAACAATTTAAGTTAATTCATTAATTTTTGTTGATTGTGGGGCTTGAACTCAGGGCCTGGACACTGTCTCTGAGTTCTTTGCTCAAGGCTAGCACTCTACCACTTTGCGTCACAGCTCCACTTCTGGTTTTAGCATGGCTAATGGGTGATAAAGTCATGGGGACTTTTCTTCCCTGGGCTGGCTTCAAACTGCCATCATTAGATCTCAGCCTCCTGAATAGCTTAGAGTACAGCATGAGCCACCAGCACAGGGCTTCATGTAAAATTTTATATTTTCAGTTCTTTTCTTTGGTGCATGGCATGTGAAAGGAAATGGCAAATAGTTTCAAGAGGGTAAAATTTGGGCAATAAGTTTGGAGTTTCCTCATCAGAATTATTCCAGCCACAGCTCACATGAGGGATGGTTGTCATTTTCTTTACCCATGTTCCAGTGGTGTGGCCAGAGGCCCCAACATACTTAACAGGCTCCATTTAATTGTCCTCAAACTTAAAGGTGTTTAAGATACAAGCAAACATATTGTAGTTTGGATTGTCCCGGAAAAGACCATGAGACAGGTAGTTTAGCTGGCACATGAGGACATTAAGCTTGTGAGAAGGACATTAAGCTGCAGTGGGGGCAGAGAAGTAGGAAAGGGAGAAAAGCCCACATAGGGACACTCGTGAGTCTTGGGGTTTCTTCTTCTTAGGGGCCTTCAGGGGCACCTCGCCAAAATCTCTCAGAATTTTTCTACCAGGTGAAGCTCTCAGATCAAGAAGTAGGAGACAGGGGCATTGAGCTGGGAAAAGGCTAGCTTGCTCAGTCTACCAAAGCAGCAGATGAAACCCAGGCTGGTCCCAGAAACCATGTACTTAAATCAGCAGCACTGTTACAACAGGTATGGGGCATTATAAATGTCCCCTTAAAGGCATCCATCCTTAGAGGCATGCTCAGGAGATGCTCACACATCTTTCATCTGGTTTACAGGAACATCAGCATTGACCTGGGAGAGGTTTTGGGCTGGCTGAAATGAGATTCATCTAAATACCAAAGAAGCAACAAGTTTCCCAAGACACAGGGACTGTGTCTACACTTACCAAATTGAAATTTAACGTAGTAATAGCTCAGGCCCAAGTGGACAGCACAAGCAACGGTGGATTTCTGTTTTCAATGTGAACTAGAGTAGCAGTGGCCAAGGACCCTCTGTCATTTCTAGACACTCATCAGAGTTAATTAAATTCATGACTCTAACCTCAGATGATGGTTTTAGTATGGTCATTGTTAACAACAGCCAACTATGAGCAAACGTTGTGTAAGGATTTCAGTCAACACACCACTTCCTTCTGCTTCTCTCTGGAAATGTCAGTGCATTTTTGACATGACAAATGATTATATTTAAGAAGGAAGATTAAGGATGCACTTTCACAGCAAATGCCAGAATTTACTCTTATTTTCATTTTAAAAGAAAGGAGCAAAGAATAGTTTTGAAGAAAGCAGCAAGAAAGAGAAGAGTGCCCCACATTTCTTCAAGTATCCCAGCAATTGTGGAAAAGAAATGTTCCACATCAGACCACATGATACCCCTAGCCTAATGAGCTGCTTCGCAAGGGCAGGGTCCCAGTGAGTGACAAGCCACAGACTGGAGGCCTTTGTTTGTTTGGTTTTTAGATTGCTGACACTACAACAGGGAAAATAAACCTACAAAGAGAAAAAAATGCAGTACCAGAAATACATTTTTAATAGATAAAAAAGTAATTTGCTTATTTTTCTTCCTTTATTTCCTTATTTGATGCTAACTGTAGTAACATGATCTCTTTTAAAGGCTGCTTCTGGCAGCCTTGGGCTCTTATTATTGCCAGCATTTGTTATCTAGTGGACTCTAGTTATTTCCGTGGGGGTTTTCTGTCTCCTGCACTAGATTGATAAATTTCAAGTAGAAGCAGTGTCACTTGGAAAACTGCAGAAGGTGCTATTGCGCTGCGAGGCCTGTGACAAATCCCAGTACTGGTACTGTGAAAAGATTGTAGTCATGGAGCCAGGTGCTGCATCTGAGTCCATCTTCACCTGTGAAAGGTACTGCCAGTTCTTGTCTCTCCCAAAGAGTGTGTTTGTTGTGAATAACACTGTGTGTGTGTGTGTGTGTGTGTGTGTGTGTGTGTGTGTGTGTGTGTGTGTGTGTGTGTTTTAGATAGTGGACCTGTGTCATTTACTTGGGATTGCACATCATGCAAAACTCTTATTGATTGCTTAAGTAAATGATAGTTTTGCTAAGCATTGTAAGGAAGCCTTCTAATTCCTTCCTTCCTTCCTTCCTTCCTTCCTTCCTTCCTTCCTTCCTTCCTTCCTTCCTTCCTTCCTTCCTTCCTTCCTTCCTTCCTTCCTTCCTTCCTTCCTTCCTTCCTTCCTTCGTTGTACTGGGATTTAAACTCAGGGCCTCCACTTTTTTTTTTTTTTTTTGGTCCGGTCGTGGGGCCTGAACTCTGGGCTTGGGTGCTGTCCCTCAGCTCAAGGCTAGTGCTCGACCACTTGAGCCACAGCACCACTTCCGGCTTTTTTCTTTTTTTGCTTATGTGGTGCTGAGGAATAGAACCCAGGGCCTCATGCATGCAAGGCAAATGCTCTACCACTGAGCCACCTTCCCAGCCCCAGGGCCTCCATTTTTTAATCTCTTACAATTGCTATTTATAATTTCCTTTGTGATCTTGAGAAATTAGACTACTTGTCATTACTTTGAACAAATTGCACTTCACTTCTGTCCCCTGGGATGAGTTGTTCAAACTCAGGAAGTGAGCCCTTCCTTACTATACTCCACACCATAACCCTGTCTACCCTTCAGAGTCTTATTCAGATTTGGCCTCTAGCATTTAATGGCCTTGCTAGAAATCATTCTGTCTCTCAGTAGTTACTCAGGGCTTAACCCACACCACAGGCCTCCCTGTGTGGCAGGGCCCATGCAGCACAAAAGAGGAGCTACGTAACTCTTCCAGGTCTGCTCTATTCACAGTACTCAGGCAGCTCAGCTTTGTCCCACGTCAGAGAGCTAGGAAATGCTTCCTCCACGGCCTTCTCATTATGTTCTGATGTCATATCAACTTAGTTGTGTTGTTTTAAATTTGAAATAATATAGATTTTTTTTGTCGGTCGTGGGGCTTGAACTCTGGGCCTGGGTGCTGTCCCTTCAACTCAAGGCTAGTGCTCTACCATTTGAGCCACAGTGTCACTTCTGGTTTTCTGAGTGGTTTATTGGAGATAAGAGTCTCATGGAGTTTCCTGCCCAGGCTGGCTTTGAAGCATGATTCTCAGATCTCAGCCTCCTGAGTAAGTAGAATTACAGGCATGAGCCACCGGTGCCCGGCTTGAAATAATGTAGATTTATTCTCCACCTCTGTTCATGCCTGTACATACATTTACCCCTACCATTATAAGTTTTTACCCCTACCATTATCCCACTGCTTCTTCCTACCCTTGGGAGGAACTTAAATATCATTCCTCCCTGTTCTATAAATATAAAGAGATAAGGAGGGGACAGACTCTATTTCTCTAATTTGTGAAGAAGGAGAAGAGTGTGGCACCAAGAATAAGACTTAATTCAGTATATTCCTTTCTGTAGTAGGGAGAAACTCCTTGGATGCCACTTGTAGTGGTTCATTACTTCCAGAGCTTTTTCTCTGCATGTGAAAGGTCCAGGAGAAAGTCCTTTAAAACAGATGGAGTCTGGAAGACTGTAGCCCAGAGCAGAAGACACCTGAAGTTAGACATGCATTTGGAGGGCAGAAATGGTTAGGTAAACACATCACAGAAAAGAGAGGGAAAGGACACATGGACTATGCTCTTTGGAGCTTCCTGAAAGAGCAAGCACTTGTAGCATGCTGGGATGCAGGTAGAAAGAACACAAGCAGGCAGGGGAATGCCTAGGTGCGATACAAAGAGCTTGCTTGGGAGGAGAGCTTTCTGGGAGCCACATCTGCTTCCCGAGAGCTTTCACACTCTTCTTCCTTACTCTTTCCACTAACACCCGCATCCTTATGGCTCCATGTTATTTCTGTACCTGAAAATACTTGCTTTTTTCTGCCTTTCATATGTTTAATATCAACAAGAGTATAAACCATGGAACATTTGCCATTTGTGCAGAAGGTTTGGTTATTTGAGTTTAAGTGGGAAGAGATTGTATTTGAAGAAGGCCAACATCTAAATGACTTTACAAATTGATTTGCATGTTCTTATTATTTGTATTAGTTTCCTATGCTACTGTAACAAATTGCCACAAAGCCTGGTGCTTTTAAACAATAGAAATTAATTCACACTTCTAGAAGGCCAATAGTTGGAAATCTAGGTGTTGACAGAACCACATTCCCCCTGAAGTTCTGGGAGATGATCTTTCTGGCTTCTCCCTGCTCCTAGCAGTTGCTGGCAAACTAAGACAACCAGAGGTTTATAGCTGCTTTACTCTCACTTGCTTGCTATGGTCATTGACTGTCTTCCTTCAGCTGTCTACATCTCTTTTACTTGTAGGCCCACCCTACTCCAGTATGACCTCAGCCTAAGTATTTGCATCTGCAAAGACCTTACTTCCAATAAAGTCACTTTCTGAGGCCTAGTTACCCACAGGGAAGCACTATTTAATATACTATTTAATATCCTTTGAGAGGATCCCATAATGTGCTATGTATGTACTGCAAGGTTTGTTAGCATCAATTTCGGGGTCTTCAGGTTTTCTGTGTTACTTGTAGTAATTATATGTGTGTGTGTGTGTGTGTGTGTGTGTGTGTGTGTATACATATTATATATATAATACTTGTAGTATTATATATATTTATACAGTGTGAACTGTGACTTTAATAGTTGTTAAAAAAAAGTGTTTAATAGAAACAATGTGGCTTATGCATTTGTTAGCTCACTCAGTCTAGAAGGGTCAACTACAGCCAAAGTCTTTAGCCTGCAGATGAGTAATGGGAAGAATTACTCAGGGTCGCCCTCCACTGTTCCTCATCTGCTTCCCAGAGACATGGACATAAACTTGTGGGCACAACTTATTTGAAATAAAGGCCCTACTCAGGACTGTTCTAAACAGTAAGAGACTGAACAGTAATTGAAAAGTTAAATGCAAACAACTGACTCCCCCCCCCCCCCCCCCGCCACGCAAAACTAACTTGACTTGTAGCCATACAACAGCATGAGCAGCTTTGTCTCCCTGAACTACCTGGTGGTCAGGAAGGTGGAACAACCCTGAGGCACATTAATTAAGGAACAAGGACAAGATGCAGCAGTATTCCTTAAACTTGATATCACAACTAGCACCTTTGCAATCTTCTTGCCTCATTGCTAATCAGCATTCGTCACTTTTTTTTTTTTTAGAAAGGTTGAGATCATTTATTTCTTTTGGGTAAGATAGGATTTAGCAAGACTAAAGGAAGATTATGGAGTAAATCAAGCATTAGCAAGTCCTGGAACCTTCTGAGAGGCACACTCTGTGCACTCAACCCCAACCTCCATTTCACAGTCCTCAATGCCTTCTTACTAATTGCTGAGAAGACGGTTGCTGTTCAAGTGAAATTACTTAGGGTCCTTCTAGGCAGACAAGTCAGCTTGTGGCATGAAGACTAGGAAGGCCTTCACTGCTTCCTTGGGAATTCACTAGTGAGAACCACAGATGCTGAAAAGGACATTAGCTGCACAGCCAGAGGAAGTCAGGGTCAGCAGATCAGGCCTCTGCTCTCCTCCTTCAATGCCCTTGCTGATGCTGTCCCATCTCAGTTGCTTAACTTTTGGTTCAACCCTTGTTCTGGAGTCCTATAGGCACTTCTTGGTGTCTTAATCAAGACACTAAAAGAAAATATAGTGAACAAAAGATCCAGAATAGAACAAGGAATCTAAAAGGTCTAACTTTGCCCCAATCTCATTGAGTATCATATAAACCAAATGATTATTTACTTTCCACTTTGAAGTGTTAGTGATAATAAAGAGCCAAAGAGATGTTCTAGAGTTAACACAGGAATTTATAAAAGAAAAGACTAATGTCCCACTGATGTACATTTTTAAAATTATTTATTTATTTATTTGTTTTATTGTGAGAATACCATACAGAGGGGTTACAATTACATGAGCAAGGTAATGAGTACATTTCTTATCAAGCATTGTTGCCTCCTCCTTTGTTTTCCCTTACTATCCCTTCCCATCTCCAACACCCTACATGCACCCCCCTTCTCCCCCCCCCCGCCCAAAGTTGTAGAGTTTGCTTTTTGACATAACATATTGTACATCTCATTGTTGCAATGGGTCAAAATGGTGTAGATTTTTAACCAAAGACTAAAAATTGTTGATTTACTATGACAGTCTTCACTGGCTGGCAGGGGAGAGAGCTAGTGCCTTTTCTATGACTGCACTACTGAGGCCACAGTGGGATCACATCTTGATGCAAGCAAGATTGTGAACTTGTGAAAAGCTGATAATTGCCCACTATTCCATCATTATTCATGAAGGATTTTCCTTGCTTAATGCCCTTGAGCCAACTTGGAGGTCATTTCTAGAAAATCACACAGGAAAATCTGGGCCTTCAGGAGATTGTAATCAATGACCTTCAGTGTTCACAGAATGGACATAGAGCATAGAAGCTGCTCAGGCTGTGTGTGCTAAGTTAGCAAGGCAGTGCTGAGTATATTAACTGTGGATGGGTAGAAGCAGGGGCAGGCTTGGTGAAATGTCAGTCTTCTTTTGCCCAAGAACAGTTAGCAAGGGCAGTTTTTACCTAGGTCAGCTCTGTATGAAGGAGTTAGTTTATAATGACAGCTTTAAAAGGAATCATCCCACCCCCTTGCCCACTGACCTTTCCAGTCTTCCCTTCTAATTCTTCCCACCAGAGTGCATTTTTCTCTCTTCCTTAGACCTTCTCTAGGGATATGTCCTCTCTTAACTCATGAGTTTAGATTATTTTATCCTTTCATCTAGTTTTGAAATTCTTTTTCCTTCAAGGCCCAAGACAAACTGCTCTTTATTCCATGAAGTTTTCTTTACTTTTCTAGCCAGGACTAAGCTCATCTTTACTCAATTTAAAATCTACTAAGAGCAGGATCAAAATTTTGAGACTATAAAAAATAAAAATAAAATCCAAAAAAATATTGAGACTAGATTGGCAAATGATGATGTGACTGTTTCTCAAAAAACAAGTTAGATGTGATGGTTCATACCTGTAATCCCAGCTAGGTCAGAGGCAGAGGTAGAAGAGTCAAATCTGAGATTGGGCCCAGGCAAAAAGCATGAAACCCTATGTGAAAAATAAACTAAAGCAATAAGATCTGCATGTGTGGCTCAAATGGTAGCTCCACTAGGTAAGGAAGGAGGGAGAGAGCAAAGGAAAGAAAGGAAATAAGGAGTCCCATGTTGGAAAAAACCTTACAGGTCCCTTAATCTTCATGTAGGTTTATCTTTACAAGACATTTCAGATAGCTCATTAAAAATGCTTTAAGCATTTATTTGTTTTTAAAGTAGTTAGTTTATGTGCAAATGATTTACTTTTTTCCCTTTCTGAGAAATAGAGAGGAATGAGGATCAATACAAATTTAAAAAGGATATATAGACCTTTTGATACTGTGCAAAAATGGGGAGACTAGAAGTAAAACCTATCATGAGATAGTGAGCAATCATTTAACTTTACTAAGTTTTTTCCTTCCTAAAAGAGGCCAGTATTAATCATTTCTTGCTATTCTGAGCATGTATCTGTGTTGCTGCTGACTTTGGTGCTCTTTGTCAGTCTGAGCCATTCCTTGGTGCGAAAGTGACAAGCGGTGATGTGAGAATCTGACAGAATGAGCGCAGGGCTAGGCTGGCAGTGTTTCCAGGATGAGTGGAGTCAGAGACTCTAAGTGCTTCTTCTACCATTTTTTTCAGTGAGAACAGTGGTTGTCCTATCTAAAATATGTATGTCTCAGATAAAAATCTAACCTCATTCAGTCTTTTTCTTTTTACCCCTTCCCCAGTATCACCCAAGTGGGTTCCTTGGTTTGTCTCAGAGAATCTTAAAACACAGAATTCCCTTCTTGCCTTTCTGTTTCTTAATTAGGACACCCCTGGAAGATCTGGGGTTTTAGGCATTGTTTCTGGTGACTACAGGGATCCCTCCAGCTTGCCTTGTAGTCCATTGGGTAGCATTGCCTTCACTGTGCTTCTCAAGCCCTGAGGCTCCAATCCTCCCATCTCTAAGGGGCCTTGGAGGAATTTCCTTGCTCTCATTAAAAAATAAATAAAGATGAATTTTCTTCAACTCCTAACCTTGGCTAGTTCTCTTTGTCTTTCTTTTTCACTGTTTTCTTACAGCACATTTTGATTTAGAAACTAAAGAGTGGAAGGATGGTTTGGACGCTTGCCTGGGCAGGTATGAGGAAACATAGAAGAAAATAGATGCACGTTGCAAACAATTTTCACCCCAGGCATGTAAAATTTATTCTGTTCTCTTCATTAGAAATAGTTCAGATACGATTTGATGGCAATATGAATAAAACCTATAAAAAATCAACAACTGAGGGAGTTGATGGCTGCTGAAGGAAGTTAAGAATAAGTTGTCTAGTTGACTTGATGTCTTAAGGACTCTGAGTGTAGCACAAATCTAGAGGGAGTCATTGTTAATCTGTTCCCAGTATTGCCTTTTAAAACAGTTCTCAGTATCACAACACTGCTTTGTTTAGTATTTCCTGATAAAAGGAATCATAGAAGAAAAATTTTAGAAATGTACTGAATACTAGACAGGACCAGAGATTAGGATTTAAAAAATCAATGTAAGGGATGGGGTGAGTTTGGTTGGAACACATATGTGTACACAGCATGCATGTATGGAAATGTCACAATGAAACCTTCCTTAGACGACTAGTACATGATAATAAAATATCTGTTATTTAAATAAATAAATGAATAAATAGATAAAATTCAATCAGTAAGTAAACTCTGGTTTGCTTTGAAGAATGAGAAATTTACCAAACTAAACTAAACTAAACTAGTTTTAGAAAGCTTTGACTAGGACTTTCATGGAATCCAGCTTTAAGAAATAAGGATAAGTATTAGAAATGAAAACAAGATGCCAAGAAAGTCTGTGAGACTCTTATCTCAAATTAACCCCCCTCGCCCACAGCTGGAAGTGGAACTGTGGCTCAAGTGATAGAGTACTAGAATAAGAAAGCTCAGGAATAGTGCACAGTTTCCTAAGTGAAGGCCCCAGGCCAATACTCACTCTCTCTTTCCCTCTCTCTGTCTCTCTCTTTCTCTCTCTGTCTCCCTCTGTCTCTCTCTGTCTCTCTGTATCTCTGTCTCTGTCTGTCTCTGTCTCTGTCTCTGTCTCTGTCTCTGTCTCTCTCTCTCTCTCTCACACACACACACACACACACAAAAGAGCCTCTATGCCTCTATGTGCTCTATATACAGTGTCTTCTGGTCACAATTTATGTATCTTTTAGATTAAGATATTAAGAGAGACATCTGGTTGGCTGAGCATGGGCCAGGGGTCTTAGTCAGAGACTTCTGCTCTAGGCAACTAGAATGAGAGCCAAATCTTCTGGTACAAGTATTACTATCCCAGGCCCATCTCTTTACAGCACATCTGAAAAATAGGAGATGTTTTTCCGCTGATTGGCAATCAGGCCAAATATATTTCTTATAACACCAACTAAGCACCAAGTACTGGGCAGTGAGGACATACAATACTAACTGGCATTTGTTGATCATTGATAACATGTCCAAAACCACAATAAATGTGTGCATTTAATGCAGTATTTTTCTTGTGTAAGTACTTTTATTTTCTATAATTTCACATGAGAAAGCAGGCTTAGAAAGATCAAGAATATGTTATGATTATAAGCTAATAGGTTTTAAAACAAGGAGGTCAGACTCTACATTAATTAAAAGCTTTTATTCTAAACATAAAGCTGAGTAGCTTCATTTTATCTATAAAATAAACTTTTTTGTGTGTTGTTGTTGTTATTGGACTGAATCTTTCAATATAGCCCTTGCTGGTCTCAAACACTAGCCTATCTTCATCTCCTGAGGGCTGGGATTACAGACCTGTACCACCATATCTGGCAGTTAAAAGAAATGGATCTAATCTAGCTAGAAAGATGCAATGCATTAACCAAAACCTAATTAAGAAAGCAAGACTGCATAATTAGGGGCTACCTAAATGTGTGAAATAAATTGTAATGTGTCAGTTGATTGCAGAAGAGGAAAAGAAAGCTCACTGAGTTGCAATGATCAAAAGGAAATGGGATCTCTTGTAGTTTTGGGGGAAAAATATGGGAGAGATAAGTGATCATCACAGTTGGGTAGCACAAGCTCATGTGGTGATTTTTAAGGTTAGTGTGGTCAAGTTGGCCCTGTATCTCTGCCTCCAAATTCTTTGATATTTTCTTTTTTTTCCTTTGATATTTTCATATCGATACACAACCACTTATATGCACCAACCCTGCCTTGTCTGCCAGCCTTCTGTGCCTTAGCCACACAAAATCCATGTATCTCTATACCTTTGTCACTGTTGCTTTCCCTCTATGGTGCCCTTCCTCAGAAAGAGTATCTGTCAGAAGGTCATTGACTGTCCAGTCTTCAGCTCAGATATCTCCTTTGCATTGATTTTTTTGTTATTGTTATTGTTATTGATCTTCATTCCTTTGTACTTCTCAATTTCTGCCATTTAGTTGATCAGTTTACTTTGCTGTAGGGAGAAAAAGAGACTGTAAGTATATTTGTTTGTATTTCTTACATTACCCACTGTACTTTGTCTCACTTATATTTTTACATATGAGTTCTCTTCCTTTACACTGAAGCTCCAGGTGATTTTTTTCCCCTATGTTGTTTTTGTAGGCCTAGCAGTTAGAAAAGTGCCCAGCACTCAGAAGACAATTGCTTTTTTGAATGGACAGATGGATGGGAAGAATGAATATGGGATACTAAGAACTAGTTCTAGTCATATAATACTAATATTTCTGTAACAGCACACAAAATACTCTTGTATCATTTCATATTAGCAGTCCTTCAAATGAGGCAGCTAATTTAGCCAATGAAATTAAGCTTCAAGAGGGTAAGATCACAAGCCAACAAGTAGGGAAGCTGGTTTTCTGAATCCAGACTTAATATTTTCTGCATTAGATAGCTTCTAACACAGAAATTTGGTTGTTGTAATGGGAATCTACCAGCATGAGGTAATACTGGACCAATGCATATTTTCTAAAATGGCAGTGTTGTCACTATGTTAAAGTAACTTTTTTCAGACAATGAGGGAATGATTTTAAAGACAGTCAAATGAAAATAAGTTTTTCAGACAACCAGGGAAAGATTTTAAAGGAAGTCAAATGAAAGTAAGATAGAGGAAAGATGAAATGATAAAGGAAAGATTAAAATGAAAGAATTTATTACTAAAACCGGTGGGTGGGTGGGCCATCCTTTTTAGGCTGGACAAGATATGAGGCACAAAATCTTAAACCTGACCTTTCTTTTGTTCTAACTCTACAGCTTCTGTGGCCCTCACAGGAGCTTGTAACTAAGGACTGATCCACTTCCTGGCTGGCTCCATTATATTTTATTCTTCAAGCCACAGTTATGATAACACTTTTACCACCATGATGAGTATGTGATAGTTTGAGTTGTGTTTGGCTATATAAAAGCTGACAGTGACTCGAGCTTATTGTAAAATAATCATTTTCTTCCTTTTGTTCTTCTCTTTTCCTTCATTTCTTCTTTTTTCCTATTTGTCAGATGGCTTCCCTTCATGTCTGAGGGCATAATCCATTCAGAAATTGAACTATATCATCAAGGTGAGGATCAATGAAACCATCAGAAGGAGAAAGTGCAAGATGATTTTGTTCCATCTGGACTGCATGGAAAATGAGTCTCCAGTTGCCTAGAGTGTCTCCTTTTCTATTTATCTTTTGTGTCTCCTGTATGGTTATTAGTCACAGTGAAAGTACAAATATATGCAAAGTTCTGCCTTAGAATTGTTACATGCCCTACTCTATATACTCTTCCACTAACTAGTGGAAGAGGAGCTGGAAGTTTGGCTCAATAGTAAAGTGCCAGCTGTGAATGCAAAAGCTGAGCACAAGAGAGATTTCAAGTGGGTACGGGCATACCACACCTCAAAAAATCAGCGGGATTTTGGCTAGCATTTGGGATGTTGGCTGGCACTTGTCCATAATCTCAGCACTCTGGGGACAGCAGCAAGAGAATATGTGTTAAAACTAACCTGAGCTACGTAGTAAGACCCTGTCTCAGAAAACAAAATGGAAAACAACAATAACAACAGCAACAACAAAAAACAGCCTAAGAATTTGCTGTTGATAAAGAGTTAAAATCATACTTATTTCTTCCCCATTTTATAATGTCATCAGACAGTTCTATTATTAACTACACTTCATTTTTATTTTTGCAGAAATGCAAATAAATCATCAGCCTAAAATACAAGAGGAAGCCAATGGTAAATGTTGTCGCTGCTTTTTTCCTTTAATCACCTGATATAATCTGTTTCTATTTCCAGATTACCTGCCCTGCACATTTTACAGTACAATCTTATTAAGTTGAAACTGCTGATTAAAAGTACTTCAAGTGAATACAACAATAAACACTATAGTCTGATTTATTAAAAACGAACATGAGCAACTTTAATCCCAAGCAGTTTTTTCCTTAAGGTTTCCTTAAGTGTATGGGGAAAACAATCATCTTGCAAGTGATTAATTTCTATTAATTATGTTTTATTGATATGTATATTGGTTTGTAAGTTATTTAAGTCTTTTCTGCTACCATTTTTCACTGAGTACTCTTCAAATCAGCCTATAATTCTATAGTTAATGTGTTTACATTTTAAACTTTATTTTAATGAGATGGATAAATACAGGTTACTAATCAGCATGCCAGGCTAATAGGCCTCTGTTTTTTTCAAATGTATGTGTTCTTTTTTCAGTAAGCTGAAACTAGGCAAGGGCTAGTGCTAATATTGTGATATTCTTAATGCCCTGCTGACTAGTGTACCCAATGAGATGTTTCTGTCCTCTGTGATGACTAGCTTAACCTAATACTTGTATTTACTGATACCAGAAATTGTACTTCATTGTGCCATTTATTTTATAAGGAAAAAATTGTGTGGAATCTGTTTCTATGAGCATAACTTTACTAATGTTCTAGAAGCTCATAGTATTCCCGTACCTATATTCTAGTAATCGCTTAGTATTGTGTCTTACAAAAAAATCTTTAAGTATTAAGGCTTGAAGTTGCATTCTAAGTGGAACAATGATCCATCACTTTTAGAATTTTGTGGGGAATTTTGAGTAGTAAAAATGAATCCTTTTAAACTGAAGATGATAATTAAGACTGAAAAGGTTGGAAATATTTCATCAGTGAGAAAAGCCACACAATCAATCAACTCTGTAATACTGAACATAATGAAGATACATTGGACAGAAGAGGTGTTTTCATAGATGGTTAGTTGTACTTTATGAAATGTAATTTTGATTACAATAAACTATTTTACATGTTTTATTGTAATAAATAATTTCTGTTGTTTATGGCTTCATTAAAAATTATGATTTCATAGTCACAGGTCTCATGTTAGGCAGTATTGTTTTTAAGTCATTCTCTTTTATTATGCTTTCAAATTCTGAAGAATATAATTTTTAATATTTCTTGGCATGTAATTCTGGAAATACATTTTGAGTTTTGGAGTTATGCAGCTGAGCTAAGTTGTGCCATAGAAAGTTAAGTTGCAGAGCCCATGAAGGCTGAGTCCATGAAGCATGGTAAAGAGTGCTGAAAGCAATCTTGATGTGAAGGCTTTGAAGATACCAGAAGCATGTTTATGTAGACCATTTTTTCTGTGAATCACAATGGAGAGAAAGAGGACCACAATGCTATTCAGCATAAGAGTGGAAGGGAAAAGAATTAGCAAGTTCATTTTAATTTTATGATATTAACACCAAGTACAGTTGTGAATCATTACTAGTGCCTAACCATGCTAAATTCCTATGATCATCTAAGATGCATTTCCTAACTTTGACAACGTACAACTCTAAATATATATATCCATATTTTGTAGAAGAACTAACTGCATTACCGAGTTAGACTGCTGAGTTAGACTGAACTTGACTGTGCATCAATATTGTGCTATGCAACACTGAATTGAAGTGAAGCCTTTTGCATGCTGCCCTTGTGTCTTGCCCCTATGCTAAGCCCACTTATTGAATCAAATAAATGTATATTCTATAATAAATTTAAATGCTATATTTTTTGGTGCTGGGTATGAACTCAGGGTCTTTTACTCTGCCCTAGGGGACAGGTGGTCTTGCTTTTTGAACAAGCCAGACTGGACCATGATCCTTCTGTTTAACCTTCCTGCACAGCTGGAATGACAAGTGCAAGTCACCACATCCCACTTTTAGTAATAGAGATGAGACCTTGCAAACATTTTTTTTCCCAGACTGGCCTTGAACCACAGTTTCCCCAAATTTGCCTGGCAAGTAGCTAGGGAGTGACTAATTAATGCCCAGCCTCAACGCTAATTGTTAGCCCAATAGCCTCCTCTCATATCTTAGTATGCTCTTTCTCTGGGCAATATTAGACCCATTTAGTAAAGGCAGTAAATGATTAGCCTCTACCCCTTTACCTGAGAGAGCACTCCTTTGGGGCAGCAATAACCATATAAGGCAGCAAGTTCCCCCAAACCTTAGAGGCTATAAAAGGCCACCTAAGACAATAGCAGGTACTTCTGTCTTGTGGGAAAGGGTCTTGCCAGTATCTTTGCTGGCAATAAACCATTTGTTGTTCTTTGTGCCCTGAAGTATGCGTGGTTTTCCAGCAAAGTCTAATTTACTCTAACACTAATTCTTTTTCTTATTCCCTCCCTCCATCTTTTCCTCTCTCCCTCCCAAGCCATCATATTCCTAATATCTACTAGGTCTTGGGTACAATGTTGAAGAGAATACTAATTTTATATTCTAAGTGGTTTCACTAAATAATTTTCTGATAATAATTCTAGACTATAAGCAGTATTACCATTCCATTTGACAGGCAATGAAACTAAAGGATGAGTTTTTTCTCCAGCTTTCCTACAATAACACAAATGGCAAACACAAGATTCAGAAGTTGAACGCAACTAGTTCAACTAGTTTGTCTGTATAGCTGTTTTTAGTCTTTCTAGTCTGTATTATTTTTATGTTAAAGGAACTCCTTCAGACTTGGATCATTGATGGTATGTGTATATATTCATGTTCTATGTGGTTGTCTTTATTTAATTGTCCTATTGGACTAGATTTTTAGATCTTTGACCTTCTACATTTTTCCTGCTCAAGTGCAATGATGTTTTTAATATTTGCTGTTTTTCTGATGAACCTTTTATTTCTGTAGCATTCCTGTAGAGAGATTGCATTTTTGCTAAGCTTCCTTTGCTATAATTTACTTGGATCCTAAACTTTGGCTAAAGGTCCAGCCCCTGTGGCTTACCTTGTGGCCCCAGCTTCCTCTTCTCCAAGCCAAGAGTCTTAGCATTGTTGACAAGGACAATCCCAGCCTTCTGGTTTGCTGAAAGCTTACAACTCTATTTCTGCTAATAGTCCATTTTATGGTTATTATTGTTTTGGCAGTAGGGGATTTTTCTTTCTTTCTTGAGGCTGGATGCTTGAGATTCTTTTATAATTTATCCACATTGAACTGTGTTATATAGTGAGAGGGTTTAAAAATACCATTCCAGGAATGAGGAGCATGAAAACCTTGTGTGAAGTTAAGAAGTGTGTATGGAAAACCAGTGCTGGAGTTTGGCTTTTCACCATGATGCGAAACTGTGTTGTACTCATTCTCAGGGATCTGACCTAAGGAACTTTAACATTCTTACAACACTAACCCAAATATTTAAGGCAATGAAAACTCTTTGTAGTAGGATTAGTAGTAATTTGATGGATTATCTGTGGTAAAGATTATTAAAATATTTTCTTTTTACTCTCCATTCTGTTTGCCCATCAGTGCATGGCTAGCTTCTCTACTCAAATGGTATCTGCTCAAGGAAAAAAAGTTGAATTTAGTGATTAGTCTCAGCTAAACATAATTCAGAGCATAAATATCCTAAACTAACATCATGCATTCCAAATCAAATGTAGATGGCTTTGGATTGCCCCTTTAAGTTCATAGTTTGCTATAGATATATGGATAATGGCCAGATGACTGCCTGACCTCCTTTGTTTTGAGTCTTCTTCCTGTTGCATCAGTCTTGTTTCCCTCTTAGGAATATACCCCATGTGGATACCTGGAACCTGGGAAAGTATGGGGTCAATGTCCAAAATGTGTGAAGCCAAGAGCCAGAGAAACAGCTTCCAGGATTGTCTCATCAGTTTCAACATGCATGCTTGAAACTAGGTTAATGACGTCCAACGGGGTCCATGGGGAAAAAAGCTAATGTGAAAACAAGTTGGAATCAAAAGGGGAGAAAGGGATGCTTAAGGAATTCTTAGCAGGAGCCAAGCTGTTTGCTGTGTCTTCGAGTTGGCTGTTTGGAGCTGAGTTGCCTGGCGGATAATATGGTCTTTTCTAAGCCCCAGCTTGGCTTTAGCTTTGTTTTCTCCTAATGTTAAATAGCTAGTGTTTGGATACTCATTTATACTACATCAATTCTAGAACATTGGTACATAGGTTTTCTTGTTTCAGATAGCATAATTCAACATAGTAACAGGATGGATGGGTTTGACATCGTAACTATAACACCGATCTTTCAGCATCTTCAGAATATGCATAGACATGCAGAAGCGTTGCCATGGACAGCTACTCCTCAGCCAATTTGCATTTACAGATAATTCACAGAAAGATGATATGATATGGAACAAAATAGAATTACTCTGTCAGAATGAATCAAAGGCAAGGTTTCTCAACTTTAGGACTGTTGACATTTTAGCCTGGATAATTTTTGGTTGTTTTGGTTGGTTTGTTTTTTGGTTAACCTTATAGATTTCACAGGGTATTTACAATATACTCGCTTTCTACCTACTTGATACTAATTATATACACATTTCTCTCTCTCTTTCTCTCTTTCAAACACACACACAGGGGAGAAAAAGAGAGAGAGAGAGAAGGGAGGGATGTCTCTTGACATCATCCAATGTTCAAGGATTGGCGAAGACATCTCCAAAAGCTGCTGAATACCTGTGAGGTAGACTGAGTATTGTTTATATGTCCATAACTGCAACAACACTTTCTATCTTATGTACTTCTTCAGGATCTTGACCATTCTCTATCAAAAGATGGAACTAATCAGGCTAGGGCTCAAGTGGTGAAGTGCTTGCCTGATAAGCATGAGGCTATGAATACAACCTTTAGTATTGCCCCCCTCCTTCCCCTCATGGTCACAGTGTATCAGGAATTATAGTGGGTCACATAAAGGTGATACTATGCCTGGCTGGGTCTCTACAAATATTGCTCCTGGGAACCTAACCCCATCCTCTGAAGAAACCCAGACCACATGGAGATGTTGGCATGGAGTAGTACCCAAAGCTATCATCCTGAATACAGACAGCAGCTACCCTACCTGGCCAGTCATGAGACTGGAAGCAGCTTGTCCTGTGTATAGCTGAACAGTCTCAGTTGAAACTGTAGGTCAAAGAAGACCGTCCTTGCCAGACCTTGCTACTCTGCAGGTTCATTGGTAAAACACATTTCTGTTTGAAGTAATATCATTTTAGGATGTTTTGTTACACAGCAGAAGGTAACTCTAGTGGTAGAATTGGATAGGTCATGTGAATATGAGTACCCCAACACTTAGCTCCTAAATAGGTTGAAGATTATACATTGTTATTCTAATGACCAACACATAGCAATATAGTGCTGAAAGTAGGCTGCATATGAGTTTGGGGGCACACATAGCAAATATTTGCAGGAAGATCAAGAAAATATTGGTGACCAAAGAGGAGACACATGCAGGAGGTTTGGCATCCAGTAGGAAAGATAAACTTGAGATAAGGTAAAGTCAGAAAGGTCATTTCTGAGACATTGGAATCCAGATTGAGGGAGGTCCTTGGGAACCTGGAATACTGGGCATGAGTTTGGTATGTATATGCTATCCTCTCTAGCAAGGAGCAACATATGAAAAGGAGTGGAAAACACTAAGCAAGCAGGTGTTACATGGTAAACTGAGTTAAGACCAAGTATCCTACTTCAACAGTGACCGGGAAACTACTGGGTTTCCTGGTTAACAGTGCTCAGCTTGGGGAATCTCTGTGCCTCACTCTCCTATGAGTGGTAGACAGTACTAGAAACTCTGAGGGTTACGTGAGGATTAGTTAATAACATGCACAGAGTACCTTGAATGAGCCTGCTACATCTTAGGTGCTCAATATTTGTTAGCTTTACATTTTTCACTGTGTCACAATGTACTGTGGTCTTGAACACTCAGCAGTGGTCCCAGTATGTGCACACCTGGGCTGAAGCAGACATAACTTGTTGCTGCCTCTGTCACCCATTGTGGTGTTCTCTGATCCCTGTAATATGGGTCATCTTTCTCTTCATGGAAGCATGATCATTTCTAATTCATTGTCAAATTTATTACTCCCATCCGCAGCAGCATATAATTTCTCCATTGCTTTACATGGATAATAAGATTAATGCTATTTGTCTCTTGAAAAAATTAAAAAATATTTATAAAGTACTTATTTTTTTTAAAAATCCTATGATCCTCTTATAAGGTTATATTTTGAAAGACTTGTGAGGTTAGATACATAGAATAATATGGAGATAAAATTATTTCAAAATAGAATAAATTAAAATCTATGTTTACAGTCCTTGCTAAATCTCCCTGAAATGTATTTACATGCCTTTCAAAATGTGGTAATACAAGGCCAATATTGTTTCCATTATATTTGTGCTAATAATAAGACTGATTATGAGGCAAATGATGTCCTTGTCCTTTTTATAGAAAAGGACACTGATGACACATCATGTGAAAGACCTAGTTTTTGTTAATTATGAGGTAGTTATATGTTGTGCTGAAGATCTCAGTCAGGTCTTGACTGTTCTTCCTTATAAGGTAGCCTGTGTCATTCAAAATACTTCTTAACAGACCCCTTAATGTTCTTTGTAAATCTTCACTGATTTTTTATTATTATTAAATTAAATTTTGTTGTAAAGGTGATGTACAGAGGGGTTACAGTTACACAAGGTAATGAGTACATCTCTTGTTGAACATTGTTAACTGCTCCCTTGTTTTTCTTCCACTTTCCTTCCCCTTTGGACCTCTGGTTGTAGTGTTCATTTCCAAGCTAACTCTTGTGAGTATCACTGTTGCATTTGTTCATCATTTGTCCTTTGTTTCACCATTTTGTTATTTTCCTTCCCTTCCCCAAATCAGATAAATGTATGTACAAAACACAAGGTACCAGAATAAAAAACAGTGACTACAGGGGATAAGCCAAAGGAAAAAAAGAAAGAACTTCATACAGTACATTAAAAACAACATTAAAAACCCACTTTTATTTCCATATCTTAGAATTCATTTCGATTAGCATCATCTTATATGGTCATATGAATATAGCTCTTGAGCTTTTGTGATCCTCTGCTAGGACTATCCTAGACATACATTAATTGTTACAAATGAGGGAAACCATGGAGTCTGTTTCTTTGTGTCTGGCTTACTTCACTTAATATGATTTTTTTCCAATTCTTTCCAGTTCCTTATGAATGGGGTAACTTCATTCTTTCTGATGGAAGCATAGAATTCCATTGGGTATATATGCCACAATTTCTGATGGAAGCATAGCATTCAATTGTGTATATATACCACATTTTCTTGATACATTCATCTACTGAGGGGCATCTGGGTTGGTTCTATATCTTAGCTATGGTAAATAATGTTGCAGTGAACATAGTTGTGCTGGTAGCTTTAGTGTGGCTTGGTTCGTGGATCATTTGGGTAAAAGTCCAGAAGTGGGATTGCTTGATCTTAGATGAGTTCTATGTTTAGTTTTTTTTTTTTTTTTTGTCGGTCATAGGGCTTGAACACTGGCCTGAGCGCTGTTTTTCAGCTCTTCAGCTCAAGGCTAGTGCTCTACCACTTGAGCCACAGTGTCACTTTCAGTTTTCTTGTGGTTTATTGGAGATGAGTTTCATGGCTTTTCCTGCCAGGACTGGCTTGGAACCATGATCCTCATATCTCAGCTCCTGAGTAGCTAGGATTATAGGCATGAGCCACTGGTGCCTGGCTGTATTTAGTCTTTTAAGGAACCTCAATATTGCTTTCCAGAGTGGTTGAACCAGTATACATTCCTGCCAACAATGTAATAGCATTCCCTTTTGGCCACATCCCTGCCAGCATCTATTATTAGTCTGACAGGAGGGACACAAAATCTTCACTGATTTCTTGAGCTGTTGTGTGTCTCTGGTACTAGGCACTGGAGGTGGGGAAACCTTTTTATTTTTTTAAGGCCAGAACTTGCTGTCTGAAATGTTTATGTTATCTGGATGGGGAAGAAGGGTGGGGTAAGCCCAGTCTCTGATCTATAGAGGAGCTTATTTGCATGACTAAAGGTAGAAGTTTGTAAGAGTCCAACTTGAGTAGGTGGTTGGTTCTAGTTATAGGAAGGATGTTTGTACACGCTTTTTAGAGGAGATGACATTTCAACTGTACATGCAAACTTGAGGTGCAAAATCCTAGAGATAGAAAGGCACCCATCTGGATGTTAGGAGGATGTTACAAGGCAGGTCACTGTGTGGAAGGAGACTGCAGAGGGGCAGGAACTGCTTTGTGATGGATAACTGAGCAGTGTGCGTCAGTGCTATGAAAAGGACTAGAGCAGATATGGTAGCACACATATTTGCTGTTCCAGCTTTCCAGGCCAGTCTGTGCTACATGGCAAGAGACCCTGTCTCAATAAAACAAACAAGCAACAAGCTAGAATAAACATTTGACAGGCACACTAATCTGGAAGTAACGTCAAAATATTGTCATGGATATGATGGGGAATATCTATCTTGACCTCTCTCACAGAGTGTGATGGATTCATTACTTGAAGTCTGGGGGACCCTTGAAAGGCTTCTTTAAGATGGGTCTGCCTAACTTTCTGGTCTTCCTTTCCCAAGTTCTTCATCTTTCTCACTGAAGCACTCAGCTTCACTAGCCACCACCAAACAAACATTTATGCACAATGATACTTCTCAGGCTGCACTCCTGATTGTAATTAGGAGGAGCATGTTGCCATATGCAGAAGCCCACCGGGGCTCTTCACTTTCAGTGCATCTTCCAGCATCCCACTCTGTAGAGAGCCTCACAGGACCATGCCTTCTGTCTATGAGTGGAGTAAAGCATGGCTGTTCTGTAGTTTTCCTTAGATTTGTGGCATCTTAAGGTAAGCACCAAACAATACAATTACTAAACTATATAATTACCAAACTGTTCTAACTATACAAAATTGTACCAAATTGTACTAACTATACACACATCAAACTAACAATCACACAATAAGAGCTTTATTTGCATCCTTCTCTGGGTAGTCAGAGGGTTGTTTCCAAGTAACTAAAAATGTTTCCAGACACAGGTGTTTTTGTAACTAACAACAGGGTTAATTTTCTGAGCAAGGCAAATGCATGTAATCCCTGCAGTGGAATGCACAGAGTAAGATGCAGGTACAATGTGAAGAACTTAAGAAAGGATTTGTAGAACTTCCAGTAGCTACAGGTATCAACATAACTCACTAGTACCATGCTGAAATTCAACAACATCCGATGAGAGAAAGAAAACACTTAAGAAAAATGGTTTCTCATTTACTTGGGGCACATGAAAGAGGGAATTTAGTGCACATGTGCTAATATTCAGATCTTGTGACAAAATTGCTAATGTTATTCATAAAAAGAGAAGAGTGGATCCTTACTAGCAAAATGCTTTCCCAGCAGCTAGTTGAATTATCAACAGCTATTCAGGGACTTACCCTCAAACTTAATGGGTCCACATAATACTTTGATATGATCTTTCACTTTTTAGTGGGTTGATTCAATTTATAGGGAACTCTTGCTTGGATCCTCTCCTGTGGTTTTAGTGGGGGTAGTGCCACAGTTGTGGACAGAGAAGTGTGTGGCCAGGCTTCCCACCTGCTTTCTCAATATTGCTGGTTGATGGTCTGACAATATACAGGGATTTTCCATGTGCCAGGATTCTTCACAGCTTGGTTGCTGGGGTCCAGGATTGTCACTGAGGATGAATAAAATTTTCCCTTAGAGGTTCACTCATGAAAAGCATTTCTGGGCATCTCACAAAAAGGGAGTCTCACAACGTAAAAAGGTTTAGCAAGGATTTATGTTATTGTAACAGCAGATTGGAAGAAATGGAGAAGAGAACCAGTTCCCTTCCTACACAGGGAATGGAAATTAAGGACTGAAAATAGAGGCTCTGATCTGTAGTCTTTATACTTTCTAAGCTAGGAGCAATACCTGGTCATGTCCTCTAGCAAGCTCAACCATCACAGAATGGCTCTAGGTGGCCAAATTGGGTGCTGTTTATTGTTCTAAAATATGGTGATGTGTTAGGATCCAAAGCACAGGGACAATTGGTGACTGATAGGTCTTCCTTTTCCTACATATGATTCTTAGTTTTCTGTCTTTATTCATAGTTTGCATCTTTTTATAGTTTCTAAAGAGAATGCTGACTTAGATATAACCTCTTAGGCCTCCAAGTTCCTGTTATTTAGCTTCTAAAAGGTATGGTAGCTACTTTTCAATTTACTTCCTGATTTCCACTTTTGAGGCTGGCCATGTTAATATTTATTAAAAATAATATAATTTCCCAGTCTCCTCATCTGTCCATTTTTGTCAGGAAGAAATGCTCAAGAGTAAGAGTTCTAACAAACCCAGACATACTTGACCTCAGAGAATGAGAAGTCATTTCTGCTGTATTGCATTGAGCAAGGGCAGCCCAGAGTCTTCAAAAGGGGGAATAGATTTCACTTCTTCATACACTAGTAAAATGGCCATCTTGCAAAAGAGCAAGTGGAGTTGGGATATCAGTGAGGATGGTTTTGAATAATGCATCCTGTCACTGAAGAATGAGACTGGTATGTCAGGTTGCCTGTGGTAATAAACCTAGCATTTATGGTTTGATAGGGGCATGGCTAGAGATTGTTATGTGAACTGGAAAGATCAATAGCATTAAACCTCTGCTTCCATTACATAAATCCTATATACAGAATCTGAACAGCCCATGTTTTAATGCATAGTAAAGGGCCTATTTTGAGGTGTGTGGGTGGTCTGAGGGATGGGTCAGCAAATTTATAGGCTGGATCATAAGCATTTTAGGCTTTGTATGTACTACATGATTTTTCTGTTTGTTTTGTTTTTTTTTGTTTTGTTTTTTTTTTGGTGGCACTCAGGTTTGAATATAGGGAGTTACTCAACTTGCTTGCTAAGCTGGTTCTTCAACTTCAGCAAGCCTACTGCTTGGCTTTTTATTAGTTGATTGGAGATAGTGTTTCACAGACATTTCTACCTGGGATGGCTTTGAACCATGATCCTCCAGGTTTCAGCCTCCTAATCCCATTACTATTATAGCTGTTTGTAGTCTTTGTTGCATCTCTTAACTTGGCTGTGATAGCATGAGAAAACCCATGCAAGCAAAACATAAGCAAATGAGTATAGCTTTGTTCCAATAAAATTTGAATTACAAAAACAAGTTACAAGCTAAGCCCAAAGACCCATAGGTTGTCTAGCCCTAGTCTATGATCATTTCAAAGGAAGAATGCTTGTCCTTGTCCTGCTCCTGAATTGTTAATAATCTTGGTAATAGGTGGGATGTCTCAACTGTGTAAAGTCTGATTTGGTATAGAACTCACATAGTCTCTCTGAGTTCTTTTTGAATAACCAACACACTACTTGTGCATAATATGAACATTTAATACCAGCTGATAAGTCAGCTGATCCACATATTTTAATGAAAGTCTCATGTTGATATAACAATATGCACTGGCATTTAGGATTTCCTGGCTGAATTACACTTAACACTGATTGCACTTTGCTCCATGACAATGGAAATGGCAGAGCACCTACTTTTCATTATAAAAGCAAAAGTTCCTATTCAGCTTTTCTACATTATGGAAAAGAAATACAAATTTATTATGAGACATTTAGAGATCAGAGAGTATATATAGACTATCTTTTAATAATAATAATAATAATAATAACTAGTAATTATGATAATGATGATGATGATGATGATGATGTCAGTCATGGGGCTTCAACTCTGGGGTCCAGGCTCTGTCTGTCCCTGCTCAAGGTGAGTACTCTAGCGTTTGAGCCACAGTGCCACTTCTGGTTTTATGGTGGTTAATTGGAGATAAGAGTCTCACAGACTTTCCTGCCTGGGTTGGCTTTGAAACACAATCCTCAGATCTCAGCCTCTTCAGATTACAGG
Source organism: Dipodomys merriami (assembly GCF_024711535.1). NCBI lineage: Eukaryota > Metazoa > Chordata > Mammalia > Rodentia > Heteromyidae > Dipodomys > Dipodomys merriami. The sequence goes on from NW_027205603.1 coordinate 29,398,503, forward strand.
TGTGAGCCATCGGCACCCAGCTTTAAATTAATATTAACAGAAAAGAAAAATAAACCTCCTAGGATATAATGTTTAAGGAAAAAATATCCATTTTTTCTGCAGAAAGATCTGTTTAAATGAAGCTACTGCCACAGTCTCAAGTTAGGCTTGAGAGCCAATACATAAGGAATGAAACGGGGCAGGCTATGGTAGATTGGCTCATTGCATAACCAACTAACTTTAAAAAACCTTTTCAGAACACTGCTAAATGTAGATAAATGTTTAAAAATCAATTACAAGGAATTTTTCTTTCTTCCTTTGAGAGCTGTAATTTTCTGAAGAGATTTAGAGACAACAGTATTTTTTTATGTGAGGTCTTGGGCCTGAATAGATAGTAGCTGTTTGGACAGAGAAAAAACAAGCAATAGAAGCTTGCATGGATAAAGTATTTGAACTATTCTCTCTCTTTCTCTTTCTCTCTTTTGGTGTGTGAAGGTTTAATATTAGAAGTTACCAGAAAAAAGTAGTTTTGAGACATAAATAAGTAGTAAAATAAGCTGCACACATATTTTTAGCTCTGTTATAAATAGACTGTTTTTATAGGATAGTGGAATTTTTATTTAAATATAGAACTAGAATGTTTTTCTATGTTACTGTCTGAATGTTATTTTATTTATTTGAGACAAGATCTCTCTTGGAGTAGGCCAGGCTGTCCTTGTGGAGATTCTACTACCTTAGACTTCTGAGTACTGGGAGTCCAAGTATTTGTCACTATACTCAGCTACAAATATTCTTAATTATTTTTATTATTATGGATAGTGAGACATTCTTTTTTATTTTTATTTCTATGCTTTAAATTATATTTTTATTATCTTCAAGTAATTGTGCAGAGTGACTGAAATTTAACATGTCAGTTTGTGAGTACAGTGCATCTTGATCAGTGTCACCCCTTTCATTGTCCTCTCCCAACCCTACCCATCCCCTCAGTTTACTTAATTCAATTTTCACACATACACACACACATACACACACACACTCACACACACACATATAAACAAGAATTCTTAAAGGGGGCAAGTGGTCTGATTTTTTAATATATTATAAAAATTATGGAAACAGACATTTTCCAGTTTCCAAAAAGAAAAATATGCTTAGAAATCAGAGATCAGCCAAAGTGATGGTTGAAAGGTTTCTTTAGTTATTCCTGCACTAAAGGCTATGTAATGGTGACAGTCTAATTACAAGAGGAGGAACACAGAAGTATGAGGTGAATCAGTGATCTGGCTCTTTGTGACTCAGCTCTATTTTAGTGAACAAGACATCCAAGCCTATATGCAAGCTCAAGACTCTCTCCTCCCATGATTGCAGAAGATAATCCCAGGGCTGGCCAGAATTGCAGAGAAGGAGATAAGGATGAGGGAGGAAAGGAGACCTAAAAAAGAGGGAAGAGATTCTTTGTTTGAATTATGCATCAAATCACAGGTGTGAGGTTTCCTGTAAGAATGAATATCATTATAAGAGTCTCGATGAGATCATAGTTTGAAAATTTCATGATTCCTCTTTTTCCACAGGAATCCAACTTCCTTAAAGTAAAGTGGCTAGGAGGTAGAAGTAGTGGAGGTCACTCCTTTGGGTTCTATAACTCCTTCTGAGTTTTGGTACCAAAGTTTCATGCAAAATTTCTTTGATGTGTGTTTTTTAATGAAACTGGGTAGGGAACTTTGAAAGGCCTATTGTTGTAGTGTCTCATGCCTATAAACTCAGGTACTTAGGAGGTAGAGCTGGGCAAGATCAAAGTTTGGGATTAACCTAGGAGAAAAATTTTTAATCAATAAACTGGTCATGTTGGTGCATACTTGTATTCCCACCTACTCAAGAAGGAAGATCTCATTACAAAGGCTAACAAAAGAAAATTAAAAAACAACAGCATGAGACTCTATCTGAAAAATAACTAAAGCCAAAAGGCCTGGTGGCACGGCTCAACTAATAGCCCTGAGTTCAAAACCTAGTCCTATTAGAAAAAAAAGCAAGCAACAAACAAATGATGATCTTTATGGATGTATGATGACAGAAAGGAGTAGAATTGACATATTAAGAGGAAAGATGACTTCTGAGTAGAGAACTTACTGAGGACTCAACTGTTCATGATGGTGATGGATTTTAACCATATTTTGGAAATGTAAAAATTATGTACATGGCAGTAGGTGTTTATAGAGCATCTGAAAATAACAGTAAAAGTGTCTTCAAATTGCTACTGCATTCAGGGGTAGTGTGTGACAGGCAGAGAAGCAAGTCCTACATAGAGTTCTAGTAGAGAGGCCTGTAGGATACAGGTAAGGCTTGGTTGTATGACAGTGGTCCATTGCAGGGGGGAGGGGAAAGTTCTTGCTGCAAGGGTTTCTCTCAAAGCACACCAAATGCTAAAACAAATATGATCTCACTTTATCTTCCCAACTTAACCAATCATATGCATAGATTGTTTTAAAAAATGCTTTCTGTCATGCTCTGTTTGTCCAATCTTCCTAGGCTTCTGGCAGGAAATGCATTTATTTATTCTGCTTATACAAAGCGTTGTCTTTCTCTATTTCCAATGTGCTCTCTCTTCACCCTTCTGCAAGATTCTATTTATCTTGTATAGCATGTCCCCCTGACTTGGTTCATTTCAACTCTAGAAGAATTCAGCATTTTTTCATGAAAAAAAATTTTAGCTCTTTTTTCCTTCTTTTTACATCTCTTACATTTTTACCATTCTTCTGCTAGATTCACCAAACTGTCACTAACCCCACACTGACAGGCCTGTCCCCTGGGGTAAACAATACTCTAACATCAGGCTATTAAAACATATCTGTCTGTCCACCTTACAGGTTGGACAGCAATACCTAATCCTGTCAGCTGAACACCAGCTTCTAAATGTTTGCAACTCAGCTGATTTGCATGTAATATCTTTGTTTCTCAAGAGCTCACTCCTATGTGCTTTATAATTAAAATGGTATACTGTTCCCCCAACTTTTCCACATGCTAGCCTCCAAAGAGAAGGTTCATAAAAAGCAATTATTTTAGTACTTCTTGATTCCACAAACTATTCATTTCCTAACCAAGCTGACAGGGTAGATATCTGCATTTTCTATTACTGAGGCTTTCTTCCATTACTACTTACTTTTTCCCTTGCAGATGGAGACTGGAAGGTGACCATTATCACTGGGGATCTTGAGAGTGCAGGCACCACAGCAACAGTATCCCTTTATGTCTATGGAGGAACAAGATATTTGGGTCCCATTATCCTTGGATCAGGAAAACACCAGCTGTTTAACTCCAACAGTGCAGATATATTCAAGGTAAAATTGGTGTGAACTATGAAATTTTTGCTAAGATAAATAACAATATGAATTCCCAAAGATGGCATAACTTTGTTTGTTTCAGTGTCCTATTTGCATTAAAATGTCTTTCCTTTTGTGGGCACTAGTGCAAGCTCATTTTGAACTTGCTAAACAGACACTTTTTACCACTGATCCATTCCTCAGGCCTCATTTTTGCTTGATATGTTTGAGAAAGGATCATGCTTCCTGTCCCATGATGAACCTGGGCCTGATTTGCTGGTTAGTTTTCTTGGTAGCTACAACAATAGTTACACACTTTTGCATCTGCTCTTCATTAAAAAGGGGTTTTAGAGGCTTAGGAATGTGGTTTAGTGGTAGAGTGCTTGCCTAGCATGCATAAAGCCCTGGGTTAGAATCCTTAGTACCATATAAACAGAAAAAACCTGAAGTGGTGCTGTGGCTTAAGTGGTAGAGAGCTAGATTTGAGCAAAAGAAGCTCAGGGACAGTGCCCAGGCCCTGAGTTCAATTACCTGAAATAGCAAAAAAAAAAAAAAAAAGTGGTCTCATAAAGATTTTCCATCCAAAAGCCTGGAACTGGGATCCTAGCAATTTCAGCCCTCTAAGTAGGTAGATCCACATATGCCCAATTAAATTGTCTCGATATACATGAAATCTTTTATCCTATATTAGTTGGAAACAGTAGTAAAAATAGAAATATATGATTTTGGTTCTCTTCTATTTGTGTAAAGTCAAAAAATTTATCTTAGAAAGTTAAAAGACTAGAGTAGAAAAACTTTACTACCTATGTTGACGACCAGTTTAAAAAAAAAAATCTGTCCTCACCCTTGTCCAAGTCCATGCGTTTTACATAGCACTTTTACACATGCTGTACACAAGGGTTCATTATGCGCTGGTGGAAGGGTGTAACATTCAGTTATATAAGCAGTCAAATGACGAAAGTTTTAAGGCTGCCACTTTGAATTTTGCTGACCCAGATGTGGTGCTTAAATATCTCTTTGCTTCCCATTTCCTCAATAGCCTTATGATGAAGATTCAGTGAATTAATCTTCATTGTAGGGTCCACAGTGCTCAAAAAATATTTGCATATATTACAACTCACAAAAGGAGCTGTATAACCTGCCTGCTTATAGCTTTCATTTATTAAATATTGAGTATGATGTCATAGATTAATGGAATATTTGGTATTGTTCAACATGTAAATGGCATCTAGGTTTTTATTACTTATTTCTTAATTTATTTTGTTGGTCATGGGGCCTGAACTCTGGGTCTGGGCGCTGTCCCTCAGCTCTTCAGCTCATGGCTACCAGTCTACCACTTGAGCCACAATACCACTTCTGGCTTTTTCTGCTTATGTGGTGATGAGGAATCGAACCCAGGGCCTCATGTATGCAAGGCAAGCACTCTACCACTGAGCCACCTTCCAAGCCCAGTTTTTATTATTTTAATTAATACTGCTGCTTTTTTTTTATAGCAAACTCTGAGAAATAGGGTTATTCTTGATCAATTTTGAAGCATCTACATTATACAGTACAGTGCCTACCAAGACACCAAAAGCAATTGGTAGACTTTAGCCATTATTAATCATTACAACACATTAAATCATTCTCTCTTCTGTCCACAAAGAGTAATTAATATTTTCTAATGAAAGTTTCTTGGTCATTTTATAAGTTCAAGTATGTGAAAAACTCTGAAAGTTATCATTTTGTTAAAAGAGCTTTTCAAGATTCAACTCATATACTGTAATATTCATTCATCTAGTGTCTACTTCATGGTGCTTAGTACATTTAAAAATTCATGCAACTATCATTACTAATATTAGAATACATTCATCCCTAAAGAAAAGCATGCTAATTAGAAAAACTCTAACTCCTTATTTACCAGCCTTTAAGAAACTAGCAATGTGCTTTCTTTGTATGAATTTGCTTGCTTTGGACATGTCATACAAATGGATGTATGCAACATGGAGTCTGACTTCTTTTATTTGACAAGATGTTTTCAAGGTTAATTTACATTGCAGTATGTATCAATATTTTTAATGTCTAAATAATATTTTATTGTGTGGAAACATTGCATTTTATCCATTTATTGATAGGTACTTGGGCTGTTTCTACTTTGTAGCTTATACAAGTTTTTGTGTTGGCATACATTACCATTTCACTGGGGTATATACCTAGATTTGTTGGGTCATATAGTAACTGAATCATATGATAACATTTTGAATTGCTGCCAAACTTTTCCAAAGTAGCTGCCCTATTTTCCCATTCCCACCAGGACTGTGCAAAGTTTCTTCCATTGCCACACCTTCACTAACATTCACTATTGTCTGTTTTTGGTTAAAAAAGACATCTAGTGGGTGTGAAGTGATACCACAATGTGGTTTTGATTTGCATCTTGCTGATGACTAATGGGGTTGAGCATCTTTTCTTGTGCTTGCTGTACATTTGCTTATCTTGGAGAAATCTGTAATCACATCTCCTGCTCATTTTAAATTGAATTACTTATCTTTTTGTAATGAGTTTGGCATTCTATTCATATTTTGGATAAGAGTCTGGAGTTCTTCATATATTCTGAATATTGATTTTTTTTTTGTTTCTCTGTTTTCCCACTTGGTAGTTTCTCAGTGATAGGCATTTGTGTTAGTTTCTAAAGCTCTTTTAAATAAGTCTAGAGCATTCTCTTTAGGATTTCTTGAGGGACTGATTGGTTAGTGATGAGTTATGTTTTTCTTTATCTAGGAATAACTTGATTCAAACATAGAATGCTTGATTGATGATTTGTTTATTTTCAGTACTGTGAGGGGACCAGCCTATGGCTTGTTGGAGTTCATGGTTTCTGATGAGAAGTCACCTGCTAAGCTTATTGAGGACCCCTTGTATGTAACAAATTATTTATTTTTTGCTACCTACAAGATTCGCTGCTTAATTTGACTTTCAGCAGTTTGACGGTTATGTCTTGACTGCATTATCTTCCCATTATTTGGTTTTACATGATTACAGAGTTTCTGTACATAGTACTTTGGAGTTGTGGATATGGAGAACCGTAGCTCAAGTTATGAACAATTCTTCTCATCTTGTAGTTTCTATTGAATAAATGCTCCTCAGATTTGTAGGAAAATGAATTTAAATAATATTTGTCATTGCATTTATGCAGGAGCAGATTGATGGAGGCTTCAATCTGTCAGTTCAGAAATCATACTTGACATCTTCTTATTTTTTATCGTGTGTGTGTGTGTGTGTGTGTGTGTGTGTGTGTGTGTGTGTGTGTGTGTGTGTGTGTGCCAGTCCTGGAGCTTGAACTCAGGACCTGAATAGTCTCTCTCAGTTTTTTGCTCTACTACTTGAGCTACAGCTTCATTTCCAGTTTTTATGGTGTTTAATTAGAGATAGGAGGGTTATGGAATTTCTTGCCCGGGCTGCCTTTGAACTGCAATCTTCAGATATTTGCCTTCTAAGTAGCTAGGATTATGGGCTTGAGCCACTGGTGCTTGGCTTATATCTATTCCTCCATTAAATCTTTTATTTGTGATTATGACTTGTACTGACCCTATATAAGTTTGACTTTGAGCCTACACTGTTATGTGACCAAATCTGTGAATTTTAAGAGCCACTTGCCAAGATGTTATTGAGAAGTTGACTATCTAGTTAATGTTATAACAATGAGAAATCCCCTTTTATGTATTTGGCTCATACAGCATGTGACAATGTGGGACAGCTGCCATATTTTCCTGATTGTGAAGGGTATCCTGATTAGAAGACTGGATAGAGACTGAAGGATGTAAACTTCAAAAATGGTTTGCAAGCCAAGTCCTGGTGGCTCATGCCTGTAATCCTAGCTACTTGAGATGCTGAGATTGGGAAGATTGTGGTTTGAGGCCAGTCGATGCAGAAAAGTTTACAAGGCCCTCTCTTCCCCTCTTCTCATAAAAGCTGGATTCAGTGATGCACATTTGTTACTCTAGTTATATAGGAAACCTAACACAAATACTCACTCAGGCACCTGAGCAAGAAGTGAGGCCCTATCTAAAAATAAACAATTGAAAACAGGACTGGATATGTAGCTAAGTAAATAAGAGAACCTATATAGCAAATGTGAGGCCCAGAGTTCAAACCCTGGTCCAGTAAAAAAAAAAAAAAGTTAAAATGAATGTTTGAAAAATGATGCCAATGACTTTGTAGTCATTTTGATATCTGTCCTTGGCAGATTATAGTCATCTCTATAGTATACCTAGAATGTCACCAAGAACCAGGCTGAAGGATTATGAGATATCAATCAGAAGACAATTAAGTCTAATGTAAGACCAAAAGGTCTATTACCACAGGAAGTTTAGAAAGACCAAGAGAAAGGAGTTCCTAGAAGTCAGGGACTGGTCTTCATTCAGTTCCTTGCTCTTGAATCTTATCTACTGCTTGATATAGGCTAGAAATTCATACACTAGACACTCAAAGCATGAAAATGTAGTGAAAATGACTTGTTGAGACATCACTGAATTTCCGCTATAATTTCTCATTTTGAAGGTACCATGAAGGCATCTCATGTATCTTACATGGTTACCATTTACTTATATTCATGCCCAGAGATTAGCTGAGGTTATTTACCACATTTTTTCAAGTGGAAACACAACTTTTCTATTGCTTGGTAAAAGAGCTTATGTATCTGGTTTAATATTATATAAAGTCAATTTTTATGATGAGTTTATAGGGAAACTGTGTATTCTTTTGATATAAGTCTTCTATACCTCATGATAGACTGAATAATGCCCTAGCAGGGCATTTGTGTATTATAACATCACTCATGGACTAAACACAATTATTAATACAAGTATAATGGTCTCAGGAAGCTAACAAGAAGCACCAATGTCTATCCTGTCGTGTGTCAAATGATTTCATGGGCCTTATATGGCCTGAAGGTCAGATGTTCCTCAACCCTAAAGGGAACATGGACAAACCATTTACCATTTCCAAGCTTTACTTTCTTCCTTTGCAAAAATAGGGACAATATACCAGGTAGATTAAAAGAATTAGAAATTAAGGCACTTTATATGAAGTCTAAAACATCATTACACTGTTGAGACTGACTCTTAAGATCCTGCCCACAAATTTGGGTAGGCTTCCAATGGGGTAGAATTCAAGCAGTTTTTCAGATGAATGAAGGCGGGAAGGCAGCTCTGGCAGATGGTTAGTAGGTGGCTATTGCTGGCACTGGAGTCTCAGTAGAAACGTCTGGAGGCTAGAGTAGGAGGAAGGAACAGAGGGAGCCAAGACGAGGTTGGCTGGGCTAGAGCAAGCCAGTGAGTGCATAAGTAATACCAGGAACATTTATCCTGGGCCTTTTAAACCGCTTAAAAGTTGTATGTCCATGTGTACTTTCAAACTGTCAGCCAATAAATAGTTAAATGGATGGCATCATGTCATTTGGATTTTGGTACAACTTTATTTTTTTTTCTTTATGTGCCGCTCTCTTTTTCTTTCTTCCTTATTTTCTTCTCCTTTTATTTTTCAAGTGGGTATAAAACTTCTAGTTTAATAATATGTTACTTCAAACCATGCAGCAGTTTAGAAATAGCAGCCGTCAGTGGTGTCCTGCTGACACACATTGGCTTTCCTGGGGATGACGGACCTTAGGCACGACTGAACTTCATCATCCCCAGCCACAAAGTGACATCTAAATCTGTACCAACAAATTTTAATTTATGAATTATTTTCAAGAAAAGTCAGTGTATTTGTTTCTCTTTAATGTATAATGAACTTGGAAATTAAATGCAGTCAAACTTCAGAAAGATTGCAGAACAAGAGATTGGCAACTTTAGTACCCTTCTAGAAAGATCAACCAGCAACCTCCTACAGACAAGAATGGCTGGGTGAAAATTGCAAAAGTAAGGCTAAGGGGGCCCCTTGGCTATAAATCTCTGGAAGAGCAGCATCGGGAAGGTAGGATGGTCTTTTACTCTGACTAGATTGACTTTTCCCTCCACTTGCACAGCTCTGCATCAATAGGGCTCCTCAAATACTCCACTTTGTAGAAGACAGCCTCATTGTGCTAGAGCATTTTGTGAGAGACCCACCTTTGTCTTGCCTTAGAGGGAACACCAGATCTAGAGTCAGCCAGGAGCAGAGAAAAAGAGCATGGTTTACAGTGACTAGTTTGCTGACCTTGACAATGGCACTTTACCCTGCTGATATTATAATCAGCTAACCAGAGAGACCAGACCTCACTCATGTTGTGGAATGGTCAACTTTGTCAGTCCAGAGGATGGCATATTTGGTTCTACTGCTGGAGACCACAGCCATTAGTATGGGATGTCCACAGAGCCCAACTCATAGCCCTGCTTGACCAAGAAGCCCATGCAAAGATCCTGTCTTGTCATAGACCTCAGTCTGAGACTGCCAAGAAAAGAAACTAAGCAAGCATCCTTGCTATATGGTGTGTCTACCTTGTGGTCTCAATGGCTAACAACTCTGCCTAGTCGTAGGGCCAGCCTATGGTCATGAATGACCATAAAACCAAATCCATGGACTTGCCTTATTGATAAGCACAGTCCATAGGCCCAGTAGGTTAGAAAGTCCAACCAATGAAACCACTCTGCTGAACTACAGGGCAAAACCTGTAAATACTTCCAATCTGGGAGACAAGTATGAACACTAATTGGCTATACAACATCAATAAAAATTGTGTAGAGTCCAGTTAGTGGTCCTGCATATTTATGAGAAATAGCTTGTAGCCCTGCTTGATTGCAGAGTTGAGTTTATAGTCAAACACAACTTCAGAACCCATCTTGTAGTTCTACCAGAATGTAAATATCAGTGAGAGACACTGTCTGGCCAGGACCATAGCCTAGGCTCCTACCTACCTAAAGATAGTTGTAGAGACTGGCTTGTCCCCAACCATTCATGAATTCAATCGGTTCTGCTATTTGACCAGTAGTTCTGTCTGACCACAGAGTCTGGTCAATGGCCCTGAACGACCAAAGAGCTCTTCCAGAAGCTCTGCTAATTCAGAGCCCAGCCAATGTGCCTACTATTTAAAGCACCAAGGTATCATTCCTAGTCAATCTCAGAGCACAAATAATGACTTTCCTCAACTAGAGAGCCTGACTGAAAGCCCTACATGCCTGGAGGTTCTACTTATTGGCTTATCTAGAAACCAAGCAATGGATGATGATCTTTTCCTGACAACATAACCTTTAAAGCCTGGAAGAAGTGTTTACCTCTTCAAATTAAATGCACTAAAGATAATGTAATGGTATAAAGATCAGAAAGGACAATGGGACCAAAGTATACTAATGCAAATCTAAACAAGTATCTTAAAAGAAAGGGAAGTCTCTGAATTGATAGGCAAAAAAATATTAGAATAATAGTCCTAAAATAATTTAGTGAATTTCAATAAAACAGACAACTACCTGAAATTAAGAAAAACAATTCATGCACAAAACCAGAGGTTCAACAAAGAAGTAGAAACCATAAATAAACTGATCAAAGTGCATTGTACTTATAAGCTGACTTGTTGAATTGAAACCCCTTCTTATAACTGCTTAGAAATAATAAATAAGTAATAAAAAAAGAGCATGAACAAACAAACAAACCTGAGAAATCCTAACCCTGAAAGAATATAATGACAAAAGTGAAGGGAAAGACAAGTGATTCGGGGCTGGGAAGGTGGCTCAGTGGTAGAGCGCTTGCCTTGCATGCACGAGGCCCTGGGTTCAATTCCTCAGTACCACATAAACAGAAAAAAGCTGAAAGTGGTGCAATGGCTCAAGTGGTAGAGTGCTAGCCTTGAGCTGAAGAGCAGAAGGATAGCATCCAGGCTCAGAGTTCAGGCCCCATAACCTACAAAAAGAAAAAGAAAAAAGAAAGAAAGACAAGTGATTTGAAAGCAGCCAGTGAGAGGGACAAGAAAGAAAAGAGGGGGCTGGGAAGGTGGCTCAGTGGTAGAGCGCTTGCCTTGCATGCTCGAGGCCCTGGGTTCGATTCCTCAGCACCACATAAGCAAAAAGAAAAAAGCCGGAAGTGGCGCTGTGGCTCATAGTGGTAGAGCGCTAGCCTTGAGCTGAAGAGCTGAGGGACAGCGCCCAGGCCCAGAGTTCAGGCCCCACGACCGGACCCAAAAAAAAAAAAAAAAAAAAAAAAAAAAAAAAAAAAAAAAGAAAGAAAAGAGGATATAATACAGTGAAAGAAACCTAAGGGATTTATGGGACATTATCAAGTGGTGAAAACATATGCATTTTTGAAATTCTAGAAGGTAAAAATGAAAAGGGCAGTTTATTTCAAGAATTAATGGTGGAAAATGCCTCAAATTTGAGTAATATGCAGCTACATTCATGAGGCCCAAGTGTCACCTGGAAAGTCATATAATAAGTCAGGTGAAATGAATCCCAAGATAAGTATTCAATTGTTTTTGCTTTTATGCAACTGTTTCTAATTTATTTATAAGATGATTTCTTTGTTGCTTTGTATGTCCCTCCCCCACAGTATAATCCCTGCTTTCACTGTATTTGATGTTGGTATAATTTGTGGAGGGGAAGGGAAAAAACAACTTGTTTAAATAGGGATACAGGTGGACCCATTGTAACAATGAGATGTACAAATCCTTACGTCGAAAAATGAACTTTACAGCTTTGGGGAGGGGGTGGAAGATGGGAAGGGATGGTAGAGGAAAAACAAAGGAGAAGTCAACAATGCTTGATAAGAAAGGGACTCATTATCTTGCCCATGTAATTGTAACCCCTCTGTACGGTATTTTCACAATAAAAAAAATGTAAACATCAAAAAAAGAAATACTATAATTGTCAAAACTCAAGACAGAATTTTAAAGGTAACAGGAGATAAATTACTCACTGTAGACAGGAAAGCCACCATAAGATAAGAAGATATTTTTAAGCACCTCACTTTCTAGCTATGTGTCTTATCAAACATAAAATAATTTTCTTATAGACACAATTTCACTGGATGTTGTTTTGTTTATGTATTTAGCCACCCTCCCTCTGTCTTCCCATTTCAAGCATATCAAGGTTTTTTTTTTCTGACCACCAATATAAGAAACTACAAATCAATAACAGGAGGATAATTGAAAATTTTACATTTGTATAGGAATTAAACATTATTAGAGTAGGTCAAAGAAGAAATCAAAGAGAAAATAAAAAAATGAACTTTAACAAACATGGAGATACCATACCAAAGCTTAATAAAATTAGATAAAGAACACAACAAAGGCAATCCTAAGAGGAAATTGTATAGCTGAAAGGCTTACATTTAATAGAAAAAACATGTATAAATCACCTAACTTTACTTTAAAGAAACTAGAAAAACAGAACAAATTAACCCCTAAGTTAGTAGTATAAAAGGAAAAATAAAAAATCGAGGACCTGAGGAAGATGGCGGGGATATAGCTGGGCTATATGTGAGCTCCCCCCAAGACACCAGTGTTTGCAGTTCAATAATAATTCACTACGGGAAAATCACACTAAGTGAGCTGTAATAGTACAGAGATTCTGCCTAGAGAGGAAAAATTCAGGCAGTTTGCACCAGAAGACAGAGTTGAGCACAAGTGGTTGTCGCTGCCCCAGGCGGCTGCTGTGGGATCCACCAGACAAAACCAAAGTAAAGGCGCCAGAGACTGGGGGGCATCTCTTCCCCCACCTTCAGCACGGACTGGATGATCAGAAGCAGAATCCCACATCCTGCTGATCACTGTCCGACGCAGATGCAGATGGGCCAAAAAGCCAAGGGAAACCGTGAGTATCCCCACTCCTCCCAAAGAACAGCTCTCCCACTGGAGAAGAGTGCCATATATGATACTGGCATAGACTTCGCCATAACAGCAAGCAGATAGCAGCACACAAAAGGAGCAACAGTGGCACCATTTTTCTTCAGGGCAAGGATTCTGATCTGAGAGAGGCCCTCACAGGGCCAGGGGGGAACAAACTCACTCCCTGGTGAGCCAGTGGAGGCGGCCACAACCCCTTGCAGGCAGCAAAGGATTTCCAAACATACCGCAGCCGCAGCCAAGCCAGCACCTTAGCACCTGCAGGAATCTCACTAAAATTCATTAAAAATAAGAAATAAAACCTAGACAGCCTATAAAACAGTCGACAGAGGATCCAGGTTGGTGCCCCAAAGCAGGCTGGCTACTTTGGGAAAAGCCACTGACTCCAGACGGACCAAAATCCCACCCACTCCTAAGCTCAGTTGCAGCAGCAACAAACTACAGTCTCCAGCCACCTCTTCACACACACACACACACACACACACACACACACACACACACACACACAAATCCCACCCACTCCTAAGCTCAGTTGCAGCAGCAACAAACTACAGTCTCCAGCCACCTCTTCACACACACACACACACACACACACACACACACACACACACACACACACACACACACACACACACACACACACACACACACACACACACACACACACACACAAAGCAGATCATACCTAAGTCCCCAAGCCTGTAAAGCACAACTTTATTCTGCCTACCCAAACAAGCTGAATTGAGAAATCAAGCAAGCAACAAGGAAAACCAACCACTACAAGCAAATCAAAGACGCCATCAAGGGACTGGAAAGAGGACACAGGAAAGACAGAAGATCCCGCCAAATAAGTTGAAAATACTTTCCCCGCCCCCCTCTCCCCAATTATAACTTTATTTTATTGTTTAATTAAAAATTTTCACTCCTTTTATTTTTTGCATCTATTGTTATTCTCTGTCCATTTCTTGTTTTTGTTTTCTTTCTTTCTTTTTTTTTTTTTTTGGTACAATCCTATGCGTTTTTTTGTTCTTCTTCATTGTTGTTCTGTTCACAACTGGATACACAGCCTATGGTGATCACTAGGCTTTTCCTTAACTGTGTATATACTTAATTCAGAGTATAAATTGATCACCTAATTCTCTACTGAGCAATATTAGCTTTAGTATTATTACTTCAAACATACATAATTGTTCTAATTTTGTATTTTTATGTATATATTTTTTTCTTCTTTCCTTTAAAAAAATTTTTCTTCTCTTTTACTTAGAGTTTAGGTCTTAGTTTTCTTCCCTCTGTTCCTTTCCTTTACTACATCCTTCTACTCTGATTTTCTCCTACTATATTTCATTGCATATCTTAATCTTTACTCTAACTTCACCTCAACCCATTTACCATTATTTCTACTCTTTCATCCTCACTTTGCTTTCTTTCTTCCTTTTATTTATTTATTTGCTTTCTTTACTCAGTTGATTAGTAGTAGTCAGTGAGACTGTGCCAACTTGGCTCATGGTGTTTTCCCATTGGCCCAAACCATTTTAAACCTTATAACATACCTACTCACTGATTACAACTGTTTATAATCCCCACTTCCGAAACATAATACACCTTCCCTGACAAAGATAAGCAGAGATAAATAAGGGAATACCTGTCTATGATTGGGAACCTCTAAAATTGGTGCAAAGACACAGCGCAGGTGTGTATTTTTCTTAAAACTCTGCTCAGTGGTGGTATGGGGCTATTTACATATCCAATAGAAGAGAAATAGAGTGAAATACCTATTTGGATTGTAAACCCTCAAAGACTTCACAACTACAGGGCTCTGAGTTGGTGCTTATCTTAAAATTGTGTCCTGGTGAGGGAGTGGATATACTTTCATCTCCAAAAAAGGAGAGATAGTGAAAACACTTACCTTTGAGTGGGAACCTCCAAAGTCTGTGCAACTACAGGGCTCTGGGTTCAGACTTGCCATAACTAAATACTAAAAACCAAACTCTCCCACACAAACAGATTCAGTAGAGTGTATTCTTGGGTTGCCAGGATAGTTAATATGCACAAATCTCTAGGTGTAATATGACATACTGATTGAATGAAGGCATCAATCATGTCATTTTAATAGAATTTCATAAATTTCAGCATCCTGTGATAAAACTAGTAATATAATGTATTTCAATTTAATGAAAGATAAATACAATAAGCCCATTGTTATCATCACTTATGATGAAAATGTGTCACATGCCTAGATTTCAGGACTAGGGAGGTGGAGGCAGTAGGATTTAGAAGTCAGAACTAGCCTGTGCTACACAAGGAGTTCTAAGCTAGTCTGAGCTATGTAGTGAGACCCTGTCTCAAAAGTTTTAAATGTTAAATATGTGTGTAGCTTGGTGGTAGTGTGTTTACCTAGTGGATGCAAGACCCTAGGCTCAAATCCAGGCCCTGGATAAAAATTCTGAAAACTTTAAAATTAGGAACAAGATAGCATTATATGTTCTTGGTATTTATACTCAGTGTACTGTGGTAAGTCCTAGTCAGAGCAATTATGCAAGAAGTGAGAAAATAAAAGGCATATAAGTCAGAAAATATGAAGTAGTTTCTGTTTACAGAGGACATGATCTTTATATGGATAATTCTAAAGATTCCACAACAAAACTGTTAAAACTAATTAATAGGTACATTAATTGGTGAGACACAGAATTGACATCAAAAATCAGTTATATTTCTATGCACTAAATATGACTATCTAAGAATGTGAAATTCCAGTGTTAAATGCCACTAATACCACTTAGGAAACTAAGTCAGACAAGCTGTTAGGATAGATACCATTGAAAAATAAAGAGATAGCAAGCCAGGCATGGTAGTTTGTTAAACTACTTGGTACGAGGAAATCAGGATCATGGTTCACAGCTAGCTCTAGATAAAGATCAGTGAGAGCCCATCTCAACCAATAAGAAACAGCATATAGGAACAAGTTTGTCACTTTAACTATTCAGGAAGTATATATAGGAGGATGGCAGTCTAAGCAAAAAGAATACCCTGTCTCAAAGACAACCAAAACAAGAGCTGAATGTATAGCTCAAGTGGTCTAGTACCTTCTCAGCCTGAGGTACTGAATTCAAACACCAGTACTGCCTCAAAGGAAAAAAAAGATAAAAGGTGTTGGTGAGTGTGTGGAGAAAGTAGAACCTTTGTATAATATTGGTAGTGAGGTAAAGTGTATAGTGATTATGAGAAACAACATGAACAGTTCTCAAAGTGTACATCACAGGATGAAGAAAAGGTAGGATATATACATAAAAAAATATTATTCAGCCATAAATAACAACATGGATGTCATTTGCTATATAACATAGTTGAAACTCAAGGGTGTTGTCCTTAGTGAAATATGTTGGAAAGAGAATGACAAATGTTATAATCTCACATATGGAATCTAAAAGCATTTAGTGCATAGAAACTCAGTACAATAGTATTTGTTAGCAGTCAGAGGGATGAGAAAAATGGAAAGTATTAGTCAAATGATAGAATTTTAGGAATAAGATGAACAAATTCTGAAGTTCTAATACATGGCATGATGATGATAGTTAACATGTATTACATACATATATTTACTATGATAGTAGGTCTTGGATCAATTGTTCATTATATGCTTAAAAGTACATAATTTGCCAATCATGCCTCAAATAAAGCTAAACCTAATTTTAAAAATAATCAAACACCCTAAGATGTTCTAAGGCCAAATTTTTTAAATTAGAAATATTAAAATATTTGGCCTTAGATGACAGTCATTTTTATTTTTGGAGTATCACCAAAAGAATTTGGCCTGTATGGCCTAGCCTACTTCTTAAGCAGCCAAAATCCTTTGTGTGGAGAAAAGATTAAGAATGCTGACTGTTATACACGCTGAACTAAATGCTAGGTAATTAGTACAGCTAAAACCTGAAAGAGAAAAAGTGGCCTTTTCTAATTCCTCTCTCCACCCCTTCTGACCACAGACTTAACTTCATTATATTCTGTCAAGACTGTGTTTCATCATTCATTGTTATTCTTCCCTGCAGTTTGAATGGTTCTATTTAAACCTTGCCTTCAAAGAACCAACATATTTACATCTTCCCTGCTCTAAAGTGAGCCATACTCTAGTCTTAAATTGCTGAACTTCCTCCCTTCTTTTTGAAACCTGTAGTTGTTTCTGTTTTGTCCTATATCTCTTGGATTTTGTTGTTGTTGTTTGCTTTTAGTCCTATCACTGTATTAACCATGGTTTCAAAGACCAGCAGTGAAGTCCTGATTGCTACATCAATTACTGCTGGTGTTGGTATCCGCAGACTTACTGGGAAGGCATAGTGCCATGGTAAGTGAAAACTGGAATAGATATTCTGTTTTCACATATTGGCTGGGTGAGTATCTTGAGTGTTTATGAAGTGTTGCTTTATAATTTTATGTCCTATGAAGCAGTCAGAAATAGTTTAACCTCTCTAAGACAGTTGCTGTGAGGATTATACAATACCAGAAAATCAATGTACAATTTTTAGTATTTTTTGTAAAAGTGCAAATTTGAGTATTTTTATTGTGTTTGGAAAGCATAGGGACAGAGGTGTTTCAATCAAATCTAGGTTACTGTTAAAAGGTTAAATTGTTAAACCTCCTACCCCTCCACCCCCAGACACACTGAGAACTTAACTCTTCTGTCTGTGGATCTGAACTTCTTTGGGAATGGGCTCTTTACCAGATGTGCTTGGGATGTAAATTAACATGTGTTCATACAGTAGGCCAAGTCCTTAACCTGACTGGTGACCCATGGTGGAATATCATATAACCACAGAGGCAGCAATTAGAGAGATGAAGCTTCAGGTGTAGACCCTCACCACTAGAAGCTAGAAGTAGGCCAAGCAGCATCTCCCCAAAGCAACAGAGATAGCCTGGCCCACTGACCTCTTTAGACTTTCAGCCTCCAGAATGGAGAGAGAGCACATTTCTGTTGTTTTGAGCCACCCAGGAGGTAGAACTTAGTTAGAGAAGGCGTAAGAAATGAATGTAAGAATCAAATGTCAGGTACTTATCAGACATGGGAATGAGAGCTGGTAAGAAGGACAGATTGCCAGCAGGGCTATATTAATGCTTTCCTGAAGAGCCATGTTACAGATCTTGCTGAGTGATTAGTGGGCATTGAAGCATGTATTATGGTAGACAGAGGAACAGGGCCCTAGACATGTGCCATTTGAACTTCAAGTTATTAAAGAGAGACAGGTGACTAGAGAGAGGATTCAGCATAGTACAAAGTAGGGCTTTTCCCAAAGGAAGAAAAATCATCTATCTTTGAATGGAAAGAGATGGTGGCAGTGGGGACATTATTGGAGAGATGAGGTAAATGTTAGAATCGGATCTCTCAAAACTTGAAGAGATCTGTGCATTGAACTACTATCAAGGATATAGTTAAAAGAATACTTTTTTATTAGAAGAGTCCTCCCCATCATCTTTGGAACCAGAAAGGCGGATAAGAAATAGATGTAACAACAGATGTTAAGGTAAAAATAAAGTACAATCCATTTGGCTGTAATTCTTGTTTTGAAAATGTGAATTCATTTCAACATGATTGATGTTTCAGAGTACAATTTGAGCATAATTGGAATTTTACAGTTGCTCATATACATTTTGTCTATGACAAATGCTAGGTGGTCACTGAAGACTTGCCCGCAGATCCAGGTCAAGTAGTTCTGTACAAGCCATATTATGCACACATGTGCACACAAAAGAACACATATGCACACATGTGTACACAGTTCAGAATCCATGAGCTACTTCAGTTTACTGTATATATTATAAACTGTATTTTTTCTACCTCCTTCTAGTTCCAGATGTCTTCTGCCAATAACAATAACAGTATCTCACAAACTTCAGTTCTTTCCATCTCCTCTCTTTTAAACAAATGTCATGTCTTTTCTAGGTAAAATACCACATATCTTGTACCCAGTAGTATATATAACACTGTGCTACCATTTGTAATTAGGTTTGTTTCCTTTCTGTCCTTTCTGTCATGTCACCAACATTGGTGCTATGGCTACCCTCTGCTTCCTGGCCACAATGAGATGAACACCTCAGCTCCACCACATTCTCTTTGTCATGTATGCCTGGTCAAAGCCCAGAAACAATAGCCATGTGACCATGGATCTGAAACCATAAGTCAGACTAAAACTTTCATCTTTTTAGGTTATTTATCTTAGGCATTTTGTCTCAGCACCAAGAAACAAACACAGTTGTTAATTTGAAGTATGTTCAAGCTTTTTGTAATTGTAAAGGTGACAGTTATGTTCGTTTGAACTTCATACTCTAAAACTCAAATTGAAAAGTTTGTTATATTAGTAGACTTATTTATCATTTTATTAAGTTTTCACAGAATTATGCACACTAAAGGGCTTCAGAATACATGTAAAACTTTAACAACATAAATTAACTTCTCTATTTTTTCTAAGAGTATAAATGATGTAGACTATTAATTAGAGAAATTATTTTCCTCTGGCTATTAATAATATGGACATTTTCAGTGAACCATAGTTTAGATGAAACCTACCTGTAAGTAAGAGGATGGGTCTATAAAGAAAATGCAGCCACTGTATTCAGTAAAAAGTATTACATATTGAGATTATAGGCTTTTTTAAATGAGGAAACAAACAAAAAAGGAGAAATACATTCAAATGTCAATTTGGAATAGGTAGACCAGAAAACTTTGATCAAAATGCATACAAAAAAAAAAAGATAAGCAAAACTAAAAGTTTCATCTAGTTGCTATGAAAGCATTTTAGGAAAACATAATTAATCTTTCTTCCTTTCTTTCTTTCTTTCTTTCTTTCTTTCTTTCTTTCTTTCTTTCTTTCTTTCTTTCTTTCTTTCTTTCTTCCTTCCTTCCTTTCTTCCTTCCTTCTTTCTTCCTTCTGTTCCTTCCTTCCTTCTTTCTCTTTCCTTCTTTCCTCCTTCTTTCCTTACTTCTTTTTTATTTCTCTGTCTCTCCCTCCCTCCCTACCTCCCTTCTCTCATCCTTCCCTTCCTCCCACCCTTTTTCCTTCCCTTCCTCCCTCCCTCCCTTCCTCCCTTCCTCCCTCCCTTCCTTCCTTCCTTCCTTCCTTCTTTTCTTCCTTCCTTCCTTCCTTCCCTCTCCCCTTCCCTTGCCCTTCTTTCCCCTCCCTCCTCTTCCCTTTCTCTCCCTTCTTCCCCCTTCCCTTCCCTTTCCTTCTCTACTTCCCCTTTTTCTTCCCCTCCCTTATTCCTCCTGCCCTGCCATCTTTATGCTGGGGTTTTAACCCAGGGGCCTTGTGCTTGCCAAACAACTACTCTACCACCATCAGCCTATTATTTATTTATTTATTTATTTTTGAGTCCGGTCATGGGGCTTGAACTCTGGGCCTGAGCGCTGTCCCTCAGCTCTTCAGCTCAAGGCTAGCGCTCTACCACTTGAGCCACAGCGCCACTTCCAGCTTTTTTCTTTTTGCTTATGGGGTGCTGAGGAATCGAACCCAGGGCCTCAGGCATTCAAGGCAAGCGCTCTACCACTGAGCTACTTTCCCAGCCCCTTGTTTCTTTTTTTTCCTAAAGTTAGAGACTCAGAAAGATGTACCCTTTTTACTCAACACATTTAAACACGGATCTGAATGGTCCAGAACCATAAAATAAGAAATAAATGAGTTGACAAGGAAGGGATTCCACAAATGTTAACAATTAGTGTACCACTAAGAATTATGGCTGCAGAAAGCTTTAGGGGATCATGAAAAGTATTTACATCTCTTTCCTGGGATAGTCTGAAGCAAACTCTTCTCTAGTAGTTAGCTGGTGGACTTTTCCACTAGGATAAAGGTATGTTGAAGGTATGCTCCTTTGAAGTTAGGTAACATACTACACTTAATCTCAAGAGAAGAAAGAGCTTTGACTTTCTTTATATGCATGGCTTAGTTTTTTCTCTGTGATTTTGCATAAAAATCTCAACCTCAAAGCAGCCACAATTATCCCTCTGTGACTGTTTCCTACATCCTCCTAAATTTGCCAGGCAACCAAGGTTATAAAATATTATTTTAAAAACTTGCCAAACATTTTGTGTTAGTCTAATTTGAGCTCAGTTTTCAAGTGAAATTTCAGAGCTGCTTTGGTTGTTTATGTGATGATTGACACAATTAGATTCTGCATGTTTCTAGCTGTCTCACAGAAAGGGCTAGAGGGGAATACCAGAGTGGAGTTTTGGGGTTGTTGGTAAGATAATTAGATAGTGTAGGTTATCACAGAAAAAGAAGTGATAAACATCAGGCTTTGGGAGGAGTCTCCTGAGATCTGTGAACACTAGTATAACTCTTATAGAAGTCAGCTGAGTGGATGTGACAGTGAGGACATGCTTAAGACTGAGGCTCCGTGGCATTGCACAGCTTTGTCCCTTCAGTGCGATGGAGGGAAAGGTCATGGGTAATTTCTTAAAAGTGCTGCTTATTATATAACAACTGAGGTATATATCTATATCTATATAGATACAGATATATACTCAAATTGATTTATAGCATATATTATTTGGTGAAAAATTAGAGAAAATATGTATGCTATTCCTTTAAGAAATGTATTATGTGAATACACACATATCACATATAAATGCACCTATAAAGATATATTTATATGTAAATATGTGTTACATATAAATACACATATATTTTGATTAAAAACTAAAATTATACATATAATAAACCATATGATAATAAATATGGGATGTGTGAAGGATAGGAGCTAGCTTAAGGGGTTAAGAATCAAAGGAAGATTTTAAAAATAAGCTTTATTTTGCAACTTAACATATACATTTAATGTAATATGATTGAAGCTATTGTATGTACTTCTGAAAAAGGTCAGAATAAAATCTATTTATGTTAAATACAGAAGGATTAGGAAAACTTAGAGCAAGAATGTAATTGAGGAGTAAATATGACCAAATGCATTTATGGGAATAGCACAATGAAACCTCTTTCTTTGTACAATTAATATATACAACTAAAATAACTTTTAGAATTAATTAAAGAAAAATAAGCTCTAAAGGTGAAAGAATATATTGAGACAAACAAGCCTGTGTGTACAGCCGATGTTAACCACATATTCAAAATACAGTTGAAATTACTTTTAGATTCAGTAACTGGACTGTGTAACCTTGTGTTAGTAGTTTGATATGGAGAATCTGAGACTAAACATTGTGTAGTGTGGGATAGATTACATGAGTAGTTGGTTATGTTAATGCCACTGAAGATCACTTGTAACTTTTCCAATTATTTCTGGAAGGCTAACAACTAAAGCTTGTGGACAATCTTTTCCAGGGAAAAAGAAACAGTAAAATAAGCATGTGTTACAGTTCTAACAACAAAAATTATTAAAGAAAAAAGTATTAAATGTGAAAAAACACACCTTGTGATTCTAAAAGCTTTCTTTGATGCAATACCAATAAACAAAACTACAGAATTTGTATAAAAACACATTAATAGTAAAAAAAGACTTTAATACATAAATCTTCAAGACAGGCCAAGTGGATCAAAGGCAAGAAATTATATTAAAAATAACAATGCAATGAATAAGTCAGATCTTTTGTTTCTATACCAAATTTTACATCTGGAAAAATAAAGAACATTTACTTTTTAAATCCACAGGGAATTTTAAAAAATTGTGTGTCAATAGAAACATTGGAACTTTCCAGTACAGATGCTTGGGTTTTGCTCTAGCAGGACATGATCGCGAGGTTGAAAAAGCTCCACAAGTTCTTCTGAGCTTCATCGACATCTGAAGTTCACTCACAAAGGAGACAGAATCAATACAGTACATGGGCAGTGCCTGAGCTTTGGGAGAAAACTTAATGACATTTGATACTGAGATTAGTGCAGATCATCCCAGACAGAGTACTTCATAAGCATCCCTGATTATTCTCTGCCAAAGTTATTTAACTATCTGAATATAACTTCCATAAATGTGCCCATATATTAGTTTTCTATTCTGGATTAGTTTTACCTGGATGTTTATTTATTTCTAATTCCTAGCTATCTTTTAAGTGTAATATCCATCTTTTGATGGAATTATTGACATTCTTTATAAAGTTTGGGCTCTAGCATCAGAATAAATAAAATTTATGCCCTCAAATTTTCCAAAAAGTAGAAGGACAAGTAAAATGCACTAATACACAACATGACCTCTTCTACCCCATGACTTTTATCCTATTCTTCTAAATGTTTCTTCTGTTACATATTATACCCAGGGAAACTGTGCCAAGTTAATAATTGGACTTTGTTCCAAAAAGTAACTGAGTTTATACAACTCAGCAAGGTAACCTGGTTGAACACTGGGTGTTTTGTTATAAAATCCTTGCAATGCCACCAGCTGCATGCTCACGTGGTGGAAATGTTTCTTCTTGCTCCAGACTTCGTTCTTTATCTGCAGGTGACACAGAGGCAAGTGAATATTGTCAATGATTTCCAGGCTGCTAGGGAATTCAGTCATTGCATAAGGCATCTGAACCCTTGTGAATGATGACTCCTTATGGTTAGCCAAGATACAGAATGCAAGAGGACAGATTCCTTGTTAGAAGTGATGGACATACACTTAGTGGGCTGAGCTCTGTCAAGCTTCTCCTATCTCTCCTTACATGCATTTCCTATGTAGGTTAGAGACCAGGGGATAGCAGTATCACTAGTCCTTCAAAGAATAAACATTGCTATACCGAGAATGATGCATTCCTCTTTGTACTTAGGAGGAATTATGGCAGCTAGATCATTACAGGCTTTCATAAATAATTTAAACATGTTGTAACATAGATCAGTATCTCACTGTATCCATTTATTTCTTCAGGCATATCAGTGTGAATGCAAGATGCATTAATATGCCTTTCTAATGTATATCAGCTTATTTTCTAGAATTTGACCTTATCTTGTAAAATTTTTATTATTATAAAAGTGATGTGCAGAGGGGTTATTGTTACATAAGTGAGGTAAAGAATACATTACTTTTTAGACAATGTTACCCTTCCCTCACTCTCTTCCACTTTTGCCCTCTCAT
Source organism: Dipodomys merriami (assembly GCF_024711535.1). NCBI lineage: Eukaryota > Metazoa > Chordata > Mammalia > Rodentia > Heteromyidae > Dipodomys > Dipodomys merriami. The sequence goes on from NW_027205603.1 coordinate 29,422,623, forward strand.
CCCCACCCATGAATTGTACAGTCCATTTTCAACATAGGGACTAGTGAGTACCACTGTTGTATTTGTTCACCCATTGTCCATGCATTTCTGTGCCTCACCTTACATTCGCAAGGACATATAAACAAACAAAACAAAAGACAAACATTAAAAACCCAACTTCTTGTTTCATTTCTTAGATTTCATTTCAATAAATATTATTTTGTATGATCAGATGTACATAGGCATTTTATCTTTCTGTTCCTCTCCTAAAGGTATCCTGCTTTGGTCTTACTGTATTTGAATGCCTACAGGTCTGTGTAATTTATTATGTACTAGTGTGTTTCAGATCTAGCTTCTGCATATGAGAGAAAACATGTACTGTTTGTCTCTCTGAGCTTAGCTTACTTCACTTAACATGATTTGCTTTAGGTCCATCCATTTCCCTGAAAATGACATTAAATTATTCTTTCTAATGGTTGTGTAAAATTCCATTGTGTATAGTTACCATACTTTTTGATAACCTAAGTTATCTCTTGGAGCACTCAATGTCTGAATATACAGCCCTGTACTAGTTATGGTTCTCAGAAAAACATTAATAACAAGATTTGCTATATCTTGTATATGTGTGTGTGCATGCGTACACATATGTGTGCATGCGTGCTGGTCCTAAGACTTGAACTTGGGAGCTACGCACTGTCCTTGAGCTTTTTTGATCAAAACTAGTACTCTAGCACTTCAGCCACAGCTCCACTTATGGCTTTCTGATAGTTAATTAGAGATAAGAGTCACACACTTCACTGTCTAGGCTGGCCTTGAACTGTGATCCTTTCATCTCAACTTCCTGATTAGGTAACATTATGGGTATGACTAGTGTCTGGCTCATAGAGAATTTTATATTAAATAATTCATTAAATTTGTAAATTATAGAGTTGCAAGTCCAAAATGTGTAGGGTAGGCTGGCATATTTGAGATTCAAAAGTAGTCTCTATCAAAATATCTGTTGGCTTGAAAAAGGTGAATCTTTGTTCTATTAAAACCTTCAACTAATGGATGAAGCCCACGGACAATATGGTGGGTAATCTAATTTACTCAGTCACCAATATCATCAAAAATCAAAAATCACTTTTATAGCAACATTCAGAATAACCTTTCAATACATATCTGAGCCCTGTGACCCAGCCTGGTTTATATAAAATTAACCATCATAAACAGCCCTGAAATGTGTGTGTACACACACACACACACACACACACACACACACACACACACACACACACACACACACACACACACACACACCAACAACCAAATGGAGAGGTTTAGAGGATGTGGGGTTACTTTATATACCAGAATATGTCTTAGAACCAAGATGAGGGATATGGTGGCTACTTGATGATTATTCAAGAAGTTCTCTGTCCTCAATAAACTAATGTCCACTGCATGGAGCTTTAACTCTACCCAGATAACCCAGGTCCCCAGTAACTCTCTAGAAAGATTTTCTAGGTTGTTCTGGGTGAAGGGAGGCAGATTGTGTTTCTTCAGCTCATTGTGTAGCATCCTTCAGCTATGAGCATAAAGATCACCATCTTATGTCGTGTCACATCCTCTATGATTTGCAATTAGCTAAGTTTCAAGTGGATGTGTTTTCATTCTGGGTTTATTAACTTGCAGGAGTAAAGAAAGTGTGGCTAAGGCTGGGAAGCTGGCTCAGTGGTAGAGTGTTTGCCTCGCATACATGAGGCCCTGGTTTTGATTCCTCAGCACCACATGAAACAGAAAAAAAAGCCAGAAATGGCACTGTGGCTTATGTGGTAGAGCATTAGCCTTGAGTTAAAGAGCTGAGGGACAGAGCCCAGGCCCAGAGTTCAAGCCCCAAGACTGACAAAAAAAATGTGGCTATAACCCTAATCTTCTGAAAACACTTGGCTATATTTTATGGAGCAAGTTTTTATAGTTCATTATTATATTACTGAAATTCCTAATATATCAGGTAATATGAGCATAATTTGCCTTCATATTAAACTTTCCAGCTTTTTAAAAAAATGTTACTCCATCAGTGATTCCCCATAGAATTTGAATGAGTGATTGTTAATACTAATTTTCCACTTGATTAGAAGGGAGCTGCTGAGAGATGAGTTAAAGATTCTTCCAGGTGTGTTTGTGAGGGTGTTTCCCTCACAGGGATTGACTAAGGGAAGACTTACCTGAGAATTATTGGCAGTATTCCATAGGCTGGAGCCTGGATAGAATAAAAGAGGAAAAAGAGAAGTTCTGCTAGCATAGGCAATTCCTTCTCTCTGCTTCATGACCACTATGAGGTGAGCAACATTTTCTTCCATAGAATCCCATAACCATAATGTTCATCCTCACTTTGGGCCCAAAGAAACGGAGCCAGGCATAATCTCTGAGATCAGATGGAAACCTCTGAAACTATACCCAAAATAAAACCTTTCCACTTTTTAAAACGTTGTTACAGAGGGGACGTCTGGATAACACAGAAAATGAGATCATGGTTATGATTTAACCTGACCACATGGCTCTTAAGCCATTGTAGGAAGACTGAGCTAGAGAAGCCCTAGAATGCTGTAAGCAGAGCTCAGTGGGTGATTCTGGAGGGTTTTTAGAAGACCAGAATGCCAGTAGAAGTATGGACTCTGAAGCCTAGTTTCCTGAATTTTCTTATGGGAATGAGATTCTTCTGGGAATTAGCCCAGAGACCATTTTGTTACATTCTGGAAAAGAACTTGTGTACATCTTATCAATGCCCTGCAACTTTGCAGGAAGCTGAATTTTAAAGTGACTGGACTAATTTATCTGGTGAAGGAAATTTCTAATCAGTCTAGCATCCAGGTTGTGATACAGTTATTCTAGTGTCTTTTAGCCAAGTTTATAGTGAAAATTTGGAGCAAAAAGCAGATCAGAAGACTTAAGAAAATTGTGATTTGGTCAGAAAAACCATGGAAAATGGGGACTAAGGAAGGCATGACTTGTAAAGAGATTAGTGCCATTAAAAGTCAAGTATTTTACCTCAACACAATAGGAAAGATTACCCCTGCCAAATGGAAGTGGCCAACCCTCACAAAATAGAGGTATAAAGGTATGAAAGAGTAAACTCATTTGAAAGACTTCGAAAAGGGAGCGACTTTAGGACACCCAACTCCAAGACACCTTGTTTGTACAAGGCTGCCTATGAAGTTGTTTTCCCAGATTTGATTCTATCATGATAGGTGCTTAGGCACTCAGAGATCCCTACAGCTATAATCTGGGGGAATCCTAGTTACTGTTTGGCTGGTGGCTAGTTTGGCATTGTGCACATAATGTAGATTTTGTAAGCATTGAGGACATAAGAATTATGGGATCATGGAGGCTGCTACCCAGACTTCAGAGGAAAGCCTGGGAGGGCAGACAATGTGTGACAAGGATGGAGCTCCTGTAGACAGTCCCTGAGGGGTAATGTGTGAATTTGAGAGGGTGGACCCTCAACTGCAGTTGAGATTCCAGAAAGTCAGAGATGTCAACAATAATGAACAAAAAATTACAGGCAATGAGTGGAGACAACTCAAGAGAGAGGACATGTGGGATACAAACAGCCATGCCACAGAGGAAGAGTTGTTCAGTCCTGTTGAAGCTCATAGCATGCTATCTCATGCACCAAATGCCTAGGAGATTAATAAGGCATACCTCTGGTATGTCTGTGAAGGTCTTTCCAGGCAGTTATAAGGGGAAAACATGCCATGAATATAGGCAGCCCAATCCCATAGGTTGGGGGCCCAGGTAGAATAAAAGGAAAATGGAGAAAGCTCATTGGTGTGGCATTTTATCTTTGCTTTCTGACCACTGTTGTATGATGAGCAGCCGCTTCTGCTACCATAATGCTCAGCTTATCTCAGTCCCAGAGTAATGGAGACAGCTAGGTGATCACTAAAGCTTCTGAGTCAAATCTTTCTTTAAGTTGTTCTGTCAGGGATTTTGTCTCAGGGATGTAGAGACTAACATAGGGTCTGATGAATGGGTACTGGAAAGCAACTCGAATTGCTTTTTTCTTTATTCTTTTCTTCAGGAAGCTGCTCATTTTACCTCAGTGAGCCTCACTGAGTCATCTAAATTTGTAATTATATGTGTCTTCCAGAATCACCTATCAAGTAGCATAAACAATGAATTATATGTGTGTTTGTGGGTATGTGTATATATGTATGTATGTATCTATTTATTTATTTTTCTGCTGGTACTGGTGCTTGAACTCAGGATCTAGGCACTGTCTCTTAGCTATTCTTTTTCAAGGCTAGCATTCTACTGCTTGAGCCATACTTCCCCTTCTGACTTTTTATTGGTTACCTGGAGATAGAGTCTCATGGACTTTCCTTCCTGAGGTGGCTTCAAATCATGATCTTCAGATCTCAGCCTTCTGTTCAGCTAGGATTACAGGCATAAGACATCAGCACGCAGCTAATAGTTATAATGCTAATGAATATGAGATACCCATTCTGTTAAAAGATCTAATTCTAGTAAATATTTGACTAAGTCAGTATGTATCTAAGTGATTTAAGTTGGTACTTTAACCTTCATTATTTAAGACTTTTACTATATTTCCTTGTCTCTCTTTCTAAAATCTGGGCAATATTATTTACTTTCTTCATCGCCTTTATCTAGAACAAGTGTAGGTTAATGCAAGATTGAATTTTATTTTATTAACTTGTATATCTTTCTAAAGTTTAGGTGTACATACAGCTTAGGTATGCATAAACCCTTACATTGTCATAAGTAAACAAATCATAGTGTTGTATCTGCATTCCCTTTCTTCATTCTGCAATGTTCAACTTGGATCAGTATCAGTGAGATTTATATATGTGCTTCCAAAAGAGGCCTAAGTCTCAAGTCTATCAAAATAGCCTGGTGATATGGCATCTACAATAGGAGTTCAGTGGACATCATGGAGTCTACTGTTGTCATCTGAATAATGGAAAAGTCAGATCTATGCAGTGTGTAAGTAGTTGGTGTCTGCATTATTCATAAAAGCCTTACACTCTGTATTTATTTCAGTTTTATGTCGGAAGTGCATGCTTACATAAAGATGACTATTTAACAATCGTTGTACTGTAAAAGAAATAAGAATCTATTTTGCATTTGGTAGCTTTGCTAAAAAAACAATGGCACTATCTCCTAGGGCATTGCGTATACAACATACCCTAAGCCCAGGGATGAGATGAATGCCATTTATAATGCTTAGGTCAGTGCTGAAAAGTAGGTAGCAACTTGTGCTATACTACTTAAGGTGGGAATGAGAAAGTCATTTGTGATGCAGTGTGATCATGAGAGCATTTTCTTCTGATGTACAGTGTTGAAGGAAAAGCTGAAAAACGTTTGACAGTATTCCAGTTGGCAGGCGGTATCATTTTAATAAGTCAATACTGCTGAGAGTTCTGTGAAAGAGAAATCTGGATGAAAGCTCAGAGCAAAGAACACTTTTTGCTGCTCTTAAACAGAGTGTGCACATGTGTTTGGAACACATGTATGAGCAACCTTTTAGAATAATGCATATACCTGAACATATGTTCTAGGAAATGTCATTAAAACCCTTGCCACAGCTTTTGGAAAGAAACATAATTTACATATGGCACCAGCATGAATTTGTACTTATTTTGGAATAAAAAATGACACTAAGCAATATTTTTAAATGTCTTGCATACTGGAAAAGACTTGCTTCTCATAAAGCAATCAGTGGTGGAGGATGGGGCTTAGCTGGATTTGTTGATCTCAACACCAAGACTTTAAAAAATACTGTCTCTGAATATTTGGAGTACTTGGACCTTTCCTTTGGCCAATCATTTTCTTACATGCAGTCACTGTATAAATAGATTTTAAACCACCTTTACTTTTTTGCTTCCAACCTTTATAATTATAATTATTCATTACTGAATTTGAGTGTCAAAGTGCAGTTCCCAGTGACCATTTAAATTCCTTTCGTAAACATTAAGTCCCTTGAAATTTACCATGCACTGAATTATTTTTTTCCTCTACTGAGTAGTTGATAATTGCTAAGTATTGTTCCAAGTTAGTTCCACCAAAATCTATGAGTGTCCTTTGTTGAAAGATAAATTTCACATGATGGCAACAAATGAAATGTGATGCTCACTCTTCTGGTGAGGAGAATCTAGGCATGCTGGCATTGGTTCTGGGGCTAGGCCTGAGTGAGCACTGGAGAAGAGGATGGATTTGCCCAGGGTGATATAGAAGAGTCTTAATTGCAGATCACCACAGTTGATCATAGAAAGGACTTGCAGACACCAGTGGCTTGCACCTGTCATTCTAGCTACTCAGGGGGCTGAGCTCTAAGGACTATGATTTGAAGCCAGCGTGGGCAGGAAAATCCGCGAGACTCTTTATCTCCAATTAACCACCCAAAAAATAGAAATAGAACTGTGCCTCAAAGCACTAGAATGCTAGCCTTGAGCAAAGAAAGCTCAGGGACAGTATCTAGGCCCTGAGTTCAAGCCCCACAAGCACCACTAGCTTTTGGAAGAATCTGTCAGCAGGCCAAATATTCATTTGTTCCAAATGTAAGAGGTTTGAAACATATGCTTAGAATCAAACACAAAGTGGTAATCTGTGGGTACTGTGAAGTGTTCAGAGATAAATGTGAACACAATATGGAGTTCTTTTTTAAATTTTGTACTGATACAAGGGCTTGAACCCAGGCCCTCGGTCTCTTGCTTGTCTTTCTCACTCAAGGCCAGTTCTCTACCATTCAAGGTACACCCCCATTTCTAGCTTTTTGCTAGTTAGTGGAAGAGAAGAGTCTCTCTCAGATTTGTCTTCCAGATCTGGCTTCAAACAATGATTCTCAGATCCCATGCTTCTGAGTAGGTAGGATTACAGACATGAGCCCCTAGGGCCCAAAAAATAGTGATTTCAAAGTTTAGATAGGCCAGTAATTTATTTTTAATGGTAAAAATACAGGGATTCAAATGGCTGTTGTGGGACATAATCTCTACAGTTTGCAGATTTTAATTCAAGTTTATTCCTTGATCTTGACATTTTTACTTTTTTCAATGATCTCAGGATTGTAAAAATAAATTGAAATTGATAACTCACAACTTATTTCCTTCCTTCCTACTCTTCTGCAAAGTTCAATTTCTAATTATTCCTCATCAAAGGCCAAAGACTCCACCTAGAGTGGAAATAGCTGTTATAATTAAATGAGAACAGTTTATAAATGGACATTCCTTTTGGAACAGTTTTAGTATCCTTTTTGCTACAGCTTGTTGATACACAGCAGACACAATCATACCATATCAGTTCTGAGTAAAACATAAAGATACCATTAATACAAACAGAAATGTGTACGTTAGCTATTTTCACTTTAAAAATGTGTATGTTGCTTGTTAAGAAATGTACTCATTATCTTGCCCATGTAATTGTAACCCCTCTGTACAGTATGTTCACAATTAAAAAAATGTGTATGTTCTCAGGAGGCTGAGATCTGAGGATTATAGTTCAAAGCCATCCTAGGCAGGTAATCTGAGACTCTTATCTTCAATTAATCACCAAAAAATTGGAAGTAGAGCTGTGGCTCAAGTAGTCGAGTGCAAGCTTTGAGCAAAAATGCCCAGGGACAGTTACTATGCTCTGAGTTCAAGTTTCAGGACTAGCACAAAAATATGCAAATGTTTTGCCAGCTGTTTCAATCTAAGCATACCATATATACATTTATGTTCAAATATCTCATCCACATGTATGACTTTTCAATGTGAATTTTACGAAGACCTAAAATGTTGTTTAAATTTATTATAAATGTTTATTTCTGATTCTTTCTTTCTGTACTGGTCCTGGGGCTTGAACTTGGGGCCTGGGCACTGTCCTTGAGCTTTTATGCTCAAGGCTAGCTCTCTACAACTTGAGCCACAGCTTTATTTCCAGGTTTCTTCTGGTTAAGTAGACCTAAGAGTCTCACAGACCTTCCTGCACTGGCAGGCTTTGAACCATGATCCTCAGATTTCAGCCTCCCAAGTAGCGAGGATTACAGGTGTGAGCCATCAATATCCAGTTTCCAATTCTGTTTTCCTTTGCTTCATAAGCATAAGCATATGTTAATTTTACCTTTTGAAATTCTACTAGTATTCAAGCTCATGTCTCATGTATAAGTGGATTCTCATTTATGTGATTCTAGAACTCTTTCCCTATCTCTTTGTCTCTCTGTTCCCCCCCCCTCTCTCTGATCTCAGGTATCTACTGAATTAGAAATTAAGGAAGTAGGAGTGATATTTCCAACAATCCTCCTAAGACTCATACAACTCTCTGATATAGTAATTTCTATTTCTTCACCAACTGGGGTAATTCAGTCTCCCTATTCTATGTAGTCAACACAGTTTATTGGTATTAACATTTCTGTGCCACAAGTCAAAACTGAGTTTTTAACTCTCATTATCTGTGAGAATCTTCTTGAGAGTAATGAAGAGAGTCATTCAGGGGAAACCTAGTACAGTCCAACCTTCATGGCTTGTGAGCCAGGCAGATGAGTTACAGTTCAAGCATGACAGTGAAGCCTCAGGCATTGAACTCTAATCACACTTAAATTCTCTCCAGGACTTCCTAAGTCAAGTAACCACAGGCAATCACAATACCTACTGGGCTTCTGTGGAATACTCCCAGTCTCCTTTGGCTAGATTCAGAGTGTATTACTTGACAACGGCCAACCAGGCTAGGAAAGGAATTCTGGTCTTGTTTGTCACATTAACTTGGGGGACAGAGTTGCACTATCATCTCCCAGACTCCAGAGATACAGCTGATCAATGCCTGCCTGTGCCCTCTCCTCGGGAGAATTGTGCTGCCTGCTCCTTCTTGGAGATCTGGTTCAGAAGGGTTTCTATTACACTCATTTACTCTAACTTTTGCATCACCATGACTATATGTTGAAATGTGCTATAGCCTACTGTCAGCACTTAGAAAAATGGTCAACTTTGCCTGTAATTCAAATAGAAATTACACTGCCTGGAAAAACCAGGCCACTGCTGCAGAGCAAAAGAGTTGTTGAAGGAATATTGTTAGCTTACCCAGAAAAAAAAGGGAAAATACCCAACAAACTTTCCCATTCTGCAAAGGTAAAGGACATTTTAGATGTTATCAGTTTTAACATTGCTTTATCACTTGCTCTTGCAAATATGACCTAATTCCATGGAGAGCTCTAGAATATTGGCAAGACTTCAGATGTAGTCCTGTGCAAACTTTTGTTCAAAACATTCCTACACATTCCTCTGAGAGGCCTAGACTGTCTCCATACATGAGTGACCATGTAGGACATGCACAGTTTAAAAGGATGACTCAAGAATCTATCTGATGAACACCTATGACACATAGAAGTTTACTCTTCCTGTTTTGTTTCTTTTCCTCTGTAGTAAGTCCTGATCTTGGGACAAACTGTCCTCATGGTTTTATGTGACATAGGCTTGAGAGGACATAGGTTATGAAATCTAATCTTGAGTTCAAGTCCCTGTTCTGAAACTTAAGGTCCTTAGGGATTGGAGAAAATGATATAACTTCTCAGAAGCTCTGTTTGTATTTTATTCTAAAGAGAACTGTGTGTACCTCATTGTGTTCCTGAGAAGATTTTCAATAGCTTCCATGAAGTATTTGCAGAGGATTCCTTCCCTTCATAATTATATCTTGTACTTTAATTGGTATTAGACTAGATATACATCTTGAGAGTGTATTTTGTGAGAGGTACTGGCTATAGAATGCACTTTCCTAGTGTGTTGATTACTTACACTCTTTCTATTGGTAGATTGTTTAAGCTGACATCAGTTGCCTAGCTAGTTTGCTTTGGCCATTTTATTTCTGTTTTTAGAGATGTTTACCATGGATCACAAAATGATAGTGCCCATTAAAAAAAGTGGAAGAACTCTTTTCAAAATGTTTTTATAGAATGCTTGTTGAGTGACTCTTCGTCTTAGAAAAACCACTTTACAAGTTGGAATCAAGCTTTAAAATACTCTTCTTTTTAAAATGATGGAAATATATATTACTTTGATATGGTAGTGACTTCATGGGTGTAAACATATTCTTGTATTCAATAAACTATATTCTTAGTGATATACAGTTGTATGTATCAATTATATATCAATAAAAGTTGTTAAAGTAAAATGTGTGGGGGATTCTCAAAATGGTGGCCTGCACAGAGGCACTAGTTTCTGCATATCTCCAGAAAACTGAAATAAAACTGCACTTATATGGTCAAGAAAAGTGAGGCAAGCAAGGAAACTAGGAACAGGTACCAGCAAAAGTCTAGTTAGAAAGTGGCTATAGGGGCTAGGAATGTGGCTGAGTGGTAGAATGCTTGCCTCTCATGCATAAACCCTGGGTTTGATTCCTCAGTACCACATAAACAGAAAAGGCCAGAAGTGGCGCTGTGGCTCAGGTGGTAGAGTACTAGGCTTGAGCAAATGAAGCTCAGGGACAGTGCCCTGAGTTCAAGCCCCAGGACTGGCAAGAAAGACAAAAACAAAAAGAAAGTGGTTATAGAAACTCAACATCATCAAACTTTCAGTTTTTATAAGAAAAAAAAGGTAAACTTCAGTTGAAATCCACTCAACAGAAATGGGACATGATTTGTTCTCCCTACCCCTAACTTTTACAAGTTTCTTATTTTCTCTTTGTTGGTTTGGATCTGTTTTCCCTTTCTTTTTCTCTTTTTCCTCTCTTCTTTTGTCTTTGGACATCCACAAACTTCTGCACAACTACCTAGGACATTGTACAGAAACAGAAATAGAATGGCTGCTGTGTACCTGTTTGAGGTCAAATCAATCCTGCAGACAACTGTGTACACAGTGCTGCCCAGCTTAACATAAAAACAGGCCTTTTTTTTGTATTGTGAAAATATTGTACAGAGGGATTACAATTACATGGGCAAGATAATGAGTACATTTCTTATCAAGCATTGTAGCCTCCTCTTTTGTTTCCCCTTCCCATCCCTTCCTATCCCTTCCCATCCTCTCCTCCCACCCTCCCCAATCCTTCCCCCCACTCTCCACACCAAAGTTGGAAAGTTCGTTTTCGACATAACAACTTGTACATCTCATTGTTGCAATGGGTCCACCTGTATCCCTATTTAAACGATTTGTTTTTCCGCTTCCCCTCCACAAATTATACTGACATCAAATACAGTGAAAGTAGGGGGAAAACAAGACTTTCTTAAGCCCACCAAAAACCTTCAGAGAAACAGCTAGGATAAGAATCCACTCATCTTTCCTTAGGCTTGTGAGTTGGAGTGTAGCTACATGGCTACAAACAACATAAAAGAGATAAAAGCTTACATGCCTGTAACTAGAGCATAGCATTTTGTGCTTCAGACAAATTCAACCTTTTCCCAAACCAAAGTCAGATGGACTTCAAGTACAGATTTTGAAGGCTGCACCTTTGCTCAAGCCCAAGAGTATCAGTGGCTAGAGAGTAGCATTTGGGGTCCATGTTCTTGTTCCAACCCAAAGGAAGCTCAGAAAGTCAGCAGCCAGTGCACATAATCTAGTGACAGGAGCTCTTTACTCCTCACCCTCCAAAAGAAACATTAAACTGAAATCTCAGGTGAAGAAAAGAAGAGCTTACCAGGAAGAAACCAGAGTAGCCAGTGGATGTCCAGAGCTGGGCAAGGTGCAAAATGTGGGCTATGAAAATGACAGAGTACTTATCTACCATGTCTCTGAGATCCTGTTACTAACCACCAAAGCACAAACAGCTACCTGCTATTCTTGAATAAGGAGAACAGTTCAACTCCAGAGAGCTGCTGCTGGTACACAGGATCTTCCTTACCTTACTCTATCAGCTGAGCATCCCCGATATTGGAGAGTATGGATATTGAAGAAGAACATCAGTTTTATTGATGAACTCCAGCAGACATACATTCTTCTCCTCAAGGAAGATAAAACTTATAAAACTTATAAAACTTTTAAAATTCTTTTATCTCGTTACACATGGTCATATTTCCTTATTTTTTCTTTTACTTATCCTATCTCCCACTTTCAAACATTGACTTTTTCATATTAACTTTTCTATCTTTCTTCAATCCCTAACGATTACTCCCTTGTCCACAATTTATCTATATCCTTCACACTAGTGTTTTGTGTACCTGTAATCTTACATATTCTCCCTCTCTCCCCATCTTCTTTACAGCTTCTCTCATTCTTCTTATTTTTTACTAGCTAATTTTTGTTGGTCGTGGGGCTTGAACCCTGTGCCCAGGTGCTGTCCCTTAGCTCTTCAGCTCAAGGCGAGTGACCTACCACTTGGGCCACAGCACCACTTCCAGTTTTCTGATGGTTTATTGGAGATAAGAGTCTCATGGTCTTTCCTGCCCTGGTTGGCTTTGGACTGCGATCTCAGATCTCAGCCTCCTGAGTAGCTAGCATTATAGGCGTGAGCCACTGGAGTCCAGCTCACTATCTAATTTTTAACTCCTACAGAGATTTTATTTTCCTAACCCCTTATTATGTCATGCAAGAATGTTAGCTTACTTTATATACAACATGATTGGTTGTATTAATAATAATGCCAAGGCTAGGTCGGAAGGTGGCTCAGTGGTAGAGCGCTTGCCTTGTATGCATGAGGCCCTGGGTTCAATTCCTCAGCACCACATAAGCAGAAAAAGCCAGAAGTGGTGCTGTGGCTCAAGTGGTAGACCTCTAGCCTTGAGCTGAAGAGCTGAGGGACAGTGCTCAGGCCCAGAGTTCAGGCCAATTGTATTTTACTTTATATAGCTATTTACTTTGGAATTGAATTGGAGAATTTGTTATTTTTAAGTTATACACACAGACCAGTGATAAGAAATGATTTATCAACCTAGTCAATTCCTAATTCTGCCACAGCATAGGAAATAATTCAACAAGAAGATATCAGACAACTATAATCCCAAACCACAAATTGACTTCAAGTTAGAAAATCTCAACATACAACAGACATAGTAAAAAAAAAAAAAAAGAAGGCAATATGACACCCCCAAAATTCAATTCAAACAAAGGATCGGGATGATTGTGAAGAGGATAATATATCAAATATTGAGCTCAAAGGAATGATAACAACAAGGATCACTGAGAGGAGAGAAGATACATATAAACAACTCAATGAAATTGAAGAGAATTCAGGTAAACTAAGTAAAATCAAAGTCAAATGCACACGAACAGCTGAGTGGACTCAAAGAGGATACAAATAAATAGTTAAAGATAATGAAGAAGTCAATACAACACATGGAAAAGGGACTAAGTAAAATACAGAAATCCTGAGGGGAAAAAAATCCTGGATCCTAGAGATAAAAAATGTAGTTGAAAGCCTCTCCAGCAGAGTAAATGACATAGAAGGAAAAATTTCAAAACTTGAAAATAAGAGAGACATAAAAAAAATCAGAAGACAAAAGATATTAAAGAAGTTTGTAAGGAATCTTGAAGAACTTAAAGACTTTTTAAAAGACAAAATGTATGAATCATACAGATAAAAATTGTTAGATAAAGGCATAGGAATCATAATAAAGTACTATCTGAAAACTTAATGAGAAGGAGTAGCCCATCTAGACAGAGGAGACTTGTAGAATATTCAACAGACAAGTTAAGAATACAGGTAAACAATTGATATATCTTCATGATAGATTTTTCCCTTTATTTTTATAAATCAACATATTTTGTCTGTCTTCTGACTAATTTTATAATTAAATATTTTATAATTAAAATACTGTGTTCAGGAAATGAAAAAAGAAAACCAAAAGATGCAAAAGAGAAATGTCATATCACTTACATGATAAATGCATCCGAAAAGCAGCAGTTCTCTTAACAAAATCCTTAAAAGCAAGAAAGATTGAATTGTTGAATTTTAAGTGCTGAAAATTAGTATCTGCCAATAGAGAGTACTCAACCTAATGAAGTTAGCGTTCATAATTAAAAACAAATAAAAATCCCCATAAGAAAGAAAAACTAAAACAATTTATGACCAAGTAACTCAACACGGCTGAAGATAGTTTTTTAAAGTCTTGCAAAAAGAAGAGGAGGAAGAATACCAATACAAACAGGAAAACAAGAAAGAAAATAAATTCCACTTGATGAAAAGATAAGCAAAGAAGTCACAGAAATTACCACATACCTTTCAATTTTAACCTTCAATTGACTCAATTATTTAATCTGAAGACATAGAATGATTTGTTGGGTCAAATGGTAAGATCCAACCATCTGTTGCTTTATAAGAAGTGCATCTAGTAAGATATTTTTTATCAGTAGATAAAAATAAATACTGGCTTAGAGTGAAATGCTAGAGAAAGATCTCCCAAGTGAATGGACTGCAAAAACAAGCAGGAATAGCTATATTCATATCTGATAAAGAAGACTTCAAACTAGTCAGAAGACAGACAAAGTATGTCACTTTATATTAATAAAGGGAAAAGTCTATCATAAAGATATAACAATTATTTACATCTATGTACCAAATATCATGTACCCAAATTTGCTAAGTGCTATTGGACTTTAAAAACACAGACTCTCAACACAGTCATATAATAGGAGACTTCAGAACCCACATGCTCACCAATAGCTGCATTATCCAGATTAAAAAAAAATTAGTAAAGAAACACCAGAATTAAATTACACTGTAGGGTAAACAAAGGAGGAGGCTGCAATGCTTGATAAGAAATGTACTCATTATCTTGCCCATGTAATTGTACAGTATGTTCATAATAAAAAATAAAAATAAAAATAAAAAAATTACACTGTAAGCCAAACTGACGTGACAAACATCTAGAGTATTTCATTAAGCAACTGTACAACATGTATTCTTCTCACCAACCCATGGTACAGTCTCTAAAATAGATAATATATAGAATATAAAGTAAATCTTTGCAGACGAAGAAAATTGAAATGACTACCTGTATGCAATAACACTATACTAGAATAAAATTAGAACAGCTAAAGATACTACAGAAAATATGAAAAATGTAGTGACCAAACAATACATTGTTGGATGATGAGTGTGTCACTAAAGAAATAAAAAAAATTAAAAATTTCCTGGAATCTAATTAAAATGAAAGCACAACTTATCAGAACCATTGGGACATAGCAAAGACAGAACAAAGAAGGAAGTTTATAGCTATAAGTTCCCACATAAAAAGCAAAACAAAACAAAAATACAAAGATATCATGGCAAAATAGCCTAATGGTATATCTCAGGCTCCTAGTAATACAAGACTTAGCCAAACTCCAAGCTATCAGATTTCAAAGAAATAATAAATATTAGGGTAGAAATCAATGAAATGGAGACTAAAAGAACTAGTCAATGAATCAAGGAAACAAAAAGTTGATTCTTTGAAAAGATAAGTAAGGATAAACCCTTAGCCAATCTGACTTAAAAAGAGGATGGAAATAATCCAAATAAATAAAATTAGAGATGAAAATGTACCCATTTGTATTCCATGACAAATCAAAGTGTAATCCAGAAAGAAGGGCAAGAAGAAATACTGTACTTTGCAAATTTACAATCAAATAAACTGGAATATGTACAAGAAATTAATACAATTCTAGATGCACCTGACCTACCAAAAGTGACTCAATAAATCTGTGACTACCAATGATATTGCAATAATAATAATAAACTCCTCTCAAAAAAGGAAAGCTGAGTTCTAGATAGATTCATGACTGAATTCTACCAGACCTTCAAAGTACAGCAAATACCAATGTACTATAAGTTCTATTTCTATTCCATGAAATAGAAAAGGAAGGAATGTTAGAAAAGTCATTATATGAAGTCAGTATCTCACTTATTCCAAAACCAGAAAACCAGAGAGAGAGAATATCAATTAGTTTGATGAATGTAGACACAAAAATTCTGAATAAATACTTGCAAATGTAATTCAACAATACATCAAAATGATTGTACACAATGATGAATGTAGACACAAAAATTCTGAATAAATACTTGCAAATGTAATTCAACAATACATCAAAATGATTGTACACAATGAGAAAATTGTACACAATGCAGATAGGAAAGATTGGTTCAGCATATGTAAATCAATTCATGTGATATGGCACATAAATGGAATCAAAGATAAGAATCACATGATAATCTCAATTGATGCTGAAAAAGCCTTAGATAAAATTCATCATCCTTTTTGATAAAAATCTCTGAATAGATGTAGTATACCTCAATATAAGAAAAAAAATCAGCAAACCTTTATCAAACATTATACTAAATGCAAAACACATGAAATCTCCAGAAGTCAGTAAAAAAGACCTTTATCTTTTGGAAACTTTTTTATTTGAACAAAATGAAACTGCATGTGTGTCTGTGTGTGAGTATGATAAGCAGATAAATAGACAGACAGTCACAGAGAGACGGAACAATCTCAGGTCAATATTTTAGATTTTAAAAAGTGGTGTTTGCACTATGGCTTATTTGCTACTGTCAATCTTTTCTCAGAAAGAGAGCTCATATTTGGCTCAGTTGTAGCTAATTATTATAATGGGGATTAACTTATGTCTAGACATGCACATTTTGTCTTTGCTTCTTAGGATCTTATTACTTCAGAAATTTTAATACAACATGAATATGAAAGGATAACATACTGGTTCCTACCAGTGTGACCATAGCACCACTTACAATCCCATTGTCTGCTAGCTGTGTGATGACTGCTGAGCTCTGAGTCTGCTCTTTCACAGGTGTAAATGTGAAACCTTGGGGGATGTAGCTTACAAGCAAGGTAGAGGCTTAAAAATTAAACACTGCTGCTCCAATTATAAACAGTTGCAATGAGCAAAAGGGGAATAGTATTTAATAGAGACTGTGAGTATATGGAGATTTCTTGGATGAACTAAAATTTTGAAAGTTGTTTTCTAAAAAGTATAAAGAAGCATGCTAAAAAGCTTTCAGGACGGGTCACTATGAAGGTAGGAAAGACTTATACAACAAGAGGTATGTGGAAATTACTAGTAGCCACTGAAAACAAAGAGAGATTTAATAGAGGGAGCAATTTCCTGAATGGTCTAATAGATTATGTGAAGAAAAGGCAGGAAGAGGTACTGAATACAGATTGGAACTTCAATAAATAGTTTCTAACCTAGAAAGCAAATAGATGGCATTTTAGTCCATCTATTAGGAAGAACCTTAGGGTGTAGTATTTGATAAAATAAAAGTTGTAGGAGGCTGCAATGCTTGGTAAGAAATGTACGCATTATCCTGCCCATGTAATTGTAACCCCTCTGTACAGTATGTTCACAAATAAAAAAAAAAAAAGTTGTAGATTGACTCAAGTAAAATCAGACCAACAATTTTCTTCCCAAACATCAGTCAAAGTCACCATCTTCTCTCACCTAGATCAGTTTCATAAATAGTTGCTTTCCATTTATTGTTTCCTTGTAATCCTCCTTCAAAGAATATAGGCATCACATCTAAAAATTATTAACCAGATTATATTCTCTCTTGCTTAAAATCCCAGACTGTCCCCAAACCTTATCTGCTTTACTCCTTGCTCTCTCTTCCCAGTGCATAGAATAATGCCTGATGCTATAATAAGCTTTCAATTTTTAAAAAATTATTTATTGTTCTTATAAAGGTGACATACAGAAAGGTTACAATTATGTAAGTTGGATAAAGAGTGCATTTATTTTTTATTTTTATGTATTTATTTTTTGTCGATTGTGGGACCTGAACTCTGGGCCAGGGCACTGTCCTCAGCTCTTCAGCTCAAAGTTAGCACTTTACCACTGAGCCACTTCTGGCTTTTTTTTGCTTATATGGTGCTGAGGAATTGAACCCAGGGCCTCATACATGCAAGGCAAGCACTCTACCACTGAGCCACCTTCCCAGCCCAAGAGTGCATTTTTTGAACAATGTCACCTCTTCCTTTGCCCACTCCCATCCATACCTATGAGCTGTGTAACTCATTGGTGGGGATGTCTGCTAATATAATGTCTGATAATATAATGAACTCAAATTCTCAAAATTTATTTATTATTATTATAAAGGTGACATACAGAGAAGTTATGGTTACATAAGTCAGCTAAAGAGTACATTTTTTGAACAGTGTCTCCTTTTCCTTTGCTCTCTACTAATTTTCTCCTCCTATCCACACCTATGAATTGTATAGTTCATTTTCAACATAGTGTCTAGTGAGTACCACTGTTGTATTTGCTCATCTTTTGTCTTATCATTTCTGTGCTCTCCTTTACCCTCTCCAAGAAAGATAAATGAACAAACAAAAGGAAATAGAAAACAATATCAACAAAGAAGGGAAAATCCCTTTTATTTCCATATCCTGGAATTCCTTTAGATAAACGTTGTTTTATATGGTCAAATGCACACAGCTCTTGCACCTATGTGATCCTCTTCTAAGAATATCCTCCTTTGGTCTCACTGTGTGACTGCCTAGAGACCCACACCACCCAGTGTATTTACTTTTAGATTTATAGGCACATTCTAGTTACCATAAATGAGGGAAACCAATTTTTCTGGGTCTGGCTTACTTTGCTTAATATAAGCTTTCCAAGTACAACCGTGAATAAGTGCTTGAACAGAAGATTAGTAACTGGAAATTTTAGGCTGGAGCTGTGGTTCAATGGCAGAACACTTCTCTAGCATGTGCCAGGCCCTAGGTTTGACTTTCAGTACTATCAAAACATACAAAAGCCAGGTGTCAGTGGCTCACACCTCTAATCCTAGCTACTCAGTGAGCTGAGATCTCAGGATCATGATTTGAAGCCAGCCCAGGCAGGAAACACTGTGAGACTCTTATCTCCAAATAAGTACCAAAGAAGTCAGAAATAGGACTGTGACTCAAGTGGTAGAGTGTTAGCCTTGAGCAAAAATAAAATGCTTAGAGATAGTGCCCAGGCCTGAGTTCAAGCTTCAGGAATGGACAGACACACACACACACACACACACACACACACACACACACACACACACACACACACACACACACACACACACACACACACACACACACACACACACACACACACACACACACACACACACACACACACACACACACACACACACACACACACACACACACACCCCCCTTGGGAATCCAAAGACAGAGGACATGGCCATAAGGTAGGGCTGGTGTCTATGGAATGTGTTTGGAAGTGGTGGAGTTGAGCTAGAACTTTTTATCTTGAAAAGGTATAGGAAAAACTTGGTTACCAGATCATGGGAGCAGACTGTGGGTCAGAGAATAGGAGCACAAAGATGCTGGTGTGGAAAAGCCCCTAGTATATGTAGCTGGTGATGAATGAGCCATTCTAAAATGCTACATGGGTGGGGATTTTGGATGGTGTGATGTGAGAAATGTCAGGGGCATCTAAAAACAAGACAGAAAAGTAATTCTCTGTGAATATATTTTTCATACAATAAGTACATATTTTTCATGCAAAATTAAAAGTAGGTTTTATACAAAAGGAATTATGTTACAATTTCTTCTAAATTATGTCAGAATTTTCTAAACAATTTCTTCACCAATACAGAATATTTTTGTTGCTGTTTGATGACTCTAGAATACCTTGTTTTACTCCATTTATTAGTTCAAATGATGTTCAAACATTTAAATGCTTAATAATTTTCTCCTTTGTAGAGAAATAACATTAATTCTCTATTTGAACTGATTACACTCAGGTCTCAGTATTAGAAAATTCTCTAGTTACAGAAAGTTATAATTAATATGCATTGTGCTTCAATTTATTTTCACAAAGGAACCATGAAAGTCATTTCAAAGTTCAGAAATGTGGTAGTCCCTTATAGAGCTTATATTTGCTATTGTGAAGCTTAACCCAAACTAAAAGCTTTGGTCACACCCAAAGTTTTCTATAAGATAAGAAAATTGAAAACAACAAAGCTCCACAAGATTTAAGTCCAAAAATCTTCAACCTTTTTAAAAACTTCACAGATGCCTTATACTCACAACTACCTAGGTCATTTTTATGACAAGGTCATTTTAAGCTACCGTGATTAGCAATGAATTTAACTGACACTTTTCATTTGAATTTCACTGGAGGCCAGGGTGCTTCATTTGGATGCTTCCTGGAACTAGCTACTTTAGCTCAATTTGCTCAACTGTGAAATGGATTCAGTAAATAGTGTCTTTACAAAAATACAAGTTGAGGCTGAAATAAGTGATGCTAATGATGACCTGTTCTGACAGGAGATTTCTTGTCTTTTCACTTCCATCACCCCTAAGAGATACTTCATTTTAAACAAATCAGGTTTCTTTAGATGGAAAATTTTTCGTTTAAAATTGCTTCTATTTCACATCAAACCCGAACAGTGAATCCCATCAAAAGAATCTTGAAAAAGACTTCTTCTCTAAGCAGAACTGAGTTAGGACTTCAGGCTTAGCTCCCTCTATTGAGAGATCTCTCCACCGTAGAAGTGGTAGAGAGCTGTTTTCCCTGACTAGCTTCTATGAGCTGGAGTCTTAGCATCCCTGCTCACTGGAAAGAACACCCTTTCCTATCTTTATCCCTAGGAAGAGTTATATAAGCAGGTAAATTGATACTTGCTGGGGCTTTGTGATAGTACTAGGACTTGAACTCAGGATCTTGTGCTCACCCTAAGCTTTTTCATTCATAGATGGCTGTCTCCTAGTTGAACTTTGCTTCCAGTCTGACATTTTGCTGGTTAATTGGAAGTAACAGTTTTACAAACTTTTCTGCCTGGGATGTCTTTAAACTTTGATCCTTAGAGCTCAGCCTCCTGAGCAGCTAGAACAATAGACATGAGCTACTAGCACGGGTCCTTCCTGTTTTTTTCAATTCAGGCAAAAAATTCTACAGAAGGAAGATATTACAAACCACAAAGCAAAAACTAGGAGGAAATTGACAGTGAAGGAACACCTATCAGGCCAGGTCTTCAGGAGTAAAGTCCTAAATATAAGGTTGAAGAGAGAAATGAGAAAGCAATGCCCACTGCCCCAGGAAGCTGAGAACTGGGGAAGATTCTGGAGGGGGACACATGAGAGAGCTCAGTAACATCCATTCAAAAGCATGACAAGGGCCAATGCTAAGGATGCCACAATATCCCATCCAAAAACACAGATTTACCCAGGCGCCTAAATAATTTACACAAACATGTTCATATTCATTTCAGTAACTTTGAGTTGACTAAAATACATTCTAAAAATTATGGGGTCTGGTTCCATGGAAGGCCCTAAGGTGAAATGGAGTCTCACTATATATTTTCCTTACTCTACTGTGATTTGTAGAAAGGGTGTGAATGAAAGTATCAGTGGAAGCAAGCTCATTGATTGAAGACATCTCCTACTCCAAGGAAAGCATGAGGAGAGCAATTTAATGTGTTCATTTGGAAAAATTAATATAAAGTCTTTTTAAATTTAATTTAATTTTTAAAATACTTTTTATTGTAAAAATACTGTACAGAGGGGTTACAGTTACATGAGCAAGGTAATGAGTATATTTCCTATCAAGCATTGTTACCTCCTCCTTTGTTTTTTCCCTACCCTCCCTTTCCTCCCACCTCCACAACTACACTCCCCCCCTGCCCCACTCTCCCTGCCTAAATTTTAAAGTTCATTTTTCAACATAGTGTCTTATACATCTCATTGTTACAATGGGTCAACCTTTATCCCTATTTAAGCATTTTGTTTTTTTCCCTTCCCTTCCCCAAGCTAGAAAAGTGTATATAAACACTTTTTTTTTTTTTGTCGGTCATGGGGCTTGAACTCTGGGCCTGGGCACTGTCCCTCAGCTCTTTAGCTCAAGGCGAGCGCTCTACCACTTGAGCTACAGCGCCACTTCTGGTTTTCTGGTGGTTTATTGGAGATAGGAGTCTCATGGTCTCTCCTGCCTGGGCTGGCTTTGAACCTTGATCCTCAGATCTCAGCCTCCTGAGTAGCTAGGATTATAGGCTTGAGCCACCACCTGGCTTATAAACACCTTTTTTTTTTTTTAAAGCAATTTCATAGCTTTATTTGAAACTCACCAGTTCTCATCCACATTGACTATCAGTAGATTTTTGAACATGGTAACAGGGACATAGATTACCAGAGTATACAGCTTGTTTGGTGAGTCTTCATCCTCATTGTGTTTTCTAGATAGCTTCATGTGGATCTGATAGGGGATATTTCTTATTCCTTTGGCCCAGACAGTTTTGTTGAGCGTGATATCTATGTGCACATCTAGAGTCCCCAACTCCTTCATGGCAAACTTCTGTGAATGAGTGGCACGCTTCTTAAAGCCCACTCCATGGATGTGCTTGTGAATGTTGATGGTATATTCTTGGGTCACACTTTGATGATGGCAGAATGGCCCTTCTTCTTCTCACCACCCTTCTTTGGGGAAGCCATTCTGCCAGGCCTAAGTTGGAAATTAATATAAACTCTTTACCTTAAAAAGATGTCTATTCCAAAGAAGCAATCCAAAAATTCATATGGAACAATGAAAGACCCCAAATAGCAAAAACAATCCTTAGTAGAAAGAACAGCTCTGGAGGAATATCAATTCCAAATTCAAAACTCTACTACAAAACCGTAGATTTCAAAACAGCTTGGTACTGGCAGAAGAACAGAACTGAGGACCAATGGAATAGGACTGAAGACCGAGAAATGAACCCACAGACCTATAGCCACCTAATCTTTGACAAGGGTACTAAAGAAATAGAACGGAAAAAAGGCAGCCTTTTCAGTAAATGGTGCTGGCAAAATTGGTTAATCACTTGTAGAAAACTAAAGCTAAATCCATATATATCTCCCTGCACAGAATCAACTCCAAATGGATCAAAGGCCTCAAAATAAAAGCAGACTCCCTGAAAATATTACAAGAAGGAATAGGAGAAACTCTAGGGTGCCTTGGCACAGGCTGAAATTTTCTTAATGGAGACCCAGAAGCACAACAAATCAAAGAAAGGTTGGCCAAATGGGATTGCATGAAACTGCAGAGCTTCTGCAAGGCAAAAGACATAGCCAGAAAGATCAATAGAAAGCACAGGATTGGGAGAAGATCTTCACTAGCCATACAATGGACAAGGGTCTCATATCTAAAATATACTTAGAACCAAAAAATTAAATCTTTCAACAACAAATACTCAAAGAAATAATTGCCCAATTAATAAATGGGCTAGATTTAAAGAGAGACTTCTCAGAAGAGGAAATAAGAATGTCCAATAGACACATGAAGAAATGCTCAACATCTCTAGCCATAAAAGAAATGCAAATCAAGACAACATTGAGATTCCACCTCACCCCAGTTAGAATGGCTATAATCAAGAAATCTAGTAACAACAGATGCTGCAGGGGATGTGGCCAAAAGGGAACCCTACTGCATTACTGGTGGGAGTGTAAACTTGTTCAACCACTTTGGAAAGCAGACTCCACATATAGCTCCCTTATGACCCAGAAATCCCACTTTTGGTCTTTTACCCAAACGATCACAAAGTCATACCAAAGCTACTAGCACAACCATGTTTATTGAAGCATTATTTACTGTGGCTAAGATATGGAACCAACCCAGATGACCTTCAGTAGATGAATGGATCAAGAAAATGTGAGATATACCCCCACACATACATACACAATGGAATTCTATGCCTCCCTCAGAAAGAATGGCATTGCCCCATTTGTTAGGAAATAGAAACATTTGGAAAAAATTATATTTAATGAAGTAAGGCAGGCCCAAAGAAACATAGGTCCCATGGTTTCCCTTGTTTGCAATGACTAGTACATGTCTAGGACAAGCAGAGAAGGTCAAAGGCTATGTACATATGACCACATGAGATAAGGTTAAGCAAAATGTACCCCAAGACAAGGACACAAATGGTTTTTTTTCTTTCTTGCTAGTGTTTTTAATGTACTTATAATGCACTATGTGATTCTTTTGTTTCTTTTGTATGTTCTTCCCCCACAGTATAACCCCTGTTTTCTCTGGATTTGATGCTGGTGTTCTGCATCTTGCATATACATTTTTGTAATTTGGAGAGGGAAAGGGATATAGCAGAACATTTAAATGGGGATGGTGGCTGACCCATTGTGACGACAGGACACTATGTTGAAAATGAAATTTACAGTATCAGGGTGGGGGTGGGAGGAGTTGGGGATGTGGGAAGGGAAGGGATGGTAGGGGTAAAACAAAGGAGGAAGTAACAATGCTTACTAGGAAATGTACTCATTACCCTACTCATATAACTGTAACCCCTCTATACAACACTTTTACAATAAATATATATATATAATAAAAAGAACACAAAGCTTAGGTAATGCCACTCTAGATATTTATGTTTGCTTAATTAAAAGTAAACACAGTGCAGGAATAAAAAGATGCCTATTCCTAATCTGTCACCATTAATTGTCTCAATAGCAGCTGCTCTTTCTTGTTTTTTTTTTGGGGGGGGGTGGTCCGTAGTGGGGCCTGAACTCTGGGCCAGGGCACTGTCCCTCAGATCTTCAGCTCAAGGCTAGCACTCTACCACTTGAGCCACTTCTGGCTTTTTCCTTTTTGCTTCTGTGGTGCTGAGGAATCGAACCCAGGGCCTCATGCATGCAAGGCAAGCGCTCTACCACTGAGCTACCTTCCCAGCCCCTGCTCTTTCTTTTGTCACCAATTCTCCTGTGTCTTGGAGTTTCCATATTTTGCCCCTAATAATGTATTTTCCTCAAAGGAACCTCAATATCTGGAGAAAAATTGATTCCATGTCTTTGACAGAAAAATAATCACAAAATTACCAGGCTAATTCTGCTCTAGCATATCCTTTTTCTGTCTGGAACCAATGATAGGTTCAAAAATGTCAAGGTCAGTTCTAAAAAAACAGAGGAGCAGATGTGAAGAGGCTTTCATTGGCTAAGTACAAATACCATAATCACAATAGTGATAATCATCACTGTAGATAATTGAAAGTGGAGACTGTGAAAAGCCATGAATTAATAATTATGTCCAAGAGAGAAAAGTGGAGGTAAAAGCTACAAAAATGTAGTTGTATTATAATGAAGGTTATATACAATAGTATATATTTAATTATTTATTGATTTTAATAAGTAAAGCAGTGCTAATAAATGGGTAAAGCTTTACAGGGTAAAGCCTGGTGCTATTTGAAATTTTAGTAAATCCAGTTCCATAAAAGGTGTAAGCAACCTGCAAAATGGCATAGAGAAAAGTTACTCAGAGAGAAGCATATCTGGTTGCAGAAATCTCATTTCTCAATGTAATCACCAAGATTTTGGATAATGATCCTGATGTTTGCCAGTACTGCATAGTTTCTATTACTGGAGTATAAGAGAAAGAGGTTTATAAAAAATGCATCATTAACTATTTAGTTTAAATGATGGGGAAAATCTCTCACTTTTATGTTTTACAAGTTATTTACATCTTCTATATATGCAAAAAATTCAAAGCACACATTTATTTTATGAATATCTTGAATATATGAGTATTTTGCTTCTCATTTTAATTATGTATCTGCTTATAAGTACTAAGTGTATCTGTTTATAAGTGTATCTGTTTATAAGTACTAAGGTTATCTGCCTGAGCCAGTACAGTGACATCGATCAAGATCAAGATGCATTGTAATCATAAATGGCTTTGTTGAATAGCAGTTTGATTCTATCTGTGAATATAGGGAGGGGAAAACACACAATTATGAGTAATCCAAGTAGTCCAGGCAACACTTGGAACTATACCAAGTTGAGGTAGGACCACCTCAGCACCTCACATTATCTATGGTAGCCAATTGGAGGGCATTTACTTCCTGATAAAAATTGGTACCTTAGCCAGACAGATGACTAAAGGGGAGCTAGCTATAGGCCCCATCACTCATCTCCCAGAAATGGATCTCTGGATGATACTACAACTAATAATAAAATGTTAATAAGTACCTTTTTATTTTTATTTTCTATTTTTCACAAACTTCTTTAATTTCTTAATTTTTATTAATTAATTAGTTAATATTTACTGTACTGTTACTAGGGCTTGAACTTAGGGCCTTCTCACTCTTGCTTAGCTTTTTGTGTTCAAGTCTGGCACTCTACTATTTGAGCCACCTCTACTCTGTTCTTTGCGGATTAATTGGAGATATGAGACTCTTAGATTTGTTTGCCCACACTGACACTGAACCTTGATCCTCATATCTCAGCTTCCCAAGTACCTAGGATTACAGGCATGAGTTAATAGATCCTTGTGTTAACATTATTTTCACTAGTAAAAAAAAGCACAAAAATCAGCACCATATTATCTGTATGTTGGTGGCTCATGCCTGTAATCCTATATAAGCAGCTGAAATCTGAGGATCATGGTTTGATGCCAGCCTGGGCAGGAAAGTGTGTAACACAGTTATGTCCAATTAACTTCCACAAAAACCAGAAGTAGATCTGTGGCTTAAGTGGTAGAACACTAGCACTGAACATAGAAAGCTCAGGGACAGTGGCTAGGGCCTGACTTCAAGCCCCATGACTGTCCAAACATAAAGCATATTGATGGACAAATGATCTTTTGATACATGGTTACACTGGGCAATATAAACAGGATTAAACATAGCTATCTTTTCAAACATTCATCATTCTTTCATGTCAAAGACTTCCAAAATCCTTTCTTCTAGCTCTTCGACATGTACAATTTATTGTCATTATCTGTAGTCACCCTATTGTGCATCAGCATACCAGAACTTCTTGCATGCTGTGGTGTACCAGCCAGGCACAGAAAGACAAACACTGCCTGATATTACCTGTCGAACTGAAAACATTGATCTCATAGAAAATGCAATAGAGCAGTGGTCATCAGTGGCTAGGGTGAAGAGAAGAGAGGGAAGGATGGGGAGAAATTGATCAATAGATAACAAGTTACAGTCCTTCCTGCCTCTTTATTAAGCTATGTGCCTGGCTTATTTTACATTACATAATGATCTCCAGATCATTTTTATATAATTAAGTATTCACAGGAAGATACAAAAACAGTACAGAAGCTTCATATTACAAAGCCAAGAATGATAGGACCCCTGTTTGGTTTTAAGAGGAAGCTGAAATGGTCTATGCGCTTGTATCCTTAAGAAAACTAAGTATAATTTACTCAGCAAAACAGATAAGATTTCCTTTTCAGTTCTTTCAAAAAGAATGACAGTATGGGTGTGCAGAAAGGGCCCCTGGAAAAGAAATGCCCCTGAAGGAGAGGTACTCTTGCTTCCTGTCTCTGTGTTTAAGAGATGCCAAAAATTCTTACCCAGGACAAGATGTAGAAAATATCCTATTTACATGTTGTATAATAGGACAAATTGCACATGCCTGTCAAGTTTGGTTGCTGGATTTGGGCTTGTAGTTTCTCTTTTATGTTGTTGTTGTGGTAGTGGTGGTGGTGTCATGTACATTCTTTTGAAATTTAACTTAAAAATTTTCAGAATTTTTAACTTATTGGAGCTCAAGTGTCTTGTTGATATGTCCACATTCTTGTCTGACCTAGAAGCAAGCACATTTTCTTGAAGGACTAGAAATGTGTATGAATTGAGACATGGAGGTAAATTACACGAACAATACATGAAAAATAAGTAATTGAAAGGCTATTTTTATAACATGAAAGTGTCTTAAAAGGATAATATGTGTTATAGTCTGTATAACATAAAATTTGTGTCTAGAACAGAATTTAATGAGAAAATGTAGAATCTTTTCATGAAGAAATTTAGTGTAGTCATTAGAAAAATCTAACTAGGTGGTCAGCTTTTTTTCCAAAAGTGTCTGTTTTATGAGCTGAATCTAAAAGTAGATATTTGTTCAAACACCAGTGATGCATACCTGTATTTCTAGCTACTCAAGAAGGTGATATCTGAGGATTGAAGTTTGAAGCCAGCTTTGTCCGACAAACCATGAGATTATCTCCAAATAAGCAAAAAGCCAGAAGTAGGGCTGGTACTAAAGTGGTAGAGCAAGAGCCTTGAGCCAAAAAAGCTATGGAAGAGCATGAGGTTTTGAGTCCAAGCACCAGTATGGTATAAAAATAAACAAACAAATAAATAAGTAGATATTAAAAGAAGGAAAACTTTCCCCCCAAACTGCTTATATGAATATTCACAGAACATGTTATTTGCCCAGGAAATATAGTTATTCCCATTTCTATATCTACCCATTTACTAGTATGCTATTAGAAAATGCTATTGAAAAATGGAGTGAACACTGTACAGTCTAATTAAATAAGGAAATTTAGTTTATTGAAATCAGTATTTTTTCACTTTTGAGTCTTTTCTACTATTATTTGCATTAATATTTCCATTTTCATGAACAAATGAAGGTATCCTTTTCTTGGACTAAGTTTTAAATTCTTTTTGGAGTTTCCCTCAAATTACTACATGATTTTTCCAACTGGTTCAGTCAAATGAGCTTTATGAAATGAAAAGAGTTCTGGTGGTTTGAACATGAGACACCAGAACATGTGTGCTGGCTGTTGTGAACAAGCCTTCCCTCCTTCCTGTTCTACCCTCTGTCCTCAGCCCTCAAGGGCTGCTCCTGTGTGGTGAAAATATGTTCACAAGGTAATCTACCTTGGCCAGTACAGTGACATCGATCAAGATGTATTGTACTCACAACATCTTTGAATAGCAACTCCTGTGTATAACTAACTTAAAGACTTTCCTTCCTTTCTTTCTTTCTTCCTTCCTTCCTTCCTTCCTTCCTTCCTTCCTTCCTTCCTTCCTTCCTTCCTTCCTTTCTTTCTTCCTTCCTTCCTCCCTTCCTTCCTTCCTTCTTCCTTCCTTCCTTCTTTCTTTCTTTCTTTCTTTCTTCCTTCCTTCCTTCCTTCCCTTCTTTCTTCCTTCCTTCCCTTCTTTCTTTCCTTCTTTCTTTCTTTCTTTCTTTCTTTCTTTCTTTCTTTCTTTCTTTCTTTCTTTCTTTCTTTCTTTCTTTCTTTCTTTCTTTCTTTCTTTCTTTCTTTCTTTCTTTCTTTCTTTCTTCCTTCCTTCCTTCCTTCCTTCCCTTCTTTCTTCCTTCCTTCCCTTCTTTCTTTCCTTCTTTCTTTCTTTCTTTCTTTCTTTCTTTCTTTCTTTCTTTCTTTCTTTTCTTTCTTTCTTTCTTTCTTTCTTTCTTTCTTTCTTTCTTTCTTTCTTTCTTTCTTTCTTTCTTTCTTTCTTTCTTTCTTTCTTTCTTTCTTTCTTTCTTTCTTTCTTTCTTTCTTTCTTTCTTTCTTTCTTTCTTTCTTTCTTTCTTTCTTTCTTTTCTTTCTTCCCATTTGGCCAACAGGGAAATGAAATGAAGTGAGAGCACCTCAACTTCTGTCTAAAGAAAAGCTCAGTGCTGCCTTGCTTCCTAGAGTTGGATTCTGTCCCAGTTAGCCTATTTGATTCTAGAAGCCTAAGGTGGAGACACCTCCTGCATGACTCCAAGACATGGGAGAATGGAAAACACTAAGACACTGATGTCCTTAACTCTCCTCCCTCTGAACTGTCCTCCTCTCTGATCTCCAGCATGCTGTGGGAAGGACAACATTAAAACACAGACACTTGTAGAATCAAAGGAAATTGTTTTTTTTCCCATTGTTTTCACCCTCTTCTTTTGATCTCTGTTAGTAACACTCATAGTAATGACTATTATGATCTCTACTACTTATTGAAGTCTTAATGAGTCCATTTGCCCCATTTTGTTCATTAATATATCGCTTATCTTCCTGAGATTCCCAACACTACAAGGCAATAGTGCTAAAGAATGCTGTCTGTCCATTCCCAAAAGCTCGTACCCCCAAAGTGTTCTGCTGGGCACCTCGCCTGCTAACAATACTTGCTTCAAGTTAATTTCCTAGAGCAGCATGTTCAGTTTTTAAGTACTTATTGATACTTGGAAGTATAATTGATTCTTACTGTTTGAGACACTTTGAATTTTAGTTTCAGGAACAATTACATCCAATTCAAGAAGCACTATCCCTCTTTATTTTACTGGGCTTCGCGTATGCTGAGCAGCTCTGCCACTGGGGCCACACCCTCAGCCCCGGGTCCTCGTTGCCTGGTCTGTGTCTTCTCTCTGCCAAATAGATAGGCTGCTTATCGTCAAAGTCCAGATGCCTCCTCACCTCTACTATGTACTGAATCATCTCCTCACATTTTCTTGTACCTCTGCTCTGCTTATTTCTCTCTTTGAAATGTATCCAATCACTTTTTACATACCTGTTTTCATATAGGAATTATAACATCTGTTTTCCCCCATTTTTGTGCTTTCTTAGAGAAGGACTTATCTATGAAATGTTCAAATGCTTACATCTACTTACTATTTCAAATGGTTTTATCTACTTAACCGCACAGAGTTGGAATGTTCTTGGAGTAGTATATATAAAAAGTAGAATTACCTAAAAATGTGATAAACAAAATATTTTCTCCCTTAAACTCAGTATAGACTTAACTGCTTTGTGTTAAGAATTTCAGCTACCTATGCCAGCAGTCAGTCTGTCAAGCCAATAATCCTTGCTACTTAGTAGGCTGAAATCTGAGTATAATGAGTTAGAGCCATCCAGGGCGACAAATTCAATAAACTCTTATCTGCAAATGACCAGCAAAAATTGGAAATGGAGGCATGGCTTAAGTGTTAAAGTACCAGCTGTGAGATTAAAATAAAAAGATGTGAGGCCCTGTGCTCAAAACCCAGTACTGGCAAATGCACGTGTGTGCGCATGCGCACCCCCCCCCCCCCCCTTCAACGAACCAAATCCATTTGTAATTCTTTTCTCCATGTACAGGTTGTCTAGTGGAAGTTAATTGGTACTATTTCAGGTTTCAGGATGTCGCATTAGAGCAACAGTAATGCACTACATTTCCAGATTCCTTTGCTTCTCTTTTTGTGTCTCTTTATTTCTCAGGTTGAAAACAATTTTATTTTCATCTGTCCCTTGCCCTACTTTCAGCGTAATCCTTTTTATGAAGAATACCTGCACCGTGGTGTGGTCTGTCTTTATGATGAAAGCTCTCCTACAGTTTGCAACCACTGTCCTTTTATTTTCAGATGTTGGAAGTTCAATGCAGAAACGAAGAACTGTAAAGTAAAAGAATAATTTCTTGCCATAGCATATATTTTGTTTGATTGAAAATGACGTAAAGCTCAGGATGACAGTATTAAAGTAGAACTGACAGTTCTGAACCAGTTTGGTTAACATGCTAGATGTACTTTGTGAGCAATCTATTATAGCTCTAGCTTACGGTATGATCATCTTAATTCTAGTTTTAGTTGGCTGACCTAGATGTATAATGACAAATGGATAATTTAGCTCCTGTAACATGGCCTCATTAAATTATTTACAAATTTTGCTTCTACCAGTAATGTTAGACAGGGCTAGCAATTTCAGTTTCACTTATGATGGCCAAACACTAATTTTTATTTTCTTCAGTAAGAACTTGACCAGTATCCTTCCATCTTTTTATTATAGTTACAGTATATGCTTTTAAATGAGCAAAAATTTGCTGGCAATAGTGAGTGCTATAGTTCTTTATAAGATTGGTAATACAGGTTGAGTATACTTTATCTGAAAGCTTGGAATGAAATGTTTCAGATTTTGCAGTAATTATCTGTCTCTCCACTTATATATAGATAGATTGACAGATAGGCTAAACATGAAGCTCATTTATGTTAGGTCCATGTATCTGTCTATTTATCTATCTATCTAGATATGGACAGATAGATATAAATAGAGGATAGATAGGTGGACAGACAGATAGATACTTTGGAGATGGAATATAAGCCTAAACATGAAGTTTATTTATGTTTTATTTGCATCATATACATATATCCTAAATACAGTATTTTCATTATTTTGCACATGAAACAGAGTTTCATGGCATACCATTTTCCACTCCTGGTGTCATAGCAATATTCAGAAAGTGTTGTATTGTGAAGCATTTCAGAATTTGAACCTTTGGATCAGGAATCCTCAGACTGTGCTATGGTTGTTTGGATGGCAACACTGAAGCCTAAAAATGTTGCTAAACTTGATGCAGCTTGAAGAACCAACAAGGGGAGAAGAAACGTTCAAAACCAATTCTGGTTTTGGTATCAAAACTGGAGTTTTGTCCTCTCAGCTATTTTTCTTAGTGTGTCTGGTGGGTTGTGGCTTCTGAATTCTATCCTATTCCCTACTATCTGTGACGTTGAAGAGAATATTTGGAGTCCACTGATAGTAAGAAGCTTGTGCATAGTGGAATTTCTATAAACAATTTGTTCTAGCAATAATATGAGAGGACCAAAATCAAAGGGTGAATATCAAATCAATATCAAAGGGTGAAAAAGATGCAGATCATTAGTTACAGTATGTGACAGTAAGATTATTATCATTTGAACACATTGGAGTTTGCATTCAGGGTCTTGTGCTTGCCTGGGTTTGTTTGTTTGGTAGTGGTAGAGACTCTCCCTTGGCTTTTGCTGGTTATTTTGGAGGTGGAGGTCCACACACCTTTCTGCCCAAGTTGGCTTTGCATTGTGGTCCTCAAGATCTCAGCATCCTCAGTATCTAGGCTTATCAGCCTGAGTGTCCTGAGCCTGGCTACAATTTTTGATCTCATGATCTTTGGACCTGCTCTTAATTAATTGATTACAAAAGGATTTTATGGATTTAATTAGGTTTCCACATCTTGTAGCCTTAAAAGGCCTCCTTAAGTCTGGGCACTGGTGGCTCACACCTGCAATCCTAGCTACATGGAAGCCCAGATCTGAGGACTGGAGTTTGAAGCCAGACTGACTGGAAAGTCTATGAGACTCTTATCTCCAAGTTACCGTCAAGAGCTGGAAGAAGAGCTGTGATTCAAGTGGGAGAGTGCTAGCCTTGAGCAAAAGCTCAGGGACAGAGCCCAGGCCCTGAGTTCAAGCCCAAGGCCTGGCAAACAATAAACAAACAAAGCCTTCCTCAAGTAAGGAGACTAAGCCTGTTAATCAAGTGTACATAATCTAAATTTCATGCAACTCTAGAATTTTTTTCCTAATGAGAGACAGAAGTTCTAAGCACGAAATTTGATGTGCCCTTGCTCTTGGAAGAAACAAGGACCATGTGCTTAGGAAACAGGGATTCACTCCTATATCCATAAGGAGCTGGACTCTTAACAATAGTTTGAATAAATTTGAGAGCTGAAACTTTCCCAAAGTCCCTGAAGAGTGGTCAATCTAACTACCATCTTGATCCTGGCCCAGGAGACCTTGAATAGTGGCCTTAACTGAGCCACTGTGCCTAGAGTTCTGGCTCATGGAACTGAGAAACACTATGGATCCGACTGTAAGTCATTCATTTTGTGTGGTTTATTATGGCAGAAAGAGAAAATGAGTGACATGTATTTTTCCATTTTTTTTCAAATGACCACTAGGAATTTTCAAAAGAAAAAAATGTTGCTTATATTTGTTGTTCCCATTGGTTAGGTATTTGGAAGGGGTGGTAGTACATAGGGATTTAGTCACATTGCCAATTGTTGCAAAACTACAGGCTTTCCAATACAAATTCTGCCTGCTTCAGGTTGGACTGGTTAATCCTTGTTTAAGTCCAGTAGAACATATGATCCCTGTTCCCTGAGATCTTACTTTAATAGCAAAATTTAATCCAGAGTAACACCCCATAATTACGTTATCTTATTTTTCAGGTCTCACCACTGAACAAGTTGCATGAATTACCAATGATAAAAAACTACTTATTTTGCAAGATAATAATGGTGGCTTACTAAAATTATGATGTAGTCAGAACTAGCTGGGTTTAATCTATTGCTTTATCCATGGTCAGGGCATTCATTTTCTCAGCAATAGAGATTATTTCCTGCTGGCATAAATAATGAGTGCTAAGAGAACTTATTTGTGATCTTAAAATGTAAGTGTTGAGTTCAAGGTAGAATATGAATGTAGAATTTGAAAAGCCAAATCGGATATATAGGAGTTTTAATTTGTTCCCCATTTTTGCTTTACAGATTAATCTCCAAGATATTGGAGAAATCTACAAGATACGCATTGGACATGACAACAGTGGGAAAGACCCCAGCTGGTACCTGGAAGAAGTTAGACTAGAAAACATAGCCACATCTGAAGTCTTTTGTTTACCTGTGGATTCCTGGCTGGCTGAGGATGAAAATGAGGGAGACACATGGAGAGAAATACCCATTGTGAGAACCAGTGCAGCACCATTGCCAGGTAGCTAATTTAATCTCCTTTGTGAAGTTTGCTTCAAAATTTGAGTAATTAAGATGCTTTAGAAGAGCGGATGGCCATGTCTCCATAAAGCACCAGGCACTAAATATCTTGCACTCTGTGGATTGTAAAGTCTATAAAAGCTACTCAACTCAGCGCTGCCAGCACCACGAGGCAGCAGCTGTATGTAATATAGAATCAAACAATGGATCTGGGTGCCAATAAAACTATTTTGTGGACATTGAGATTACAATGTCTTATAACTTTCCTTTGTCAATAAATACTATTCAAACCTTTTTAGAAATAAGAAGAAATTTTACCCCCTGAACTGTACAAAATTGGGTAGCTAGCAGATTTTGCTCACAAGTGGTATGTAGTTGGCCTATCCCTGCCTTAGAGCCTTGGGCTTTGTGTTGCCCGAGATGAAAAGGAGTATATGCAGGTGTTTGTGTGTGGCCAACTCATCGTTGTTTAAACTGCTTTGCTGTCATTTAAACGTGACTTTCTTCATAGCTAAATCATGTTAATGAATATCATCAGTCACGAGTATTAGGAGCACCTGACTTCTCTTCCAGAATATTCTTTTTTCCTGTTGTTGCATAACTCACATATTGCCTTGGTCTCAATTTTAGAAATTAAATGACTGTGTGCACATATGTGTGCATGTTTGTTTTCACAGATGTACATGGATGCATTCATGGATGCACATATATATGCCTTTATGTGTATGTGACTATGTGTGTGTGCATGTCCATCTATGTATATGTGTGTGAGAGAATGTGTATATGTAGATATAAGTGGGAGTAAATTTGTGTTCTTAGTGTCTCTGGACTCTCTCTTGTACTTGGCCATTCTCATGATCTCTCAGTTGAAGAGTCAGAGATTTTTAGAGGCTCTCAAAGCAGACCCACTGGGTTCTAGTTTTGGCTTTGTTATGTGTTCAGTTGTATCACCATTGGTAAACTACCAAGCCTTTGTTTGTCAACAACATCTCTTGCATAAAGTCATCATCGTAGGGTTGCCTACATCATAGGATTGTTTTCAGTAACAATGCACTTAGAGTACACAGGAAAACACACACAACAGTGTTCCTGGAACACCCAGTAACCACTCAAAAGGTGCTATCCATTACCATTCACCTTCAGCAAATGAAACCAACCTTGTTCTTGGGCTGCTTCATCCTATTTTTTTTTTTCGTTAAAAAAGTTTCATTTATTTGTGTGTTGTAATAGTCTAAGAAATATTGTGTATTTTTATCATCACTGTTTCCATTTGCTTCTTTTCTTTTGAATATGGGAGTTTAAATGTTTGATTCTTCTCTTCCCTTTTAGCCTCTAACTTTACTGTTTACACAGAGCATAGCATCCTTTTGTCTTCATGCCTGTTCTCTTTCATGTGTGTAAGTCTGTATTCCATTAGGTGGTTTACCAGTGTGCCATCCACATGCGCCATAGTTGATACCACTCATTCACCTGCCTTGCCCAGATGAAGATAGACACATGTACAAGTACAGGTGTCAAGTATACAGCATGTGCCACAGTGAGAGCAGTGGAGGAAACACTGATGGTTCAGACAGCATTCTGTATCTCCAGAAGTTACTGTGTCTTCAGGGCTCAAATAATGACTCTCTTCTTTCTGCCCTGAATGAGTTTAATTCTTTTCAACTCTCTCCACAAGTCTTATCTCTGTAGCTCTTGGAGGCTTTGGGCTCAACATATTCCCAAACTGAAGTGGTCCTACCAGCTACTCTACTTCATGCTGGTTTCCTCTAAACTTCCATGAAGAGTCTAGATTTCTTCCTTACACCCTATTGATTAGACAGCAGGAGATCCATCAAATATATTCTCAAACCTTGTTAGAAAGATGGATGGCACTGAGAACTTGGTTGTGGACAGGAAAATATGTACTAACTAATTTAGATATGACAAGAATGATTTTAAATAATACAATCTTAAGGATAGGAGAAATCTTTAATAACACTAATTCTTCATATCTGCTTATATGTTGATGGTTTGAAAAAACATTTTCTTATATAAATATTTCATTGAAGCTGGGCACTGGTGTCTCACACCTATAATCCTAGCTACTCAAGAGGCTAATATATGAGGATTGCAGTTTAAAGCCACCCCAGGTAGCAAAGTCCATGAGACTCTTATCAACAATTAACCACAAAAAGTCACAAGTGCAGCTGTGGCTCAAGTGTAGAACACCAGCCTTGAATGAAAAGCTAAGGGATAGCACTTAGGCCTGAGTTCACGTCCGAGTATTGCCCCCCCCCCCACAATTCATTAAATACATCAGATATCAGGCTCCAGAGCCCTCTCATTCTGTCTGCCCTAGGAGGGGCATGTGAGGGACATAATATCCAAGGATTTTCAGAAGGTGATGAAATGGAAGACCTACAGTGGTCCTAAGATATATAACATTCTGGTTTTCACTCAGACCTAATCGTTGTATTCATCCAGTGCTAACACCTGCTAAAAATCCACTCCTACTTTAAAAAATGGTATTTACATATATAAAAATGTTTAGACGTTGAGAAGAAAATCACACAAATAAAAACTGAAGAAACCTTTCTGGCTTGTTATATCATGGTGTCTCACTTTTGTAGAATCTTTACAGGCTGCATTATTTTAAAATGAACTTTACTTAAACTCTGTTAGGCAACTATCTTTGTATTTCTTCCAATTGCCTCTTACTTGGTGCGTTCACAATTTGTTACATGCAAAATTTGTGGAAAGCAGTCATATAGGTTTTTAAAAAAGTTAAGCTACAAAGGAAACTACATTGTACTTTCAATGAACTATTGATTTTGGGCTCATTTAACTTGAACAGCAGTAAAGGCTCAGCATGTCTTCCTGAATCTTTGTTTCTTTCTCCAAACTACAAATGAAACTGCATCCATTAGTATTTCTTGTTTCAGATGGTAGTTTCTTAGTGGAAGCACACTAACTAGTTCCATAAGGCATTTGTTTCCAACAAAATAATATAAGGTGATCATGATCCTTAGACAGAAGCTGATCCAGTCTTGGTTTTCTCTGGCTCTGGAAAAAACAATTCAGGCCCTAGATTGAATATTTATTCATTTAGGGGAAAATTATTCAAATAAAAAACGAGAAAATAATGGCACATCAGTGTAACTATACACTTACCACCGAACAAGGAGGCATTTGGACATGTCAAAGCCACCTTTTGAAGCATCCTTTTTCGTGCCACAAAGGGCTTTATTTACCATTCCTATGACTTAAAACCCACAAAAGATTCAAGCCATTGGCTAATGAACTGTGGCTTCCTCTTGTCTCTGAGTTCAGGAGAGGGAAGATGGAAGTCCCATCTTCAGATTGTCCAGCTTTCAATATTCTGAAGTTGGCTCTGGGAAGAGCATAAGAAGTGATGAGGAAGGGTAAGTTATTTTTAAAAAATTAATTAGTGCTTATCTTTGAGCTTCTCAGTGGAGTCTCCAGCATCTACTGAAGAGTGAGATATATATAGATATATATAGATATATATATGAATATATCTTATATATATAACATATATAATTTTATATATTTATATATATCTACTGAAGTGATATATATAATGTATAGTTATTATATATATATATATATATATATATATACATAAAATTTAGTGGCACAAAAGAAGTGTTTTCCCTTCAGTTAGCACTTTCCTCCTGAGCTGATTTTGTGACTTTGCCTCTTCTTTTTGAAAGATTAACTGAAAGTTTTGTAAAAAAGAAAGGGTATTTGAGACCATTAGTCTATAAATCACCACACTTTGGCAGCTGATCTGGTTTGCTGGTTATTCACAGCTTCTCTTCTTGGGCCTAGCACTGCCAAGCTAAGCTAGTTTCATACTTTCCTCTGATTTATTCAACGGATGCCATGTTGGCAGTCAAAGGCATGAGGGAGTGGCTGCTTGCCCTTGGCTTGTTGTCTTTAAGAATCTTTAGTTGATGGCCTGGCAGGGGTGCCCAGGGCTGGTAGAAATGCCGACTCAGCTCATGGTGGCCTTGGCACAATTTCAGGTCCAGCTCTCAGGAGGAAGGATGGATGGTAATGAAAGTGAGGTTTGAGGCCATAGTTGTGGGTGAGGAAATGCTTGATGCTAGTCTTTGGCAAGCCAGCAGAAGGTGTGTTTAGGGGATTATTCCAACTCAAGAAATCACTCCCTGAAAATACATAGAAACACTTCTGTAATTGAAATGTGTTGCTTCAAAACCATTGACATTCTATAGGAAGTTTCCCTACAGTATAACTCCAGTTATACTGTATAACTACAGTATATATAATTACAATATATATACTGTATAACTACAGTATATATAATTAAGTATATATACTGTATAACTACAGTATATATATATATATATATATGATTTTTTGCTTTAATTTTTTTCACTAATTTAAAAATATTATTTTAAAAAGTGATCATTCTTTTTAAAGTTTTTAATTTATAAAATATCTTTAAGGAAGTTGTACAAAAGGGGTTTCAATTAAACATCTTAGTTTATAAGGACAATGTATCTTGATCAATGTCACCCCTTTCATCATTCTCCCCTATCTCTCTTAATCCTACTCATCTGCTCAAGTCATCCGGTTTTACTTTCACATACATACATCGAGTATTACAAGTATATTCACCTCTCTCTCTATTCATCTTCTCCTCCCCACCAACAAAACAGGTATTTCAGCTTTCTGGTATTTATTTTGTTAGTTGTTCAAAGGAGTTATACTATTGGAGTCCTCCTCTGAAGATACCACAGTTTAGTCAATTTGTTTGTGTATATATTTCCATATGTTTATAATTTAGATCAAACTTCTACAATTGAGAGAAGACATGTGCCCTTTGTCTCTCTGAGACTGTCTGCTTTTTCTAGGCCCAACCATTCCCCTGAAAATGACATAATATTATCAAAGTGAGCATTCTGTAATGCTTTTGCCAGTATCACTATGCCTATCCATGTTCAAGGGCAGATGTGACTTCCATGTGAAACAGACCTTTTCATCCAGAAGACAGTTGTGTCTCAGAATGAGCAGTCTGGCTTTGCATGTTGGTCTCTGTCCTTGACTTTGAGACTGAGTAGGGTAACTGAGTAGAATATCTGAGTGTCTCTTTCTTATCTGACATCCATGCTATTTACCATCTAAGACAGGACCTTTCTGAGAGTGAAGATGGCTCTGTTAATAATCATACCAAGGCAAGTGAATGTTGAGACTATTCCAGGAAAACTTGAATCATAGTAATTTCTGGATTTTCCTCAGGAGCAGGTGAGGCGTGTATCAGGAAGGAACTTCTCAGACTAAACTAATTTTTTCTCCTTTCCTGTTAACTTTTCTTCTTCTCCTTTTTCTTCCAGATCACTTATGGACTATCATAAGAGAATGGTATCCCAAAGAATACTTTAGGATTAGTGCCTACTCTCCTCAAACACATAACACTAGTGCCCAGCTTAAAATAACACATTCTGGCATTCTTTGCCTTCAGCCATTCAGTGTTTTCTTATCTTATGGAGAATAAAAGATATGTCTGTCACAATATTCTACAAGGCCATACTCATTTCCCACTACAGTCCCAGTGGTCCCTGATCATGCCTACATGCTGTTCCTAAAGCCTTCAGGCCTCTACCTTTCCAGTCCTATCTGTGGTCTGTCTTCCTCCAGGCCTCTGTGTGATCAACTCCTTTACATTCAGCCTGATCTCTATCCCAGGGAATTTTTCAGTGATGTCTTCTTGGCAACCTTTCATTAAATAGCAAGACATTTCATTCCCTTTCTCATCCAGTCCTAGCCATACTTTTTTTCTTTATACATCCCAAAGCAGCAAGATAAATATTTCAACCAAGAGACGCATGCAGATTCAGCCCTGAACTGCCACCAAGTACAGTCTTGAGCCACAACCTTCAGCACAAGCTGGAACAGGATTGTCTGCACGTGTTTAACACTGACTCTCATTTACCATCTGTTTCTGAGCTCTGATTTCTTTGGGCTGTTTGTATCAACAGGATCACACCACAGTGAGTGCTGAGAAAGCTTAATTCTTGGAGACCTGAAAGAAAGCTAAATAAGCTCATTAATTAACTCAAATGAAAGATTCTGCCCAGGAGTTTGTCTGCAGGAAGTACATCATTACTGCTTGTAGAGTGCCAGTGCCCAAGTCCCTTCCTAGAAGGTTTCCCTGGGGTTGTGTATCCCCTAGCCCACCCGCAATGTGTGCAGGCGCACATGTGCAAAGGACTGATCTCTTGCAGGGAAACTGATCATTTAAGGAGCCAGTAGGACAAAATCATTCAATAGTTGAGCATCATGAATCCAAGTGTCAAGATTTCAAGCAAAGGTCTAGGGTAGTTCCCCAAATGCAAATAATTACATTTTTCCCTCTCCTTTTTTTCTGATTAGGAAAGTGTCCCAGAAATAAAAAACAAAACACATTCCCTGAAAATATTGTGTGTACTATAACAAGGATTAGGTGATAAATGAGTTTTTGGCTTTCTAGCTGACACCTTGGACTTTTTCATTAAGTGATTTTTGTCAAGTGCATGGGACTTGAAATGTATCTAGAGCTAGTCTCCCAAGTGGAGCAAAGGGTATTGAGTGGTCATGGCTCAGGATGATTTGCCATCTAGAGAGCATTAGGAGTCTGACTGGCTCAGAGAACCTTTGGCACCAGCCACCATTTCTAACTTGGGGAGCTAACTATTTAGAAGGAAGGGCCTGAGCAAAGACTCTTCCAGTTAGGGACCTACTTGAAATATGATTCCAACTAATTGTAAGCTGATTTTCCCTAGCACAAGGCTCCAAGTCATTGACTCTCTCTCTCTCTCTCTCTCTCTCTCTCTCTCTCTCTCTCTCTCTCTCTCTCTCTCTCTCTCTCTGTTTGTATGTTTGTGTGTGTGTACTGTCTATGCAACATGTTTGTAAAGGGTTAGCCTTGTGTGTCATTTCCCAATGAAATTTGTTTGTTTCTTTTTTTTTTTGGGTCCAGTCGTGGGGCCTAAACTCTGGGCCTGGGTGCTGTCCCTCAGCTCTTCAGCTCAAGGCTAGCACTCTACCACTTGAGCCACAGCGCCACTTCCGGCTTTTTTTTCCCCTTATGTGGTGCTGAGGAATCGAACCCAGGGCCTCATGCATGCAAGGCAAGCGCTCTACCACTGAGCCACCTTCCCAGCCCCCCAATGAAATTTGAAATGTATCTTGTCAGGAGAATATTTACAGCTTTAGGGATATAGTTAGATTATCATTTTTTATGTGCTGGGACTTGAACCCAGGCCTTTCTCATGCTAGGAAAGTACCTTACCTTGGAGCTATTTCACTCTACCTCAGAGCTATATCACTATAGCCTTAAAAGGATATTTTTACATGACTCTACTGTTCATTTGAGAAATGGAGACATTTCTGATAACAAATTGAGAGATCCATTCTCAGATAGATGGTTTGATAGAAGGCAATGACATTTTTAAGTCCTACTGTCTGAAGAAGATGAAGGCACATTTTAAATGAATTCCCCTAGAAGGAACTTTTAGACTGGTGTGAACAGTGAATGGTGCTTATTATAGTTCCTGGCTCATCTCCCTTCTTCATTAATTTCATAGGCTAGTGGACAGCAGTACTTAGAAACAATTAGGTCTGGGAAGTAAAAATTGTGATATCCGCTTCACCAGCACATAAGGAACTAAGGTTAGGGAGCTAGGAAGACTTTGAGATACACGGGTGAGCAAGTGAAAGTTGAAAATGAAGAGATGGAGTCTGTTACTTTTACGAT
Source organism: Dipodomys merriami (assembly GCF_024711535.1). Lineage (NCBI taxonomy): Eukaryota > Metazoa > Chordata > Mammalia > Rodentia > Heteromyidae > Dipodomys > Dipodomys merriami. The sequence continues at coordinate 29,464,432 of NW_027205603.1, forward strand.
GGAGATTGCTTTGGGACTGAGCTATACTTTGAGAATTGTGTGTGTCAGTCTTATGTCTAGTGTCAGCAGCCACAGAACTCTAGATGATTCCCATTACACAGATCTTGGGCAACCAGCAGAGAGCAATATGTAACCCTTAGTGGTGGATAGATGAATGGTATTTATTTGCGTTCTCTTGGAGGTCAAGGATCAAACCTTTTTTTTTTTTTTTAAAGACATAGGTCCTGCCTTTGAGAAAATAAAGTTGAGGAGTGGGATACCAAGATACTGCCCTATATGTAGTCAAGCACACCTCTGCAGAGGGTATGCATTCATACCAACTGGATTGGCAGTCCTGTGAACTATGATTGCATGGCAGATCACCTATGCTTTTCAGTGATTTTTAAGTGATATAATGACAAACTATTCTTTTCATGCTTTTTTCAAAGTTAGCCTAAGTTGAGGAGATTGCATGTGAGGGTATTTTTTTTCTGACAAGTTCTCCTATATCTACAAGGAAAATTACCTGACATACCAAATTAATTATTATATTCTGACAATAACAAACATCAGAGTGTGGATCATGTATTTGGCCTGTGTCTTTCCACTTTTATCTCTTGGACTGATGTTATTTGGTCCTAAGTACTTTTCTGCTTATGTTGGATATTGGATTGGTGACAGTCATTTCTTTCCGAAAGGTATACTGGTTCTTAATGCTCTGTGCATGCAAAGACACACATGGGAGATAGGAGTGGCCAGACAGGGGCCAGGACTAAGTTCTACATATGAAGTTGTGATGTTTGAGTATTTATCCCTCATCCCCCAATCAGCTTTGTGTGTGGCTGACTTATCCTTACTTATTTGATGCCTTCACTTCATCTTGAGTGAGCAAGAAAGGGGCCATTGAGGAAATGAAAAGGGCCTTAACTGTATAGGAATTTAAGGGATGATCCTTTGAATGGAACTCAAATTAAAATCCCATAACCTTAACAAATACATTTAGTAAATTCCTTTAAACAGACAGGTATCTCATACGAGACAATGTTTCTATATGTGGTCCAGGTGTCAGTCTAACTCTTCTATATTTGCCATTATTCAGTAGGGTTGAAGCTTCACAAAGGTCATGTTTAGGGAAGCAAAAAGCATAATTTTTTTCATTCTAAATTTCAGATTAAAATATATAGCCCTCATGAATGAATTCTTGTGATGGAAATATCTACCTATTTATCTATGTGTCTATCTATCTATCTACTTGTCTATCCATCATCTATCTTGATAATGGTAAGAGTTCCAGAACTATAAATATTCACCCAAATGCATAATAGTATACAGCTTAAAAGAGTAAATTTTACTACATGTAAATTTTACTTCACCAAAATGACTTCAAAATAATCCAAGCCCCTATTTCCATTGAAGGCTGAAAAGTATAACAATTTTAACTCAGAATCCACTCAGTCATTTCCAATATATAGTTTTGTTTTGTTTTGTTTTGTTTTTATGTAAAGCTGGTCCCTTCAAGCTCTTTCCTTTCTGAGCCTTCTCTTGCTGCATGTGAACATCATGGCTCCTGGATGTCCACCTCTCATCTGCAGCAGTTTTCTGGTGTGAGGGTCACCCTCTTTTCTCGTGAGTCCCCTCAAGATGCGTCATTACATCTGTCCTTGGGTGTCATGAGTGCTAATGGGAACACATGCCACAGGCTGGCCTTGGTTTCCAGGTCCATGAATACTGTTCTTCTGTCAGAACGAGGGCTGTGTCTCAGTGAGCCCATTACTCAAGCTCAGCCTTTTCCACACTTTTCCTGGGAATACAGCTGATAATGGAGCTCAGATGCCTTCTCCATACTGCTCCTAGCTACCAGGACCACTGGTTAACCTATCACTCAGACTTCAGTCATCAAAGGAAGAAGAGATGGTAGGGAGGACATATGGAGAAGATAGAAAAAAGTGTTTTTCAGGAAATAAAAATAAAACAGAAGTCTTTCTCATAAACTTCAAATTTAGGATGTTTCCAGTGGCTTACACCTGAAATCATATTACTCAGGAGACTGGGATTGGGAGAACCATGTTTCTGGGCCAGCCCCAGGCAGAAAGATCTATGAGACTCCATCTCAGCAAGAGAAGCTGAGCATGCTGGTATGAATTTGTCATACCAGATAGGAAGGAAAGCAAGTAATAGAAAAACATGGGCTAGGCACACATCTGTATAGGAAATGAGCCCCTCTCCAAAACAAAGGAGTTGAAAGCTGGGCACCATTGGCTCATGCTTGTAATCCTAGCTACTTAGGAAGCTGAGATATGATAATTGCAGTTTGAAGCCAACCTAGGCAGGAAAATCTATGAGACTCTTATCTCCAATAACCAGAAAAATACCAGAAATGAAGCTGTGGTTCCAGTGTTGGAGTGATGACCTTGAGCACAAAAGCTCAGGGACAGTGCTCAGGTCCTGAATTCCAACCCCAGGACCAGAACATGAGCATGTATGTGCACGTGTGCGCACTCTCTCTCTCTCTCTCTCTCTCTCTCTCTCTCTCTCTCTCTCTCTCTCTCTCTCTCTCTCTCTCTCTCTCTCTCTCTCTCTCTCTCTCTCTCTCTCTCACACACACACACACACACACACACACACACAAACCCCACAGAAAAAAAGAATCAGAGAGATGGCCCACCACACGTGTGAGGCCCCCAGTTCATGATCTGAGAACTGCTGAAAAAAATGAAATTTAGCATATTTCTCTCACAATCTAAAATCTTTTCAAGCTGTTTCAGAAATCAATGGAGTTATGTTCTAGGCCTTCCATAGGCCCACATTCTCCCAAGCAGTAAGTGTCATTCCATGGAGGACCTTAAAGCCCTCAGGTAAAAAAAAATGTAGGAAAGTCTCAGTTACAATGTCATGATAGTCTGCTGATATATTTGCTGGGATTCTGACAAATAATGCCCTTTTGACAAATAAAACCTAGTTCTTTTCTTCTTATTTTTTCCAAGACTGGAACTCAAATTCAGTATCTGACACTTTTGATCCTTGGTTGGCGCTTACTTTACAACCCCAAATTCTAGTTCTAAATGGTGAGAAACAGGGATTCTTCCTCCTGTTTCAGTTAGACCTGTTTCTTCTTGACCTCACACAAGCCAGGCCTGAGGAGGCGGTCCAGGCATCCGTAGCAGTAAATCATCGAGGCACCGGTGCCCTACTCTGTGAGAAGCTGGAAGTCTCAGTATCCACCTGCTTTTGCCCTTTTCCCTCTTAGTCCTTGAGGTTGTTGGACTCCTTGGAGCCTAATAAGTATCTCCTGCTATGCCACTTCTTCCTGTACTTGAAAACAAGTACTGATAGAGTGCCTTTAAGAGCTATAAGGAGACATAAACTATGTTTTTCTGGTGGTTGGCTTGTTATGCCATGAGCTCTGTCCTTATCTGGTGTTGGTAAGAATCAAAGACATAGCTACAGAAGACATAGTTTCTGGTTCTGGGCTCTTCCCTGATCCACAGTTTTGGACAGAGAAGTTTGATCATGTGGAATTTATGAACACTCAGCTCAAACCACGTAACTTCTGCATAAATCAATTGTTCCAAAAGAAAATCAAGAAACTGGATTTTGGATCCAGTGACATTGTGGTAAAGAAACCCAAACACCTAGAATGAATATTCTAAAAGAAACTGAGATGTTTGTTATCAACAACAGATTTTTTTTCCAGCACTGATTTTCTAAAGAGGCTTTCTAAAGACTAATAAGAAGTCAATAGATGAGAAGAATGCAATTCTCAGCCTAAGATTCTTGGGTGGGCTAAGGCTGCACAGAAAGCTGACAGAGGTGAGGAAGTGGGCAAGGTGGATGCAACTCATCTGAGCATTGTTATATAAATAGGAAAAAAAAGTGTGTGGTGCCTTTTGTTTCTTACTGGTTCAAAAGTAACCCAAATTTTAATCAGGTTTATTTATTCATTGCAGTCAGACTGACCCAGAGGAAAAATGTTCATTTCTTTCCTGGAAAAAATGTTTTACCTGTTGTATCCTACAAATTTCTCCTATTATGAGAAATCAGGGGAATTTAATTCAGCACACTCCCTGACAACTATATAGCATTTTGAATAGGTCCTATCTTTAATGAATGATATGTCCCTTGAAAAGTATCTATTAATTATTTTTGAAACTCAGCATTTGCTACAGTTAGCAGAGATAGAAGAATCTAAGAATTAAAGGATGCTATTTATAGATATGTTAATGCTTTGAGCTGATGCTGTTAAATCTTCATTAACAAACACTTGTCATAGATTCTAGCCCATAATAGTATTTGAGAATAAACCCACAAGTAAAGATTTTGAGAGACTTTTTGTCACTAATAAGATGCTGTGCAATCTTACTGTATCATCCACCTGTTTATAAGCCTGAAGAACAAATAAGAGAAAGAAAGCAGACATAAAAAAAATGCTGAGCTTTGACACAGATTCATCACTCATTGCTTGAGTGATGAGAATGTTGTTGAGAAGAAAACTGGTAATATGTAAACAGAAGGGTGAGAGGGTTGAAGACTGATGACATTGCAAACACCAGTGAAAACTTGGTGAAATGGATTGTGTGGACGACAATTTAGTTGGATGATAATTGTGAACAATAGGAAGAAAATCATTTTGTTCTGTGCTTTGCAGATATTATCAAAATGAATAAACCACTGAAGTTACTAATTGTCAGAAAGAAAAAGCTATGGCGAAAAGGATATTAATAAGCTGAGTGCTTGTGGCTCACACCTATAATCCTACCTAATCAGAAGGCTGAAATTTGAGGAACACAGTTTGAAGTCAGCCCAGGGAGGAAAGTTTGTGTAATCTCCAATTAATTAAAACAAACAAACAATAAAGCTGGAAGTATATCTGTGGCTCAAGTGGTAGAACATTAGTCTTGTGCAAAAAAGCTCAGGGCGAATATCCAAACTCCAAATTTAAGAGCAGGACTAGCACAAAACAAAACAAAACAAAATAAAATCTAATATTTTAGGTGCATACAAGTGACATGTTAACTAAGGATTTTTATTTTTATTTTTGTAGTATCAATGAAGTCAAGTATTTGTATATTTGCTTGTCTTGCTTGTTTGTCTGATGCTCTATCACTTGGGCTACACTTCTATCCTGGTATTTTGCTGATTGATTGGAGATAGAGTCTCTTAAACTTTCTTCCTTGACTGGCTTCAAACTGCAGTCCTCTTGGATCTCAGCCTCTTGAGTATCTAGGATTACAGGCATGAGTCACTAGTATCTGACTTAACCAAACATTCTCTAAAATTCCCCTTTGGCTTATGTTAGAAAAGGAGAAAAATTATATGGCCATAAGAATCATGAAAAAGTTTAGAGTTGTATTTTTTTAGCATGAATCTAGCAGTTTAAAAAAGAATCTACAGGGAGGGGGCCAAGATGATGATGGGACAGTAGGGAAACACCACAGCTCTCTCCAACCAAATAAAGAGTTTGAGTTTAATGCTTAAATGCTTAATTTGCCCAAGAGACTGACAACAGCAAAAAGACGAACACCCAGGAAAAAAAAACAGGAGGTTAAAAAAAAAAGAGAAAGAAAGAAAAGGAAAAATTTCAGAACACAAAAGTGTGAAGACTGAGTTCCGGGAAGATGGCGGAGGAGAAGCTGGAATCTGAACAAGCTCTCGCATAGAAAGCAGTTTTAGAATTCCAGTGAACAGTCCTAAGCCAGAGAATCACACCAAGTGTGCCATCACAGGACAGAGAGTTAGTCAAGAGAGGGGAAGCCAAGGAAACACATCAGCTGCCGCTGCGGTGGCAGGGTCGCGGCGGCGGCCGCGGGGTCATACCTGAGACACAGAGAGTCCGGGACGAAGGAGCCAGACGCAGCGGACAAGCGGATTCTACTCAACACCAACAAGAATCAACAAGGAGCGGACATCTTCATCCTGCTGTTTGCAGACCAGAGAGACCCAAGATCCAAGACGCGGCGTGAGTACAAGCCCAACGTCCTCACTCCTTCTCAGGGAGCAGAGGAGGGAAGGCCACCCCTCCCCCCCCCAGCACTGGTGATCTCCATCTTACATACCGACAAAGCTCGGAGGAGCTGCTAGCTCCAACTCAGGCCTTGGAATAAAAGGAGTCATTTAGCAGGTCACAAGAACTTAACGCGAAGTGACCTGCCAGACTCAGCTCCATCCAGGGAAAAGTCACCCAGCTCAGGCGCCAGCCACCAGAGTGGCTTGCCTCACTGGGTAACCAGAGCCAGAGGCTGCCCCTCCCTCTAGCAGCCACCACAATCAATTGAAAAACAGAAACCCTGAGAATGGCTCCAGGCTGGGCGCTGTGAGCTTTATCACAAAATAGCCCCAGGGAAAAGCTACTGTTTGTTGAAAGGCCTCAACTCTACCCAGAACCTAGCCTCATCACCACATCCCCCTCTTTTGTGATTCTCAAAGCAGATCACCCTCCCAGAAAACTAACCTGGGAGGGGGATCTCAAAATCTTGGGTAAAGCAGAGCATTTTTCTGCCTCTTCCAACCAACCGACTTAAGAAACCAATCAAGCCACAGGACCTCAAGCTGACCAGAGACTCCAACAAGAGACTGGTTACAGACAAAAGGGAGATACAGGATTCTTCCCACCCCTCCAACCCCTTTTTTTTTTCTTTTTTCTTTTTTTTCTTTCTTCTTTTCTTCTTCTTCTTTTCTTTTTTTTTGTTTGTTTTTTGTTTTTTGTTACCTTATATATATATATATATAAATTTTTTCCCTTCTAAAACTTTTATTAATCTTTAATTTTTGCCTCTTCTGAAAAAATAATTGTTTTCCAGTAACTTTTTTTTTCTCATCTTATAATTTTTATTTTAGGAATATGTGAATGAGCATTTTCCTTTCTTTTCTTGTCTTCTTTCTCTTTTTCTTTCTTTCTTAATTATCTTTTTGTTTTTTGTCTAGCTCTACTGAACTTCTGATCTTTTCTTCTCCCTTTCCCATCCTTAAAGTCTTTCACATCTCCTCTATGTCCCTCCCCTTCTCTCAACATATTCACATTCCTCTCTAAATACATTAATTTTTACGTTTCTATTTTTTTTCTGGTCTCTTTTCATTCCCATTTCCGTCTCTTCTTTTTCTCTCTCTCTCTACTTGCATCCTACCCAACCCATTTCCTGCATTGTGATTAGGACATAGTTAACTCTCCCTGTGCCTCCCCACACCAATCTATTCATATTTTTTACCCACATCTCTCCCTAATCCTAATAATTTCTGGTTTTCCAAATTCTTTTCTGGGGTTCGAAGTCCTTTAACATATAGTTGTTTGATGTTGAATAGATGTATCTGCTGAACTAGATTGTATCTGTAGACTATTGACTGTACAAACGCAAACTTTGGTTGATGGTTGCCTTAAGATAGTGTTCTAGCACAAAACTGGTGCAATCTTCATCTCAAATGGGCAGAGTAAGCCGGAAAAACACAAGAAAAATGGAAAATTCGGGTATCTCAATTCCCAATCTTGATAATCAGGGATTAGAACAGATAAAGAATAATCCAGAGGAGAGTTCCCAAATAGCTCTACAAACACTACTAGCAAACATGATAAATGAGAAGTTTGACAATGTACAAAGGACTCTGTATGAGCGTGATAGGGAGAGAGAGGAGGCATCCCAGAAGTTTATACAGGAATATCATAAGCGTGAGGAAGCTACTCAAAAACTGATACAGGATTTGGGTGAACAACTTGAGAACACTCAAAGAGAAAGGGAGGAATGGCGTGAGCAGGCAGAGAACACTCAAAGAGAACTGCAGGAATCCCACGAATGGGAAGAAAGAGAACTGGAGGAATCTCACAGACAGGAGGAAGCTAATCAAAGAGTAATTCAGGAATTGAGAGACCAGGTAGAGAATACACAAAGATCACTAAAGGCATTCATGGAATCCATTAACAAAGAGCTGAAGGAAGTCAGGGAGACCACAAAGGGAATGCTAAATGGAACCCAACAGAAAGAATGGGAGTCCAAAGAAACCATAACCAATCAACTAAGTGATTTGAGAACAAACACTGAACACCAAATTAAGGAAGTAAAGAAATTCATACAAGACCTAAAACAGAGCTTCAACAAAGAACTTGAAGCCATCAAAGCTGACCAATTAGAAGGAAAAGAGATAAAAAACAAAGTAGAGAGTCTTGACAGCAGGTTAGACCATGCAGAAGATCGAATCTCAGGGATTGAAGACAGCCTAGATATTATAGAGAAAGAACATACAACCATCCAAGACAAGTCCAAGAAATATGATAGGTCTATCCAACACCTGAAAGACACCATCAGAAGGCCCAATCTAAGGATAATGGGTGTAGAGGAGCACCTAGAAACAGAAGTTAATGGTCTAGGAAATTTGTTTAACAGGATCCTAGCAGAGAACTTTGCAAACATACAAAAAGATAGGCCTATTCAGATACAAGAAGCTTTTAGAACCCCAAATAGACCAGACCAGAATAGGACATCCCACCGTCACATTATAATCCAAACAGGATCAACCCAGACCAAGGAAAAGATCCTTAAAGCTGTCAAGGAGAAAAGGTTAATCACCTATAAAGGGAAACCAATTAGAATTACCTCAGATTTCTCAGCAGAGACAATCAAAGCAAGAAGAGCCTGGAATGATGTATGCCATGCCCTAAAAACAAACAACTATCAACCAAGAATACTGTACCCAGCTAAACTCTCCTTCATAACTGAAGGCCAAATAAAAACCTTCCATAGCAAAGAAAAATTGAAACAATACATCTCCACCAAACCAGCCCTACAAAAGAGTCTTAAAGATGTCCTACACATAGAAAACCAACAAGACCGCAACAAAGGCCAAGAAACTGCACCCAAACTGAGAATCCAAGAACCTTAGGAAGAACCCAGTTTTTGCAGCCCCCAAGAAGGTAGATAACATGGCAGGAACTCCCAAATACCTCTCAGTCCTATCTCTTAACGTTAATGGACTGAACTCTCCAATTAAGCGACATAGACTGTCTAGTTGGATTAAAAATCAAGACCCTTCTATCTGCTGCCTGCAGGAGTCACATCTTGCCCGTAAAAACAAACACATTTTCAATGTTAAAGGCTGGAACAAAATCTACCAAGCAAACGGCCCTCATAAACAGGTGGGAGTTGCAATCCTAATATCAGATAAAATAGACTTCAAATTAAAATTGGTGAGAAGAGATAAAGAAGGTCGCTACATACTAATTAAAGGATCTCTCCTTCAGGAGGATATTACAATTCTAAATATCTATTCACCAAACAATGGAGCACCCAAATTTATCAAAGAAACACTACTTTCCCTCAAATCCCATATACATCCAAAGACATTAATTGTTGGGGATTTTAACACACCACTCTCCCCACTAGATAGATCAACTCGGCAAAAACTCAACAGAGAAACTGCAGATCTAAACAGCTGCATAGATCAACTAGACTTAACAGACATTTACCGAACATTTCACCCAGCAGCATCAGAATACACATTTTTCTCCGCAGCACATGGAACGTTTTCTAAAATAGACCACATTTTAGGCCACAAAGCAAACTTGTCTAAATTCAGAAACATTGAAGTTATACCTTGCATTCTCTCTGACCACAAGGGAATAAAATTAGAACTCAACACCAAAAGCCACCAAAGAAAGTCCGGTATCACATGGAGGCTGAACAACACACTGCTGAATCATGAGTGGGTCATGGAAGAGATTAGAAAGGAAATTAAAATGTTCATGCTATTCAACAAAAATGAACACACAAATTGCCAGCTCCTCTAGGACACAGCAAAGGCAGTACTCAGAGGCAAGTTTATAGCTCTGAGCTCCTACATCAACAAATTGGAGAGATCGGAAACTAACAATTTAATGACACATCTAAACCTCCTTGAAAAAGAGCAGCAAGATAAACCCCAATCCAGTATATGGAAAGAAATAATCAAAATTAAATCAGAATTAAATGAATTAGAATCAAAAAAAACTATAGAAAGAATCAACAAAACAAAGAGTTGGTTCTTCGAAAAACTTAACAAAATTGACAGACCCTTAGCAAACCTTATCAGAAAAAGGAGAGAACACACCCAAATTAATAAACTCAGAGATGAGAATGGAAACATCACCACGGAAACAACCAAGATTCAGAACATTATAAGGGAATACTTCTCAAAACTTTATGCTAATAAGTTTGAGAACTTGACAGAAATGGACCTTTTCCTAGCAAATATTGACATGCCAAAACTAAACCAAGATGAGTTAAACCAGCTTAACAGGCCCATATCAAGCATTGAAATAGAAACAGCAATAAGAGACCTTCCAGCTAAGAAAAGTCCAGTACCAGATGGTTTTACAGCGGAATTTTACAAGGCCTTCAAAGCAGAGCTCACACCAATACTCCTCCAACTCTTCAATGAAATTGAAAGAGAAAGCTCACTACCGAACACATTCTATACAGCCATCATAACCCTCATCCCAAAACCAGGCAGGGACTCATCAAAGAAAGAGAACTATAGACCCATTTCTTTGATGAACATTGATGCAAAACTTCTCAACAAAATTTTGGCCAATCGACTTCAACAATTCATCCAAAAAATCATACACCATGATCAACAGGATTCATTTCAGGGATGCAAAGCTGGTTCAATATACGCAAATCAATTAATATTATTAATCACATCAACAGGAGCAAGAATAAGAACCACATGGTTATCTCAATAGATGCAGAAAAAGCATTTGACAAGATCCAACACCCCTTTATGATGAAGGTTTTGGAAAAATTAGGAATCCATGGAACATTCCTCAATACAATAAAGGCTGTATATGACAAACCTACAGCCAGCATTATACTCAATGGTGAAAAACTAAAGCCATTTCCTCTTAACTCAGGAACAAGACAAGGATGCCCACTCTCTCCACTTCTCTTCAATCTAGTATTAGAATGCCTAGCTACAGCAATAAGACAAGATGCAGACATAAAGGGGATCCACATAGGGAAAGAAGAAATAAAACTCTCCCTCTTTGCAGATGACATGATCTTGTATTTAAAGAATCCCATAGACTCCACTCCCAAATTACTCAAGCTGATTCAAAACTTTGGCAAAGTAGCAGGTTATAAAATTAACCCCCCAAAATCAATGGCTTTTCTGTATGTCAACAATGAGAAATTGTGGCTGAAATTAGGAAAGCAACTCCATTTGTAATAGCTGCACAAAAAATAAAATACCTAGGAATTAACTTAACCAAAGAAGTGAAGGACCTCTATGATGAAAACTTTAAAATCTTGAAAAAGGAAATCAACACAGAACTTAAAAAATGGCAAAACCTCCCATGCTCCTGGATTGGCAAGATTAACATCATGAAAATGGCAATACTTCCCAAGGCTATCTACAAATTCAACGCGATACCTATCAAAATTCCACCCTCATTCTTCAAGGAAATAGAAGAGGCAATCCAAAAATTCATATGGAACAATAAAAGACCCCGAATAGCAAAAACGCTCCTCAACAGAAAGAATACTGCTGGAGGAATATCAATACCAGATTTCAAACCCTACTATAAAGCCATTGTAATCAAAACAGCTTAGTATTGGCATAAAAACAGACCTCAGGACCAATGGAATAGAATTGAAAACCCAGAAATGAACCTACAGACCTATAGCCATCTAATCTTCGATAAGGAAGCTAAAACAATAGAATGGAAGAAAGACAGCCTCTTCAGTAAATGGTGCTGGCAAAATTGGTTAACTACATGTAGAAAACTAAAGCTAGATCCTTATATATCACCCTGCACCAGAATCAACTCCAAATGGATCAAAGACCTTGAACTCAAAGCAGACACTCTGAAAACATTACAGGATGGAATAGGAGAAACCCTAGGTCTCCTTGGCTCAGGCCGAAATTTTCTGAATAGAGACCCGGAAGCACAACAAATCAAAGAAAGGTTGGACAAATGGGATTGCATAAGGTTGCAGAGCTTCTGCAGGGCAAATGACATAGCTAGCAAGATCAATAGAAAGCCCACCGATTGGGAGAAGATCTTTACTAGCCATACAACGGACAAGGGTCTCATATCTAAAATATAGTTGGAACTCAAAAAATTAAACCACCCAACAACAAATCCTCAAAGAAACAACTGCCCAATAAATAAGTGGGCGAAAGACTTAAAGAGAAGCTTCTCTGAAGAAGAAAGAAGGATGGCCAATAGACACATGAAGAAATGTTCAACATCCCTAGCCATAAAAGAAATGCAAATCAAAACAACATTGAGATATCACCTCACTCCAGTTAGAACAGCAAAAATCAAGAACTCTAACAACAACAGATGCTGGAGGGGATGTGGACAGAAAGGAACCTTACTTCATTGTTGGTGGGAATGTAAACTTGTTCAACCACTTTGGAAAGCAGTATGGAGGTTCCTCAAAAGACTTCACATAGATCTCCCCTATGATCCAGCAATCCCACTTTTGGGCATTTACCCAAATGTTTACAAACAAGACCACACTAAAGCTACCAGCACAACTAAGTTTATTGCAGCATTATTTACCATAGTTAAGATATGGAACCAACCCAGATGCCCCTCAGTAGATGAATGGATCAAGAAAATGTGTTATATATACACAATGGAATTCTATGCCTCCATCAGAAAGAATGACATTTCCCCATTTGTTAGGAAATGGAAAGGTTTGGAAAAAATTATATTAAGTGAAGTAAGCCAGGCCCAAAGAAGCATAGATCCCATGGTTTCCCTTATTTGCAATATCTAGTATAGGTATGAGTCAAGCGGAAAAGGTCAGATAATGTGATGTTAGGAAAATGAACCCTTAAATATGTATTTTAATGTTTTCGTTTCTTTCATGCATGTGTTTCTAATGCATTTATAAGATTATTTCTTTGTTGCTTTGTATGTCCCTCCCCCACAGTGTAACCCCTGCTTTCACTATATTTGATGTCAGTATAACATGTGGAGGAGATGGGGACAAACAAGTCGTTTAAGGATTCAGGTGGACCTGTTGCAACAATGAGAAGTACAAAATGTCATGTCAAAACCAGCTTTACAATGTCGGTGTGTGGGGGGGAGGGGGTTATAATTGGGTGGGGGGGGAGGGGGGAGGCTGGGAAGGGAGGTGAAGGGTAAACAAAGAGGAGGCTGCAATGCTTGGTAAGAAATGTATGCATTATCCTGCCCATGTAATTGTAGCCCCTCTGTACAGTATGTTCTCAAATAAAATAAAATAAAATTAAAAAAAAAAGTGTGAAGACCTCTTCCCACAACCCTTGCTGGCTGTGCAGCAACACGCCAAACCGTGGCCAGCCTGGTCCAGAGGGTACTGCTGGAGACCCAAGAGACCCCGGAGATCCCAGAGCCAGAGGGGTCATCTGCAGATCACCTGTGCAGAAGGTGCCTGAGGTGCTACCTGAAGTGCTCGTGCCAGACCTGCTGATTGCAAACAGAGAAACCTTGGAGCTCAGAGTCTGCACAAAGGCCCCGGCCCCCCCCCCCCCGTGTGTCTCCATCCTGCCAAAGCCACTCAGCCCCATGACCCAGAGGGAGGAATCCCAGAAGTACAGGTGTCTGCCCTTAGAATGTCAGTGTAGAAGCTGGTGCTGATCTGGAGAGCACAAACAGAGACAGAAACCTGGGAGCTCAGAACCTGCATGAAGAGCCCTCCCCCACCCTTTGGACAGAGGCAGCAGCCTGAGGCCTAAATCCAGTCAGCATCAACAGAGGCAGAGAGGGGGAGAAACACTGACCCAGAGCTGCCACCACCTGCCCGAGCCCACAGCATCTCAACTGAAGGCAGAACACATGCAGTGGCAACCAGTGACCTGCATTGCACAAAAACAACAGCTGGAGAGTTCCCAAACACCTCCAGGGTGAGTACCCCGCAGGGGACAGCATATCCCCCCCAAGGGAGACCAGTGCTGGTGGTAACCCCCAGAACTTGATCCAGACCCTGCCCCTGCCCCAACACTTGGACTACAGGTCCCACTAAAACTGGGAACTGTAAAAGCTGTGGAGCACATCCAGCCAGCCAGGCTAGATCAAGAGCACCCCTGGAAGGGAGTTTAAATGCCCAAGCTGGGAACAGCAGCTGTGGGCCACAGCAGCCAGCAGTGGAAGAAATCTGAACTGTGTACCCCAGGATGTGTACCCCAGGTGGGATACCCAGCAGCACAGGTCCAACTGGCATGCCCCAGGTAGGGGATTGGGAGCCAGAGCCGGGCCTGGGCATAGGGCACCTGAGCTGCATAACCCACCTGTCCCAAACAAAGCTGAGCACATGCCTCAGCAGGAGTTGGGGGAAAGCAGAGAACCGCAACCCTTGGGAATCGCACCTGTGACAACAAAAGACCTGTGTCTCCAGGGCAGGAGAACCAGAATCCCAAAGCTCACCAGAACTTGACCTGTATATCCCAGGCTGGGGATTGGACAGCTCAGGCCACCAGTACCTGATTATAGCCAGGAACTTATAGCAGACTCCAGCAACTGGGGGAGTACATCCAGCACACCCCATCTCAACAAGAGCACCTGTAGGAGTAAGCATGAGCAGTCTAGGCTGCTCGGTCATGGGCTAAAGGCGGGAACTACCAGTCATCTACAGCAGAGAGCTGAGAACCCTATGTGGGTCATACTAGCAGCTGGAGGTCAACCTCTCCTCCAACAGAACTGAGACCAGATAAAGACTCAGCCAACCCAGGGCTGAGAGCAAACTTCAACAATTGATCCAGGAATCAATAAGAACCAAGCAAAGATAGCCATCTACTGACCAAAACAGTCAGAATTTCAGATTAGTCTCCAATAATCCTTGAATCCTCATGCGAAAATCATAGAGAAATATTACAAAATTTATCAACACCCAGGATAGCAAGCTACTGCCAAAAGCCAGCAGCCACCCAGGGTAGAGCACCAGTGGAAGCAAAGCAGGAATGGAAGACAAATGTTACATCTAAGAGATGCTGGAGGCAATGACTCAAGAATTAAAGGAAGAAATAGATCAGAAATTTAAAGAACACAGAAATGAAATATCAAAAGATGCAGGATTTCAAATAGGGGATGCATGCAACAGTGGATGCAGTATACACCTCACTAAGAGATGAGATTAATACTGTGAGAACCAACATAGAAGCCATAAATGGCTCAATTTTCTCCATTCAGACCATAATGAAAGCCATAGTTAACAGAGTGAATGAAATGGAATTTACAGTATCGGATATGGAAGACAAAATGCAGCAACTGGAAAAAAAGTCACAGATATGGAAAAATCACATTATGCCAAAGGAAAATCCAAGAGCAAGCAGACAAGGCCAAGAAATTTAACCTTCATATAATTGGAATGTATGAAGTTGAGAATATCAAAGCAAGGGAATACAACACCTATTCAGCAAGATTATCAATAAAATTTTCCCCCATCTTAAAAGAGAACATCTTACCTACATAACAGAAGCATATAGAACACCTAACAAGCAGGATCCCAGGAGAAACAATTCTAGGCACACGATCCCAGGAGAAACTCTTATAGGCACATTATAGTAAAAACGATAGATCGGAATGATAAAGAAACAAACTTGCATGCATCAAAAACAAAACAAAAAGGAGCTATACTATTATGGGGAAAAAAAATCAGAATCACTGAAGATCTCTCCACACAGACACTGAATGCAAGAAAGACCTGGGAAAGTACGATCTGAGCCCTGAGAACCAATAACTGCCAGCCCAGACTGTTATACCCAGTAAAGCTAGCATTCACATTTGATGGAGAAACTAAAATTTTTAATAGTAAAGAAAAACTAAACGAATTTATTAAATATAAGCGAACATTACAAATAATATTAAGAGGGGGAGCACAACCTGAAGAAGGCAATCAAAAATAGGAATCCTCATCAGACAGGTATCACTGGAAGTCCAATTTAGTAAGCACAGGAAGAAAGGAAAGAAGAAAAACTTAGGAAAACAGGAAATTGACAGGAAACACAATGCATCTCTCTATAATACACATAAATATTAATGGGTTCAATTTACCAATCAAAAGACAAATAACTGCAGATTGGATCAGAAAACAAGACCCATCCATCTGTTGCCTTCAGGAGACCCACCTTACAGCCAAACATAAAAACAAACTCAGAGTGAATGGTTGGAGAAAGATCTACCAGGCAAATGACCCCAGCAATAAAACAAGAGTAGCTATCCTGATATCTGACAAAATAAACTTTTCATTAAAATCAATACAAAAAGCCAAAGAAGGGCACTGCATATTAATACAGGAAACAATCCAAGAAGAGGATATTACCATTATCAACTTATAGTCCCCAAATATTGGGGCACTCAAATATGTGAAGCAAATACTCTCAAACTTACAGAATAAAATAGATCCAAATACAAGAATACTAGGAGACTTTAATGCCCCACTCTCACCAAAGGACAGGTCTACCAACCAGAAGATTGGCAAAGAGGCTACAGAATTTAAGTGAGGCCATATTTCAAGTGGAACTAATTGACAGTACCAAGTTTTCCAACCTAAAATGACACAGTACACATTCTTCTCAGCAGCTCATGGAACTTTTTCCAAAATAGACCATATCATAGTTCATTCAAGGATTTTAAGCAAATACAAGGGGATTTACATAATCCCCTGTATCCTATCTGACCACAGTGGAATCAAGCTAGTTCTCAATAACAAAACATATGGTAGAAATTAGTCAGACACATGGAAATTGAACAGCACACTTCTGAGCAATACCTGGCTGGGTAACAGAAGAAATTAAAAAGTTCCTAAAATTCAACGAAGATGAATACACATCACAAAGAAACCTGTGGGATACAGCAAAAGCAGTCCTGAGGGGCAAATTTATTGCCCTCAGTGCTCACATCAAGAAAATAGAGACAAACCATGTTGCAATTAAAACTGTTAGAAAAACATGAAAAAATTGGACCTAGTTACTAGATGGAGCCAGATAACCAAATAAGAGCTGAAATCAATGAGATAGAGACTAAGAAAACTATAAATAAAATTAATAAAACAAAAAGCTGTTTTTTTAAAAATAAAATTGATGGACCACAGGCAAGATTAACTAAAAAAGAAGAGAGGAAACCCAAATCAATAAGATCAGGGATGCCATGGGAAAAATTATAGCAAATACCCAAGACATCCAAACAGTTATAAAAAACTATTTCCAGAAGCTATACTCAATAAAGGAAAAAAAAAACCTAGCAGAAATGGATGCATTTTCAGAGAAATATATGTTGCCCAAACTAAAAAAAAGAAGAAATAAATCAATTAAATAAGCCAATATCACAATAAGATACAGGAAGCAATCACAAGTCTTCCAACAAGGAAAATCACTACAAAATTCTATAAGGCCTTTAAAGAGGAACTAATACGCATACTCTGCAAGTTCCTCAGGGAAATAGAAACAGAGGGCACAATCCCAAACTCATTCTATGAAGCCAATATCACACTCATCCCCAAACCAGCAAAGACCAACAACAGAAAAAAGAGAACTACAGACCAGTCTCCTTGATGAACACAGATGCAAAACTCCTCAATAAAATTCCAGCCAACAGAATCCAGGAACACATCAAAAAAAAAAAAAACACAAAAAAAAAACCCACAAAAAAACCCATACATTACAACCAAAGTAGGATTCATCCCAGAGATGCAGGGATGGTTTAACATACGTAAATCAATATATGTAATCCATTACATCAACAGATCCAAGGTCAAGAACCACATGATTATCTCCATTGACTCGGAAATGGCTTTTGATAAGCTACAACATTCATTCATTTTAAAAGCTCTGGAGAAAATAGGAATAGAAGGAACATTCCTTAAAATAATAAAAGCCATATGTGACAGACCAATAGCCAATATTATACTTACTGAGAAAAACTACAACCAATTCTCCTAAAATCAGGAACAAGGCAAGGATGCCCACTGTCTCCACTCCTCTTCAATATAGTCCTGGAACCCTTAGCCAGGGCAATAAGGCAAGAAAAAGACATTAATGGGATCCACATAGGGAAGGAAGAAGTTAAACTATCCCTTTCTGCAGACAACATGATACTATACCTCCATGATACCAAAAACTCCACCCCCAAACTCTTAGAACTTATAAACCACTTTGGCAAAGTAGCAGGATACAAAATCAACCCATAAAAATCTTTCTGTACACTAACAATGAACAAGCAAAAAGGGAAATCAAGGTAACAACCCTTCCCTTTTTGCCATGATACTATACCTCCATGATACCAAAAACTCCACCCCCAAACTCTTAGAACTTATAAACCACTTTGGTAAAGTAGCAGGATACAAAATCAACCCATAAAAATCTTTCTGTACACTAACAATGTACAAGCAAAAAGGGAAATCAAGGTAACAACCCTTCCCTTTTTGCAGATGACATGATACTATACCTCCATGATACCAAAAACTCCACCCCCAAACTCTTAGAACTTATAAACCACTTTGGCAAAGTAGCAGGATACAAAATCAACCCATAAAAACCTTTCTGTACACTAACAATGTACAAGCAAAAAGGGAAATCAAGGTAACAACCCTTCACAATAACACCCCCCAATAAGATATTTAGGAATTAACCTAACCAAAGATGTAAAAGAACTATATAATGAAAACTATAAAAACTTAAAGAAATTTGCAGAGGACACCAGGAAATGGAAAGACCTTCCATGTTCTTGGATAGGCAGACTTACTATAATGAAAATGGCCATACTGCCAAAATAATACATAAATTCAATACAATTCCTATTAAAATCCCAATGTCGTTCATTACTGAAATACAGAAAACAGTCCAAAAATTCTTATGGAACAACAAAAGACCTAGAATTGCCAAAACAATTCTAGGCAAGATAAACAACATGGGAGGGATCTCGATGTCAGACTTCAAACTCTACTATAGAGACATAATAACAATGACAGCTTGGTACACTGGCACAAAAGCAAACCCGAGACCAGTGGAATAGAATAGACGATCCAGAAATAAACCACACGCCTACAGTCAGCTGATATTTGACAAAGGAGCCAAAGACGTACAGTAGAAGTAGCACAGCCTCTTCAACCACTGGTGCTGGGAAAACTTTGTGGCCACATTCAGAAAACTAAGAGTGGACTCCAGCTTGTCATCATGCGCTAACATCAACTCAAAATGGATTAAATACCTTAACATCAAACCTGAATCTCTGAAACTACTGCAGGACAGAGTAGGAGAGACACTTGAACTTACAGGCACAGGCAAAAACTTCCTGAACAGAGTTCTAGGGTCACAACAAATTGGAGAGAGACTTGACAAATGAGACTACCTTAAAATAAAAGTTTCTGCACATCTAAAGACATAACACCAAACTAGAAAGACAGCCAAATAACTGGGAAAATACATTTAACAGCAATATATCAGACAAGGGGTTAATATCCAGTGTATACAAGGAACTCAAGGAACTAATCCCTCCCAGACTCAACACACCAATTACTAAATGGGCAAAGGAACTAAAGAGAGACTTCTCAGAAGAAGAGATAAAAATGGCAAAGAAACACATGAGGAAATGTTCACCATCCCTGGTTGTGAAGGAAATACAAATAAAGACAACCCTGAGATACCACCTTACCCCAGTCAGAATGGCCCACATCCTAAAGCCAGCCACCGACAAATGCTGGAGGGGATGCAGAGAAAGAGGAACCCTATTACACTGCTGGTGGGAATGTACACTTATACAACCACTTTGGAAAGCAGTCTGGAGGGTCCTCAGAAAGCTAAATATGGACCTCCTCTATGACCCAGCCATACCACTTCTAGGCATCTACCCTGAACAACAGGAACCAATATACAAGGACACGTGCACCTCCATGTTTATTGCAGCACTATTCACTATAGCCAGGATATGGAAACAACCCAGATGCCCCACCACAGATGAATGGATCCAAAATTGTGGTATCTATACACAATGGAATATGCTGCACCGGACGTTGATTAAAATGAACTAAGCAACTCAATGGCAGTGATGGGAGGGAGGGAATGAGTGGGAAAGAGGGGACAGCTGACACTAAGCAAAAGGAAAGAAATGTGCAGATCACCCAATGTGGAAGAAATAACTGTATTGTCAAAGCTCATAGAACGTATAAATGTTATAGACCATGATAAAGACAATTTGCCCCATGAAGGTTAGAATGTTTGTGACTTTAACTAAGTATCACTATCCCACAATACTGTGAAATTTATGTAATCATGTAATCACAATAAAAAAATTGCAAAAAAAGAGTCTATAAACTGTTATTGAACTATAGCAAATGCTTTGTAAATTATGCTATCAAATATAATAAAGCCAAAGTTACAGATTCCATCAAAATAGTTTTCTGGGTGGGATTGTGTTTCCTTTTATTTTCTAATTTAAACTAGTATCTCTTTTTTGATGAGACTTAAGATAAAATTTAGTAGCCATTTATGATAATCATTTTGTTCTAGATTTTCATTCTATTTGCTTCTTCTTTGAGTTTTAAATGGCCAGTAACTATTTTTGAATATGAGCATATTTAACCTGGTCAATTTATGGCAGAATCCGGATAGAGGCTGTTAGGAAATACCTGAAACCAAGTGCAGGTCAGCAGGTAAGTCACAGGACATCATTAAGGGCCATTTACAGAATCTGGGCCAGGCTGAGTGTTGCTCTTAATACTATATAATCTGAATAATTCATACTAATTAATCTGGATTATGTAATACTATATAATCCTGGATAAATTTCAGTGTGTGCCAGTATTAAGACTTGAACTCAAAGCCTTGTGCTCTCACTTGACTTTTATGTTCATGGTTGGCACTCTACCACATGAGCCACACTACCATTTCTCATTTTTTGCTATTCAATTGAAGAATAATCTCATCTCTCCTTTTTTTTTTGCCCCAGCTGGTTTTATCTATGATCCTTAGATCTCAGCCCCCTGAGCAATTAGCATTACAGGTATGAGCCACCAGTACCTGGCTCAGATGAACCTTTTAATCCTTTGTTAATTTAATGATTTGACTTCATGTGTTTCAATATTTCCCTTTAAAAAGTTATAAATAAATTAGTTCTCCATTTTAGATAGAAAATGAGCAGAAGGGTGGTAGAAATTAGACATGACAGAGACCTACAAAGATATGAAAACATCCTTTTCCTTTCGTAAAGATTTCTAGCTTTCACTTAATTCTGGGCAAGCAGTTAGTTCTAGAGGTTTTCTGACCAGCTCTTCTCCATCAGTGGTTTGAAAGATTTCTTTGTTTTGGGTGTCCTAAATTCATGAGAAGTGTTCTAATTTTCTGCTTAAACTCTGCTGGGTTTCACTCTGGGGTATTTTAGAATATGTAAGGCTGCACAAAGAAACTGGTTTATCTTCGATGCTTATACCATTTCCCGATATACCACATTTGTCTTTTTAAAGGTCAGACGTGTTAGAAACAGACGAAGTCTCTCACTTACCTTGTTTTCTTACTTGTTAGATTTTCATGTCTGGGTTCTTTGGAAAATGTTAATGTGAATTTCTATAAATGCAACTGCTCAGTTGCACAGAATATGATTTATAAAAGTCCAAGGATTTTGGAATACAGAATGATGCTCTTATTGGTATTATCAGCAAGAGTAATCTCTTATATAATTAGTGACTTTTACTCAGTGTATCATAAATGGCCTTAATTCTAAGGTCATATGTAGTGGATTATAATTTGCTATAAATTTTTTTCTTAAAAATTATATTTAAATTTGTATCTCTGTAGGATCGTGTACTTTTTCTTTCTCAAGAGAGTTGTTTTTTATGGGGGGGAAGGGGGGAAGGAGAAGGATTGTGATTGGGGGTAGGGGGGAGGCTGGGAAGGGATGTGAAGGGTAAACAAAGGAGGAGGCTGCAATGCTTGGTAAGAAATGTACGCATTATCCTGCCCATGTAATTGTAACCCTTCTGTACAGTATGTTCACAAATAAAATAAAATTAAATTTAAAAAAAGGAGCAATAAAGAAAAAAATCCCCATTATTGGAATAGTAATCTCCAAAATCTAGCAGCATGAGTGACCAGCTGTGATTGGAACAGTCAAGCTTTATGGTAAAATTTGCCCCTTTTATCTAATTGAGAGAGAGAGAGAGAGAGAGAGAGAGAGAGAGAGAGAGAGAGAGAGAGAGAGAGAGAGAGAGAGAGAGAGAGAGAGAGAGAGAGAGAGAGGAGAGGTGTTTTTTTTTTAAAACACAAATTCTTACACTAATGGTGGTAGTAGTGGTTCATAAAAGTACATAATTGGTAACAATAATTATTTTGAAATAGTTATTAGAATAGCTGAGAGCCTTATGAATGAGGAAACAATGCAGTCAGGAGTGTGTGTGCCTGGGGGTATACATAAAAAAAAGGGTGAGACCAAGTACGGTAGAGAAATTCCCATCAACTAAGTTAAGAGTATTCTCATTCCCTCTTAGAGTTTCTAACAACATTCAAGTATATCATATTTCTGGCATTTCAGTGGTGGTTTATGAAATTCACATCTACACTGGCAGAAAACCAGGAGCAGAAACAGACTGTAATGTATTTATCAATCTCATTGGAACCAGAGGAGATTCAGGGAAACGAAGGCTTCATCAATCCAAAAGCAACAAAGCCAGGTTTCAGTGTGGACAGGTAAGTGGAAGGGTCCCATTAATTTTCACCCACTATCCTTTCTCTAATTTCTTTCACAAATGACATGCAAACAAAATTTCCCAGATGATACCTACCAGGATACAGGTGGATTAGCGGGTTGCAGTTATTTCTTGGTGTTCAAGGTAATACTCGGGAGTTGATAGAACATGGATTTAATCAGAAACAAGGCAACCACAAATAAGTCTAGAGTGTTTTAGTTTGATTTTTTTCTGTTAAGGAACAACAATAACAACAACTAAACACCAAGTGTTATACTTTAAATTGGGCAGACTAGCTTGTAACAAAATGATGTCCTGCTGAGAATGCCTGGAAATATTTAACAACGTATCTTACAATTGAGTTTAAAGGCTTTGGAGAGCAAAACAAGCAATTAGGGTTTGAGAGTCCAGGATCTTGGAAGGAAAGACAATGTAGAGGGAGTTTGGTATCAGCAGACTGTCCCATCATTTGTAAGAAACAATTCAGAAAAAAAGAATCCAGCAAGAGTAGCTATGGGAAGGATGAGAAGGCTGTGCAGAGATTTATGAAGTAAATGGATCCTCATACTTCCCCTTCTATAATTTGGAACCTTCCTGGGAAGTCTTCCAAATGGAAGGGGGATAAGTCCTGCAGGATGTAGAAGAGGAGGTGACATCATGAAGCAGTGCAGGAATGAGGAGGAGAAGGGAGAAAAGAACCACAGAAATGTGCATTTTAGAGGCTATGGACACTGGGAGCAGGGCCTGGATCCCTCTAGGACCCCAACCAACAGATAGGGAACCATAGCATGGGAGCTGGAGCAGTCCTAGGGTGAGGTCCGAGTCCTGGGACCATGCACATCCTCCATCCCTGCCACCACACATACTCCATCCACGAATCCATTGCACAATAGGTTCTGGGGTGGGCAAAGCAAGACTTTCACATGGCACATTATAAAATATTACTGAAGACATTCAAAAAGGGGTAGATTAATACAGAGATATGCTACATCCCTGCATCAGAATACTCAATAATATAGAATACTCACTTCTGTCCAATTGAGCTGCAGTTTTAAGGCAAAGCAAGCCAAAATCCCAGAAAGGTTTTTCTGGGTCTTTATGAAGAAAATTTCAGGGACTGGAAAGGTGGCTCCATGGAAGAGTGCTTGCCTCCCATGCATGAGGCCCTGGGTTCTATTCCTCAGCACCATATAAACAGAAAGATCCAGAAGTGGCACTGTGGCTCAGGTAGTAGAGCACTAGCCTTGAGCTGAAGAGCTCAGGGAGCATGCAGGCCCAGAGTTTGAGCCCTACAACTGACCAAAAGAAAAAAGAAAATTTCAGCCTGTCCTAAGGAGCCCTAGAGTTTCTCCTGTTCCTTCCTGTAATGTTTTCAGGGGGTCTGCTTTGACTTCGAGGTCTTTGATCCCTTTGGAGTTGATTCTGGTGCAAGGTGATATATACGGATCTAGCTTTAGTTTTCTACAGGTGTTTAACCAATTTTGCCAGCACCATTTACTCAAGGCTGCCTTTCTCCATTCTATCTTTTTGGCTCCCTTATTGAAGATTAGGTGGCTATAGGTCTGTGGGCTCATTTCTGGGTCTTCAGTTCTATTCCATTGGTCCTCAGGTCTGTTATTGTGCCAGTACCAAGCTGTTTTGAGTAGTATGGCTTTGTAGTACAGTTTGACATTTGGTATTGATATTACTCCAGCACTGTTCTTTTTGCTAAGGATTGTTTGTGCTATTCCCCCTCCCATCCATTTTTATTTTAAGATCGAGGATGGACAGTCATGCAGAAATATGACTAGACAAAAAAGTATGATGTAATGTTAATAAACTAAAGGTGAACCCAGCAAAGCTCATCTGTGCAGATTCTTCTAAGCCTCTCTGTGCAATAATCCTTTCTCATGGGCTTGGGCAGGACTCCTTTGGAGTGAGGGATCTTACAACTTACCTATCAGACAAAGCAGGTCTGAGAATTTCCTTATAGCCAGTTCCTACACAGAAAAATAGAGATAGACAGAGTAGTGATGCTGAGTTTTTATAGGGGCTCTGTGGGAGGGGATTTCTTGTCTCCATGACCTAACTTATCTCTTCTTTATGATTGTTTTGAGTAAGAGACAGCAGGAAACAAGAGGGAAAGAGAAGGTCAGAGACAACTTGTTCTGAAAATGCTCTGAGACTTTTGCAGTGCTTTACTTTTGAATATTGTACTCCAAATTCTAACAAGTTCATTAATGTGTTCATGAGTGTGCACTTATAATTCAACCACCTTCTATATATAGTTTAGTGTGAAACTTCACATGTATACATATGGGTATATACATATTTGAATGCATACCTATATGGAGAGATAAAACAATGGTAGAGAACAGGCATGCTTGGAGGCTTCCTTCCTGGTCTGAGTCCTGCCTCTGTCACCCAGAAGACAATGACATGGGGTAAGCCACTTTGGACTCCATGTGTGCTGCTGTTTTCCCTGTAAGAGGCACAGGTGAGTTGTGTTTACCTCAATGGTGATTCTAAAGTTTAAATCAGTTAAAGCATGAAGATTCTCACAAGAGTCTGGCTAATGTGAATAGTTACTGTCATCAAGAGTAATAGGTATTTAAATAAATGTCTTGATTCAATTTCTGAAATCTTTTTACTAGACTTTATGTCTGACCAGAGCCAAGAACTACAGGGAACGTGTTTGTATGTCTCCCACAAAGCATAGTATATAGAACTTTGCTCATTAGTAGTAAGCAGTAATTTTATAGGAGTTGTAGTGGTAATTTACAGCAATATAGTAATGCACATTCATTGATACTGTGCTTCCTATAGAAAGGAAAGATCCCAGGGGTCACTGAGTTTAGTTTTTTTCATTGCACAGGTTGACATTTTTTCCATTAAAGCAGTGTCTCTTGGAAAATTGAAGACAGTTGTGATTAGTCATGATGGGACTGGTCCAGGTAAGATTTGGTTTCTTGATAAGAAGTTTGTACTGCAAATTTATTAAGAGAAGGAGAAAGAAGGGATAGATGTACAGCTCATGTAAGACTCAGGTTGAGCAAATATTTTTTCTTTAAAAAATTATAGCTAAGTGAAATTTTGTAAGGTTAGCTTATCACAGAATTTACAGAAACAGATTGTTGTTATTATTAAGGGAATTTTCTGGAAATACTAAGGTATATGAGAGAGAAAGAGAAGGAGGGAGGGTGAGAGGAAGGGGGAGAGAGAATGGAAGGGAGAGATGGGTGGGAGAAGAGGGAGAGGGTAAAGGGGAGAGGCAAGATGCAGAGTAGGAAAGTAAGAGCTCATGTGTATTGGATAGTATTACAGATATACCTCTTCTGTGGCCCTCATCCCACAGCCCTCAGCAAGCTAACTGTTTGGGGATCATTCTTGGTCTTTTTCCCCCCTCTCTTTATCTTTTACTTCTGCCACAGTTCTTAACAACTCCTGTCAATTCTATTTCATTAATACAATCTATTTACCACTTTCTTATGTTAAAAATAACTTGCAATGTTCATTTGTCATGTAAGAATAAAGACACTAGCTCCAAAGGAACTCGGTACACAAAGATTATTTCCACAGTAGGGGTGCGATCAGCCAAGAATCTGGCAAGCAAGCACACAGAGCAGCCAGGTTGCTCCCTTTTTATCCCTAATCCAGCAGGCTCCGCCCCTCTGTTCACACTGGCTGAGCTCAGGTTCACAAATTGCAAAAGGATGTGGCTTAATTAACAGGAAGTAATTGAAAGTCAAGGAGATTCTAATAGGATGTCTTAATTGAAGTGCTCAGAAATAGGATACATATAACTGAAATGTAATTAATAAGGGCCAAACCACCTGACCAAAGCAGGAACCCATCAGGAAAACCAGTCTCTCAAGATAAACAGAAAGGAAGAAAATTACTTTGATAGCAAAGACACTTTTCATCATATTTATATCCACTAAATTTACTTCAGTTTGATCCTAGAATGTATATTCTTCACAGCTAACTAAAATGCAATTGCAAGTATCAACTTATATCCCAGTAGTGAGATCATTTATTACTGTTTTTTGTTGTTGTTTTGTGTTTGGGAGACAAGGTCTTTCCATGTAGCTCCAACTGGCCCCAAACTCACAAGCCTCCTGCTTTTGCTTCATGAGTAGTGCTGGGGTTACAGGTATAAACCACAACCTTCTTCTTTACACCTTGAGCCTCCTCCCCACTCCTATCTTCTGCTTCTTATGTTTATATCAGTAGTCTCTGTAGACTGGATTTTGAGTTTTGAAATTTGGAATCATCCAGGTTTTATCATTATTTTCCTGGTGCCTGGTATTGGTAGTATAGACAGTTTAATTAATGACCATTTATTAAATTGTCAAATCAGCAAATGAACTTTCAGTAATGGTTTCTAAAAGGAGTTAGGAAAGCTTGCAATGCTCATCTCAAGGGGAAAAAAAAGAAGCCTATGTATTTTTGACAAGATCCAAAGAGAATGGAAGCAGGAAGGGGAAGGTAGTAGTAGTCAGTAGAAAGAAAAGTGACCCAAAGTAAATAAGTTCAAGATCAATACAATAAATTATTAGAAGGAGGCCGGAAATGGGCAATTGAAAAAAGGAATGACATAGAATGCTGCCTTCTATGGCTCCCCAGTGGGGCGATGTCTCTGATAGCTGTCAGTAACTGAGAAGTGTGTAACTGCAGAGGGGTCTCACTGAGGAGTACATGTTGCTGCAGAGATCATCATTGTAGAGAGCTGTGCCTTTTAGATGATTTTCACAAAGAATGGTAGAGTGAGGGCTGAGACTTGGGCATGGATCTGAACAGAGCAGTAATAGAAATTTCAGGCTTTACTAACTGTAGTTTAAAAAAAGATCACAGAGGGATGGGAAGGGATGGGAAGGGGAAACAAATAAGGAGGCTACAATGCTTGATAAGTAATGTACTCATTATCTTGCCCATGTAATTGTAACCCCTCTGTACAGTATTTTCACAATAAAAATAAATAAATAAATAAATAAATAAATAAATAAATAATCACCTTCCATTGGTGATGATAGTAGGAAATGTTGGTAGAAGATGGAACCCATACCATGAAAACATAAATTAGAGTACTAAGTGACAAGAGACAAAACTATAGTCCATCCTGGCAAGGGACTATTGCAGGTAAAGGAAAGAACTATTGATTTATTGTAAGAAATAGACTGAACATTCAAAGGGAAGCTGTTATAACCAACATAGTTCTATAAAAAATACAGAAGAAAAAAAGAGGGGGAACATTGTAACTTTGAACATGTTTGGAGCGCTCTCTAAATCACTCATATCAAAAGGAGTTTTGCTAGAAAGCAAGCAACAAACTTCTAACATATTCATTTTTTTCTTTCAATGAAATAGTCATTAACAAAAGCTTGCTGCAGGTATGGGAAAGCCCTCAGTGAAATTCTCAGGCTTAATGTTTTTCCTTTTCATTCATTTTTTTTTAGGACAAATCTACTTATTCCACCTAGGCTGGCCTTGAACTCTCAATCTTCCTGTCTTTGCCCGCTGTAACGCTGGGATTACAGGAGTGTACCATATCGCTGGCTTCTTTACTGCTCTTTAAAATAAAAACAGCTATACATATCAGTTGCTTTTTCTTTTTATATGAACACAGCTTGTCTATAGCTATCTAGCCACAGAGGACAAAAAGAAAACGAGTTAAACCTCCAAATGTCAGCAAACTATGAAATTTCAGAATATCTAGGAATTATATGAGCTTCTGAAACAAAAAAGATTTATAAGTGGACCCACGTGATTCAGTCAGTATAGATTCAGTCAGTATAGAGTGACCTGAAGTATGCAGCTTTGGTTTGTTTGTTTTAATGCAAGCGCACTAGGAGATTCTGATTCATGCGGTCTTGGACTGATTCCCAGAGTTGAGCTGTTCCCAAAGGGCTGCTTCGTGCCAGGCAATTTGCCAGGGGCCGGGCTTGAAAAGGTGGACAGGGCCTATTGGTGGGAGACACATAGGAAGTAATTATTAAATTTAATAAAGTATTTAGTAAATATTTCCCATTTGGTAAAGAGTCATACTGAACACAGAAGAACCCCCTCCAAGGAAAGATAAAGCATGGGAAGCAGACTAGGAAAAGAGCCAGGTGTTCACTGGACACTTGGGAATTTTGACAAGAATCTCTGATGGAATTAGGCTATTAGAAACTCAGGGAAAGTTGCCAGTAATTATATAACATGGCCTGAAAATTCAACTTTTTTCCTTTGGTGGTAATAGGTTTTGATATCAAGGTATTGCACTGGAAAGGCAAGTACTTTACTGCTTGAACCATACATCCAGTCCTTATTGCTTTAGTTGTTTTGGGGGTGGGGATAGGGGTTCCATGGGCTTGAACTTAGTCTGTGCTCTTTCCTTGAGCTTTCTGCTCAAACTTGTACTATATAACTTGAGCCATAATTTCACATCTGGCTTTTTGATGGTTAATTGAAGATGAGTCTCATGGACTTTCCTGCCCAGGTTAACTTTAAACCGTGATCCTCAGATCTCAGCCTCCTGAGTAGCTAGAACTACAGGCATGAGCCACTGGCACTCAGTATATGTCCCACCACACTTGGCCCCCCCAATTTTTAACTGTTATATCCTCCCTTCATCCTATACTTTATTTAGTAAAAGAAAAGTATTGCTACAATAAGCAGAGCATCCAGGATAATGTTTTTCTTTCCTTGTCAAAATATGTTCTATATAGAAAGTCTAATTTCAGGTTAGACTATTACTATCTCCAAGGATTTTCCCTGCAGTTGATTTTCCTATTCTTCCCCAGTGTATCCATACTGATTTTTAAAAAATAATTGTTTCAAAAATATTTGCACTAAAAAGTTGGATTCATATTGTAAATATCTTTAAAAATACTACTCAGCTTTGTGAAAACTGTGATGTCTGATATAAAGTCTTTTATGACGATATTTTTCTTACTAAGTTTACATTCCAGAGATTCATTCGCTTTCATGCATAGTACTTTATATAATTTATTTGCTCAACTGTGTGATATTCTATTCCATGCTTTTACATAATCAATAGATCTATCTCTGGTTAATGGATAGTTGTTTTTTTTTTTTTTTTTGCTGCCAGTTCAACTCTGGACAAAAAAAAAATGAGATGTCTCATTACAGAAGTACAGCTTCTGACATAATCATGTGGTCACATCATCTAATGGGTATAATTTGCCACTTCTAATCCTGGGCCATTTGGCAATGCCTAGAAGTTGTTTTTTTTGTTTTTTGTTTTTGTTTTGTGTGTGTAAGAGTGTGTGTGTGTGTGCATGTGCATGCGGGCATGCATGTGTGCGTATGTGCGCATTTGCACACACTTCCAGAATCCCTGGAGACCTGGAATACCGGTAATTATCTTACAGTGCATAAAGATAACCTCATAAAGAGATTATTAAGCCCCAAATGCCAATAGTTCTGGGGCTGAGGAGTCCTGCATTAGGTTAAAATCATGGAATTCAGTTGCTAAGTTAAAGGATATTTTTCAATTTTGTAATTCATTTGTTTCAAATATAAGTTGCTGCTGCTTCTTTTCTGTTTTTCAGTAGTAGGGCTTGAACTCAGGATTGGGGAACTGTCCCTGTGCCTTTATTTTTTCCCCCCTCAAGGTTAGTGCTTTAGCACTTGAACCACTGCTCTACTTCTGGCTTTTTAGTGGTCAACTGGCAATAATAATCTCATACACTTTTCTGCCTGGGCTGACTTAGAACTCTGATTCTCAGATCTCAGCCTCCTCCTAAGTACCTAGGATTGCAGACTCAATCTGTTCTAAAAATATAAGATTATTTCACATCAAGTAATAGACCAAGGTTTGATGCTTGTGGTGGCTCTGTCCAGCCTGCCATCAAGGACACAAAGTCCTTTCATCTTGTTATTATCCCATCACCTCTGGGTTGTCAGAGAAGGTCACAGAATACAGGAGAGAAACAAAGCCCCAAATAACCATGTCTCTAAGGCAAGGAAGATGGGTACTGGCCATACTTCACCACAGAAACATTACTTACATAGCACCTGCAGCTGGGAGACACCTGGAGAACATGAGCGCTTACATCACAGATATAGAAAGGATACAGGAACTAGCTGGACTGCCATAGCATTTCTGCTCTGTAGAACTTTGGTGATGGAGACCTTTAATTTTTTCTGCTTAATTTAGTACCACTATTTTAAATATGATCAATACATTTGTATTATGTATTTATATTTTATATTATCCATCTTCTGTGTCCCTCAGTCCTATACACACATACCTATCTATTTTAAACCTTATATTTAAGACTTAAATATTTGCTCCACCTGTAACTGATTTTTTTTGTGTGATGTGAAAGTGGAATCCACTTTCATTTTTTCAATAAAAACTTGGAAAATACCAGTGATATCAACACTGTTAATGAGCTACTCATCTTTATCTGAGGGCTCTTCAAAGTCACCTTTGTCATAGGTGAGTAGTTCTTGTTTTACATGGCTTATGCATATGTAAAATTTAGTTAGGAGGATTTTGTTACCTGAAACAAGTCCCACTACCACGTGGTTAAATTCAGTTACTGTACTCCACTAATTGTAAATATGTTAATATGTTTACATAAAACACAAGATGCTGCCAGCATCTTAGGTCACAATTTATTACAAAAATAACAAATGCCTGTCCTGACCAGTGACCAAACACACTGCTTTTTCAAAGCCCATCTGTTGGTCACCACACTTCTATTATTAAGTATTTGGACAGACAGCAAAGTATGTAATTATATGGCCTTCTTGTTCACTGTGATAAGGGCATTGGACAATTTGTAATGATATCTAAATGAAAGATAAATTGCATCATAGAATGAAAATGATAATACAGGAAGTGAAGTTCCCATCTAACGTAAGTTGTACTGTAGAAGAAAATTATGACCTTGGAAATTTTTACCGTACTGTGGTTAGACAGCTAGAGGACCCAGTGAAAAATTTATACTATAAAGAAGGAAAGTAATCATGACAAAAGGATGAAAAGTGTTGATAACATTTGTAATTAAAGTATTCTCATTGAATTATATGAAACTGAAAATACAAAAGATCAGATGTTGAACGTTGATGCAAACTTAGAAAGAAGCTTAAGGCACAGAAAAGATGCTTACTCGGCATTGCAAGTTAGTTGACAAAAAAAGAGATAACACTGTTCAAATTACTATTAAGTGATTTTTTTTCCTCTTGTTTTTCCTTTATTCAAGAAATAATACCTTTTGATTTTCAGGAGGTCTAATGTTTTAAATGATTGTGTATCAAATATTAGTGCTATTTTTTATCATCACATACATGTTAATTAACAGCAGGAGAGTTCTTGATGTATTTACAAAAGTGTTCAATGGTCTTCAAGCAATTGGAATTTTCTACATTGATCATTATCATGGTTCACATGATTTCCACTTGTAGCTCTGTTAATGTTTCACACTAGCTGGGCAAAAAAATGACTGCCTGTGTCTAGGTTGTATAATGGCGTAGGTCAATTCCGAATCCTTTTCTCTGTTGTCTATTCTTACCCATGCCAGCACCAATTCTGCATTGCCATGATTACTATAGATTTATAATAAATTTTGATACTGGATACCTTGAGCCTTACTGTAACTCAAACATTCCTCTTATGTGCTTGAGCCTTTATCATGCACAAAAAAATGTTGCCATCAGCGTGTTGATTTTCTGGTAAAACATTCGGATGAACTTGGTTTTTAATTGCATTCAACTTTTCAAATAGTTCATGTGAAGCTGACATACATATATATATATATATATATATATATATATATATATATAATGTTTTCTAATTGTGAATATGGAGCAGTTTGTTTTCTATGATTGTTTTTCTGTCATTCTTTAAGTAATTGTTACATCAAGTATACCATATCTGTTTAAAGGTTTGTTTTTTGATTCTTACATTTTTACAGAAATTTGATATCATACCTTTCATTGGGTTATATTTTTAACTGGTCCTTATGATCAATAGAAGTGCACTGGATTTATATTAATATATATTATATAACCCTTTTATCTCTCTTATTGCACTAGT
Source organism: Dipodomys merriami (assembly GCF_024711535.1). Classification (NCBI taxonomy): domain Eukaryota; kingdom Metazoa; phylum Chordata; class Mammalia; order Rodentia; family Heteromyidae; genus Dipodomys; species Dipodomys merriami. The sequence continues at coordinate 29,497,066 of NW_027205603.1, forward strand.
CACCAATTCTTTTGGATTTTTAATTTAGTAAATAATATCATCTTTGATAATGACAATTCTGTTTATATTTTTCAATACATCACTTTTCTTTCCCCTTCTCTTCCTTTCTTTTCATTTTCCCATCTTCCTTCCTTCCTTCCTTCCTTCCTTCCTTCCTTCCTTCTTCTCTTTCCTCCTTCTTCTCTTCTCTTCTCTTTTATCTTTCACTTTCCCTCTTTCTCTCTTCCCCTTTGTTCCTTAGTTCATTTTCTTTTCTTTAATTACCCTGACAAGTACAATAAGCAGTGTTAACTTCTAAATGTTCACATTAAGAGTGCTGATTGATTGTGACTTCCATTATTGTTAAAACATATCAATCTTTTATACCTTAACATAGCTGAAGTGCTTTTATGTGAGCATGCATTTCTCTCTTGATTTTTTTCTCATGTGAATTTAGATAATTGTAATGACTTGATAGTGAATTTGTGTCCCTAGCAGGAAATCTTTTTCTCTCTTTTTACTACTCTGAGTAATTAGGTCATTCATTGATGCTTTCATTTCTCTACTGGTGTAATTAGATGCATAAACTTCTATTCCCAAATCAGCTGTCAAATGTACTTCAGAAAGAACATTTGGAGACCCCATGAATAAAATCACAAGTCTACTATGTTTTATACTAAAGACTTAAATTAATATTTTTGTCCATTTACATAGGTAATGGATGGTTTCTTGAGAGCATTGTTGTTAAGTCTGAAGAGGAAGAGAGCAGTCAAGAAGTGCTGTTTCTGTGCAACAGGTGTGATGTTATATTTATGCAAAATCATGCAGGATCATGTCCTTTCTGTCCTTCAACTCATATCCATTGTGTTTTCTCCCAGCTGCTGAGCTGTAGTTCATCCTACATTGCCTCCTCTCCTTAGAAAGCTGTCCTTATCAGCACTAGTCATTCCACTTTGTAGTAGTCAATATTTTTCTCTTCTAGAGTTAAGTTTGCAGAGATGGGAAGAAACCTGGATTGGAACTAGAAAACAGGCTTTTGATTCCAGATCTCATATACTTGTAAAGCCCCTTACTAGTTCTGAAAACTTGGACGTTACTCTCAATCTCACTGAGGTTCTATGTCTGTATGGGTAAAATGACAATAATGTCTATTTCTCTTAGTTTATTTGAATCAGTTAAATATAAATTTAGTTATGTGTGTGAATTCTAAACTCCTATTCATCGTAGTAAAATATAGATATGGTAAGAGAATTAAATTTCAAGGGTAGCTGTGTGCTTCCTGATCCTCACTTTTTAAAATTTTATGATAAGAACAATTAAATATTCTCTACATACTTTATAGAGTTGCCATGAATAGAATATCAAAGGTACCTTAAAATTAGAAATTTAAAAATTGATATCTGTACACTACCAATTGACCTAGAGATGTTCATCTACTCATTCAATCTCTGGGCAACTGTAACTGACCACCTATTCTATTCTATTCTATTCTATTCTATTCTATTCTATTCTATTCTATTCTATTCTATTCTATTCTATTCTATTCTATTCTATTCTATTCTATTCTATCATGAAGTGGAGTAGACAAGGGGGGTCCAACAATAAGGCAGTTCTAGCAGCCCCACAGGAAACCTAATCCATTACATGAGCACTAATGCTAGGACTCAGGACCATATTCCTCAAATGGAGAGAACTTGTGCATTGCATTGTATACATTACTTTATTCATTTGTTTATTTATATGAAGTTATTGTAAGATTGCTAGATGTCAGGTACTATCTCAAGTCCTGGATATATAGAGATTAAAATAATAATAAAGAGCCCCTTTGTCTTCAACCATTTCTTGCTTGATGAGAAGTTATAAGCTCTAAATGAAGCAGAAGAGATGGGTGTGCTGCTTACAGGTGGTTTGACATCACTGTCCCTTAACCTAGTGTACACTCTGCCAGAACTGCAGAGGGATATGTTACTTGACTGACTGGATTTTATTTTATTATTATTTTTGTTATTTTACTGGTTTTGGTTAAAAGAAATATCTATTCATTTGAAACTTAGTGAAGAATTACTATGAACAAAATTCACAAAATGTCTCTGATCTTCTATTCATTAAAATTCACATGCATCAGAGTAGTTATCACTAGTTATAAAATTAAAACTATGGGAAGAAACCTTTTTTTTTTCTCAAGAATCTCTTTTTTTATTAGTGAGAAATGGATGGAGCAAAGATTGACAGTTTTGGGGACTACCTTTGAATTACAATTCATTATCAACTACCTCTGAGCTTATTCTTATGTAAAATAGTAGTAATGATTTTTATTTTTCTAGGTTTTGTTTGAAGGTGTCAAAGCATGTGCATAATGTAGTTGCATAAATGTCTTCCAGTTATTATAGGCTCCAGGATGGTAAATGTCATTGTCATTAAAGCAATAGCAAAATAAAGAAAATTTTAGACAGAAGGCCACACATGCAAATGTTGGAAGAACATTCACCTTTGTTTATAAATTATAATATGTTAAGTATTTTTAATTCTCCAAAGAATTGATTTTTATTTTATTTTTTTAAATCTGGTGTCTTCACAACCCAATATGGTAGACATTGGCCACATACGGCTAATTAAACTTAAATTAATTAAAATCAAATTAAATTAAAAATCAGTTACTTGGTTGTACTAAGCTACATTTTAAATGATCAACATACACAGATGGTTGTTGACTACTATATTGGCCAGTATTCATACAACATTTGGTTCTATATCACTTCTAGTTATTTGGTATCATGTGAAGCTATGTTTAATATTATACAGTATAGGTTTTTTGCTTTGCATGTGAAAGTGACTATGAAATAATAAAAGAAATAAAAAAGATAGCTTATCCTTTCCATGTATGATACTTAACAAAATCAAGAATTAGTAAAGCAGTGATAAGAATCATATACTCATCATATCCAAAATTAAGGTGTACATGGATAGTTTACACTGGTAATACGAGCTACTCAGGAGGCTGAGATCTGAGGACCTCAATTCAGAGGTAACTCAAGTGGATAAATCCTCAAGACTCTTATCTCCAATTAAGCGGCAAAGAGCCAGAAGTGGAGGTAAGGCACAAGTATAGAGTACCAGCCTTAAGTGAAAAAGCTAAGCAAAATCATGAGGCCTTGAGTTCAAGCCCCAGTACTGAGTACAAAGAAAGAGAGAAGGGGAGAAGTAGGGAGACAGAGAGAGAGAGGGAGAGAATGAAGGAAGAAAGAAGGAAGGAAGGAAGGAAGGAAGGCAGGCAGGAAGGAAGGGAGGGAAGGAAGAAAGGAAGAGCCAAAATTAACGTCACTGGTAAGGCAAGGAAATAGAAGTACAAGATAGATGTAACCTATTCCTATATTTCAGAATAATTCAAAACATTGAGAATTAGATTTAATTAAAAATTAAGGTGTTTTACTGCATTCCATAATTAAATACCAGACCAAGACTATCAGTGCAGTTGTTCATGACAATATTTCTATCTTCTTGCTCATTGATTCTGAGGGCCTAGGGTTAGAGAAGTACAAAAAGAGGAATATGTTCTTGCTAGTCTCTCAGAGGTGGAAGAAACCAGAAGTAACATTTGGCTTCATGCCTTGACAAATGGGAAAACTGGTCCAGAAGAGTTTGGTGATGTATGGCTACCAGGTGAGCCAGCCAGGGAGCCAGATTTCCAAGTGCCTTGAAAAAGTGCACTTTAGAAAGTTTTAATTCAGAGTGTATCCATCAGTTGTTGCCATTATTCCACCATAGTTTTGTGAATTATCTTACTAGGAAGAGATTCCTTAAGAAAATGCTGGCTTTGCTCTAAAATTATTTTGTCTGAAAATTCTCCTTAGGTTTTGGAGACTTTAGAACACATGGATTTTCACTCTTTTCCCAGGATAGAGTATCAGCTATTTAAACTCAATTTCCCTTCTGATTATGAGCAAAGGAAGGTCTCAGAGAAATTCTTTATAACTTTATTATGAGTTTTTTTTTTAAACACAACAGAGGGATGTATTCTGTGGTGCATCATCATCTAAGTTTTGCTTGGCTTCTGTCAGCTAGAAGGAATGTTCGAAGATCCCTGAGCTCTTCCTCAGGAATTGGTTCCCTGCTAGACCCAGAATTCCACACAAGAACTCACTTGATCCTCCCACAAGCCTATGGTGGCTCTGTGGTACTTCTACTTCTCAGTCAAAGAAGTCCAGCAAAAATTGGAAAAGTTTCTTAGTAAAATATAATTGGTAGAGTCAGGATTCACATCAAAGCTTGTCCACCTCCTGAACTATGGGTCCCACATGAAAGCCTCAAGCTGTGGATCTTCTGAACTCATGCACTGTGTTTAATATGAATTGAAATGTGCGGCAAGGTACAAGATACACACCATATTTCAAAGATTAAAAAGTCATACTATTTTATATTGATTATGTGTTGGATTAATCTACTGGATTTATGAAAACAAATACTGAAAGGTGTGCCTTTCTTATCACTTTTTTCATGTCTTGCTTCATGATGTATTTCTCTAGAGTTTTAACAGACTTGGGTTAGCACTGAATATACACTGAGCAGTCACAGGACAGGAGAGGAATAAAATCTACTGCAAAGAACACATCAAATGAAAAATATTTACCAATGTGTGTATGTGTATGTATGCTAGTCCTGGGGCTTGAACTCAGGGCTTGGGCACTGTTCCTGAGCTTTTGTGTTCAAGGCTGGTACTCTAAAACTGGAGCCATAGCTCCACTTAGGGCTTTTTGGTAGTTAACTCGAGATAAGAGTCTCAGGACTTAATTAACTCTTGGGACTGGCTTCAAATTATGATCCTCAGATCTCAGTATTCTGTGTAGCTAGGATGATAGCTGAGCCACTGGTGCCAGTTCTAAGATATACTAAAATATATATTTGCAGTCTAGCAGAGGAATCTCCCAAACACTTCCAAATTCTTAAACTAAAGCAAGTTGACTTTGCCATGTAAGTACACAACAAGTATTTTCTGAAGTTAACTAATGATCATTTAATGTGACTTGAAGTCTTATTAAGTTTTTTAGTATTAGTCCAGGGGCTTGAACTCAGTGCCTGGGTGTTGAACCCTTAACTTTTTCATTCAAGGTCAATACTCTACCACTTGAGCTACACCTCCACTTCTGGCTTTTTCCTAGTTGATTGAAGATAAGAGTCTCATAGACTTTCCTGCCTGAATGATATTTCTTGACATTGAACTGGTGAACAGCAAATCTCCAATCTCAGTCTCTAGTAGCTAGGTTTACAGGCAAGAACCATGGGCAATTCAGCTTTAAATGCTTTTTTACAATTCTGAGCCTATCTCTGATGCCCCCTTTAATCATTTGCATATTTTATTTTTCTTTTTAATAATCACACTTTCAGTACTGTCTCTCTTTTGTTGTCTTCTCTTTCCATGACAGATGGCTAGATGAATATCAAGATGATGGCAAGACAGAGCGAGAGTTGATCCCAGAAAGGAGGCACAGTGCAGGTGGAGGATCAGGACCAACCACATGTTGAAGGGCTTGCTGGGATCTGTTGCTACACTGTGCTTCAAGTGCCTGTTGATCTAATTGCCACTATGTGTTTGCTCTTTGCTGAGATTGGAACCAACACTTGTGGACAATCAGTTCAGACTGGACAGATTCAGTATTTTGGAGAACTTCCATAATTTGGAGAATACCTGGAGACCATCAGCCAATACTTTCCTAAGATGAGTCTAGCATTCATTGGGTGTACCTGTTGCTGTTGCTCTCGTCCTCCCTTTCCTCTTCTTTCTTGTCTATCTTCCCCCTCTCCTCCTTCTTTCTTCTTTCAGAAAAATTAGACAGCTGCTAACTTTACTGAAGTGTTCAGATAGCCATTCCTTATGCAAAGTGAAAAAAGAGATACCTAATAACATTTAATACATGTACAATGCTTTAGTGTTGATGCATGTTAATTTCAAAGTATAACCTTAACCTTAGATGATGGCGTTGGTGGTAATATCAATAAGAAACTGTGGAAAGAAGCCAATCAAGTGGATTGTAAGTCAGGCTGTGACTCATGGGAGTGGATCCTCTGTGAGTTGATGAATGGGAGGGCCTTTGGCAGACAGTACGAGTGCCATGCAGGGAATGACTGTTGATGTAGATACCAGCATCTATTATCCATGTTTTCCCATGGGGTCTCAAATCGTTGGTAGTATGAGTATATAGGCAGCTTCCTGTAGTATTTCATATGAACATATTACCAGTCCAGAAGTGATTTCAGGAATTTTTTCATGTTGTTTTATTTATTTATGTTTGCCAGTACTGGAGCTTGAATGCAGAGGCCTCACTTGGCTACCTTGCTTGGTTTGGTGCTCTACCACTTGAGCCACAACTCTAGCCCTGTTTTTGCTGGTTATTTAGGAGAGGGAGTCTCGTGGACTTTTTTGCCTGCTCTGTCCTCAAACCACTATCCTCTGGATCTCAGTCTCCAGAATAGCCAAGATTACAGGAGTAAGCCACTGGTGCCAGATCAGAATGGCACTTGACATCAAAGTTTCCTGCATTTCAGTCGATTCTACCATCTCAAGGTAGATTGTCAACATTCAGAAAACTGAGACTTGGAAAGAGTAAGTGATTTCCCAGGCTAATGGGATGAAATAAGTAGAAGCACAAGAACCCAGTGGCCTTGAACCAGCCATTGCTCCACACCACTTCTCACTGGCACTGTCTTTTTTTTTTGGTCCAGTTGTGGGGCCTGAACTCTGGGCCTGGGCACTCTCCCTCAGCTCTTCAGCTCAAGGCTAGTGCTCTACCACTTGAGCCACAGCACCACTTCCGACTTTTTTCTTTTTGCTTATGTGGTGCTGAGGAATCGAACCCAGGGCCTCATGCATGCAAGGCAAGCACTTTACCACTGAGCCGCCTTCCCAGCCCTGGCACTTTCTTCTTCCTGTGCTGTCAACATCCCCTGACATCACCTAGATGGCCCAAGAGGCAAATCTCCCACAAAAACTGCCTTCATAATTTTTGTCATATGCAGTTACCAACGTATGCACTATTACACACTTACATTTTTGTTATTAAATTGTAGTTAAATCAGGTTCCATAAGGGTGGACAAGAGTTTCCTCATCCTAAACTATGTTAATAATATCCACAAAATCAATGATTTAACAGCTCATTAAATTTTTTCCTATAACATATTAAAATGAATCTATATCTAACAAAAATTTGAGGCTAAACATACTACATGTTCATTTTACCATTTGAAAAAGCCCTGAGAATATGTGTCTATCACTACATCCATGTCTATGTATGTGGATATATGAAAGATATGTATAGCTTGAGCCTAACATGTCCTAATAAGCAAGTTATATTCCAGTTATTACCATGGTTTACCTGGTACTAAAGATTACTCTTCTCTTGCAAAGTATGTATTTTACATCTAACAATAAATACACATCAAAATTACTTTCACAGTTTTGTCATTAATAGCTTGGTATAGTTTAGTAACTTGAATATTTCCCAATGCCCAAATGTTAAAGGCTTGGTCCTTGGTATGGCACTATTGGGAGGCAGTGGGAATAGTAAATGGTGGGACCTAATTGGAGGTTTTTATGTCAATGGAGGTGTGCACTTGAAGGGGATTATGGGATTGAATCTCTTCTTCATTTTGTGCCATTCACTGCCAGGCTGTGAGACAAACGTTTTTGTTCTACTACATGCTCCTTCTATGAAGGCACAAAACAACCAGGGTTAACAGCTCATGGACTAAAATCTGTAAAAATGTGAGCCAAAATAGACCTTTTCCAATTATAAGTAATTATTTCAAGTATTTGTTACAGTAACAGAAAGCTGACTAATACACACATTGTCCTACAGTAGCCAGAACACCATGTTAAAGATAAAGATAACTGGAATAGAGGAAACTTGGAGAATCAATTCTTATTCTTAAGGACACTTATTTTATAATACCTGGCATAAAGTAGATAGCAAATAAGCACACTTGTTTGTTTATCAGAAGTTAAGGATGCTAGACACAGAAACAGGTTCTGAAAACAAACCTGCAAACATCATTTTCTTGTCCTAAGAGGTGTAGATGTTCTGGGGAAGGCCTGGATGGAAAACACTTCAATGCAGAACAGTAGTGATCTCTATGAGATCGCAAACCCTTTGCAGGTAGAAGTAGCTCTGTGCTCCACTTTGAATACTTGGACGGTGGCACACTACCTGTGTGTATTAAATGCATGAATCATCTTTACAATACATCACACCCTTTTAGTAAGCAAAATATTGGATTATACCAAATATACTTTCTCTTGGGATAAGTACTCATAAAGAATTTCTCTTAGTGCTTCTATTTTCATAAACAATTTCCCTAATTAGTCTTTAATAGAAGACATGCAGTCAGAAAGCTCACTAATTCCCTGCATAGTTAGGTTCATCATTCAGTTATCAGAGATGATAATGCTTTTGAATAGTTACATTTTATGTTACTTCTAGTAACAGAGAAATGATGTAAAGTAGGCCTCCCACCACATCCAGGTATGTTGATTTTTTTTGCCCATATGGAGGCTTATTGTAACTTTCAGACAGTAAACAAAGCAAAGATCTCAAATTCAGAAATTAATCTTGGTCTCTACTATGTTCAGTCTGAAGCTGAAACATCAACTTCCTTGGACTTCTATTTGATGCCCCTATGCTAGTAGTTAGAGAGCATCAATTAAATTGATTATAGTGCTAAATTAAATGTAGCAATCTCATGATTATAAGATCAACATTAATATTTGCAAGCTCAACTATGGTGGTAAACACACCATAAACTAGGCCTTTTGCCCTGTTGGTTTGTTGGCTTAGAAAAGCTCTCCTTTTTGAGTAGAAAATTCTTGTTCATTTCTGAAGGCCAATCTTCAAGTTCTCCACCTGAGTCACAAATAAACCCTCCTCCCTCCATTCTGCTGCATTTACACATTGCCTGTCTGTCTGTCTTCCTTCTTAGTGTAATGGTCATTTTCATAATGGGTGTGTTTCTTATCTCATAAACTCTGAAATGTGGTCAATATTATTCCTTTCCTTTCCTTTCCTTTCCTTTCCTTTCCTTTCCTTTCCTTTCCTTTCCTTTCCTTTCCTTTCCTTTCCTTTCCTTTCCTTTCCTTTCCTTTCCTTTCCTTTCCTTTCCTTTCCTTTCCATTCCTTTCCATTCATTTCCTTTCCTTCTTTATTGTTGGTTGTGGGGCTTGAACTTTGGGCCTGGGTTCTGTCCCTTAGCTCTTCAGCTCAAGGTTAGCACTCTACTACTTGAGCCACAGTCCCACTTCTTGCTTTTTCTGCTTATGTGGTGCTAAGAAATTGAACCCAGGGCCTTGGGCATGTAAGGCAAACACTCTACCACTAAGCCACCTTCCCAGCCCCTACTTTTTTTATTTTCTATGCATCAACTTAATGACTGGTTCCAAATGTCTGTTACCTAGCCTGGTAGAAAACTCCTTTTTGTCATATTTAACACATGTTCCTTGACCAAGGGCAACAGAATCCTGGTGGCTTATCTTTTATGTGGAAAGGGAAGGAAATGCTCCTCTTCCTATGATCTAAGTTGCCCCTGCTGAATATGTTCTCTCTTCATCTCTAGGCCACTCACAAAGTCCTAGAGGGGATTTGGTGAGTACTTAGGTCCTTCCCTCTAGTCAGCCCTCTCCTCGAGGCCTTTGTTCCTGATTTTTGCATCTCCTCTGTATGGCCCCTTACACAAAAACAAGGAATCTCCCAGTACTCCACTGCTTTGTAGCCTACAGGCCTCTTCCTTTCTGGTAGATGGAAACCTCCTTTCCTTGTCTCATTGTCTCTCAGGTCCATTTTCCCTTTCTCTTCCTTCATCAGTACATGATGTTCTTTTATGTGTTTTGGTATGTTTTATGAAAAAACTAGTCTTTGTTTCCAATGGAAAATGATGATGGCAGAGTAAACATATTTTATGTAGTTTTCTTCCTCAAATTAACAAAACATGAAAATCATAGTTCCAATTTTTAATAAAAATTGTAAGTAGTGAATGCACACAATGCTCCAGTATTCAATGTTGCCTGCCAACAGTCTCTGTAGCATACAGAAGCTTTAGTGGCCAAGTGGTACATGTCTTAGAGATGACCACCAGAAGAAACTTCCAGAGAGAGTGGGGCCAACCAGGAAGGATGCCTGTAGATATAATTTGTATAGAATGGCGCTGGATGGGCTGTGGCCTGGGAGAACCTGAGTAGAAGGAGGAGATAAAGTAGGAATTGAGTTGAAGTGGGATGAGTTGAGGAGGTTGAAAAGGAATATCTCTTTTATTATGTCTGAGTCCCCACAAATAAACTTGCCAAAGGAAACAAACAGGCTACGGTAAATACGAAGCTAAAGTATCAATGAAAATGGAGAAACAGAACTAGCTATGGTAGTTCATACTTGTAATTCCAGCTACTTGGGAGACATGCATAGAAAGATTGTAGTCTGAAGACAGTCCTTGCAAAAGTACAAGACCCTATCTGAAAAAGAGCTAAACAAGAAAGGATTGAGATTGTTAGAGAAATGAGCTCCCTTCCCATAGCTTAGTCCACTCCTTCCCCTCTCCACAGTTTAGCATGCTCCCTTCCTAAGCAACACTTAGCAAAGGCAGTAAATAATCAGCCTCCAACCCCTTTTACCTTGGGATGGCACTTCTCTGGGGCAGCTACCACCGTATAAGGCAACAAGAGCCCCTTAGAGTGACCTTCAGGTCTGGGCAGCTGCAGGACCCCTTAGCTACTATTTGGACAGCAGCCATAAATCCTAGTCTGCCATGATGAAGCCCCTGGCCCTCATGTCCACACCAGCATCTCCACTCCCTAGCCCCTTCTAGACCCTCCGAAACTCCTAGGTTATATAGGTCACCTCAGACAATAGCCGGTGCTGCTTCTCGCTTCTCCCTTGTGAGAAGGGGTCTTGCCGGCCCCTTTCCTGGCAATATATCTTGCTTTCTTCTCTGAATCTGGATGTCTCTGTGGTTCTCTGGCAAAGTCAATTTACCCTATCAGAGATAGTGTCTGAAATAGTAGCACACTTGCCTAACAAGCATAAAGTCCTGAATTCAAAACCTCAAAACTACCAAAAATCTAAAATTAAGGAAGCATTAATAAGTATCATCAAAAATAACAAATAGCAAAGAGTAACAGGAGCTTCCTGATATTGCAGTTGTCAACAGAGATCATAAAATCATCAATAGTGCTGCATTAAACAATAAGCAAGAGGTTTAACAATATCTGCTAGTGTGGAAAACTATAAAATTAGCCTAGAAAACTGAAAAAAAAATCAAACATGCATATAAGACTCATGAAAAGTAAAAATCACAACGCTTAAAATTTCAGTCTAGTTATGCGTTTGTGTTTACCAGCAAGTTAAGCTTAGTGGAAAAGAGAACATGTTAATCAGAATATAGGTCAGATGGAATTTTCTAGAATGCAGTGGAAAAAGGGAAAAATAATAAATGCAAACAAGATCATGTCAAACATGATAAACCACAGCCATACAATGTGTCCATGTCCTTATTAAAGGAAGTTCCAAAACAAGCAGGAAGAATGTGATTCTAGAAGAAAAGACTGAGAAACAGAATGAATTATGACTCAGAAAGTGGAAAATATGACAGCAAATTTAAAATAACACTCACTGCATTGAAATAATAATCCTGAATTATATCTAAAATGAATTAAATTGGATGAGGGTCATTGGAGCTTTGTCTTTTTTTGTTAATGGTGAAAATACCGTACAGAGAGCTTACAATTACATGGGCAAGGTAATGAGTACATTTCTTATCAAGCATTGTTGCCTCCTCCTTTGTTTCCCCTTCCCATCCCTTCCCATCTCCCACCCCTCACCACTTCCCCCCCAGCCAAAGTTGTAAAGTTCGTTTTTTGACCTAACAACTTGTACATCTCATTGTTGCAATGGGTCCACCTGTATCCCTATTTAAACGAATTTTTTTTTTGGTTCCGGTCATGGGGCCTGAACTCTGGGCCTGGGCACTGTCCCTCAGCTCTTCAGCTCAAGGCTAGTGCTCTACCACTTGAGCCACAGCACCACTTCCGGCTTTTTTTCCTTTTTGCTTATGTGGTGCTGAGGAATCGAACCCAGGGCCTCATGTGTGCGAGGCAAGTGCTCTACCACTGAGCCACCTTCCCAGCCCCTTGTTTTTTGAAGTTTTGTCTTCTAAAGAAAACCAGTACATGACAAAAAAAAAAAGGTAGAAAAAGGAAGGAGGAGTGATTAAGTTAAATGTGTTAGAATTTCTTGTGTATTGTTACACTAAAAGTGTAACAATAGGATAACATTTCCAAACAAGTATAGTGAAATGGAAGTATTTAATTCACTACAAATATATAATTTTAAGTTAACATTATTTGTAATATAAACTCAAATGACAAGGAGTCAAAATAAACATGGAAGAAAATTTTAAGTACATATTTTCTCTTCTTAGTTGAGAGAATTTTTTTTAAAGGGTGTTAAAACGTTAAAACTGGGTGCTGGGAAGGTGGCTCAGTGGTACAATACTTGCCTCACACGCATGAGGCCCTGGGTTCGATACCTCAGCACCACATACACAGAAAAAGCCGGAAGTGGCGCTGTGGCTCAAATGGTAGAGCGGTAGCCTTGAGCTGAAGAGCTGAGGGACAGTGCCCAGGCCCTGTGTTCAAGCCCCAAAACTCACACACACACACACACACACACACACACACACACACACACACACACACACACACACACACACACACACACACACACACACAAATGTTAAAGGTAGAAGTAGTGTTGTGGCTCAAGTGGTAGCCTTGGCTGGGATAGCACCAGGCTGTGAGTTCAAGCCCCAAAACCAGCAAAAATAAATAAATAAATAAATATTTTTTGAAGTTTTCCTTGTTGAGATTCTTTATGTTTTAGAATGAGTCTCTATCTGTTTTAAGTTTGATTTGTGTGGATCTCTTGAGATAAAGTGTATGCTGGGACCCTAAATTTCTGTTCGATCAGAGACACCGAGGGAGTTTATCTGTACATGATTCATGTAACTATAACTCATCTGTATATCAATGATACAAAAACAATACAATACTCTCTCTCTCTCTCTCTCTCTCTCTCTCTCTCTCTCTCTCTCACACACACACACACACACACACACACACACACACACACACACACACACACACACACTAGCTTTTTTTTTTCTTTACCAGTACTGGGGCTTGAGCTCAGGGCCTGGGAATTGTCTCAGCTTTTTGGCTCAAAGCTTGTGGGTGTCCTATCACTTGAACCACAGTTCTACTCCTGGCATTTTGATAGTTAATTGGAGGTTAGAGTTGAATGGACTTTCTGCCCAGATTGGCTTCAAACCATGATCCTTAGATCTCACCCTTCTGAGTAGTTAGGATTACAGGGTGTGAACCCCTGGCACCCAGATCAATAACATAAAAGATTTAAATTGTACAATTAACAGATGACCTAATCGATATAAAATTCTATGTCGAACAAATACCAGGGTACATTTTATTTCTAGAATGTGAATGGGACATTACAAAATGTGAGGACATATTTGCCTATTGAATTCAATCAAAATTGAATGAACTATAGCTGCATCTATCATATGGTTATGTGTCATAAAAATAATGATATAAAAATAAATTGACATGAGTGTTAATTTTATAATTATTCTTTTGGCTGCTCATATAATTTTCTGATAAAATATACTTAATAGAGAATGTTGAAAGTGATGACACCGATCAAGCTGCACTGTTTTATAAACTGCTTTGTTAAATAACAACTCCTTTGCACAATTACTTAAAGATAATTTTTCTTTGTCGTGGGACTTCAACTCGGCCTGGGCACTTTCCTTCTGCTCTTCAACTCAAGCCAAATGCTCTACCACTTGAGCCACAGCACCACTTCCAGTTTTTTGGTACTTTATTTAAGAGTTTCATGGACTTCCCTGCCTGCTCTGCTTTGAACCACAATCCTCAGATCTCAGCCTCCTGAGTAGCTAGGATTACAGGAATGAGCCAACAGTGCCCAGCCCACAAGATAAATGTTTAAATAGAAATAAAAAAAGAAATTTACAGCTTGAACCATTTTTAGTTGTGCAATTCAGTAGCATTAGACACAGGCATGACCATCATTTTACCACAACGTTCTCATAGTTGCGAACAGAAGCTCTGTATCTGTCAAAGACCCCAATTCTTCCTTTCCTCCAGCCTTGGAAGGCTCTGACCTACTTTCCATCCGACCAATTTGTCTATTCTGGACATTTTGTATAAATGGAATCTTTCATTATTTTGTCTTTTTGGGTCGAGTTTTTTTTTTTTCATTAAAGGTAAACCCACACTGTAATGTGTCCCAGAATTTAATTCCTTTTTCATGCTGTGTAATAATCCATTGTGTTGTTAGACAACATTTAATTTATTATCATATATATTTTCTGTACTCCTTTGTCTTAATGTTATAGCTCACAAATAAAAATAAGAGAAATTAGTTTGAAAAAGAAAATAAGGAATACCAGTCATCTATGGCAATAAAGAGAGGGAATGAGGAAAACAGAAGACAAGAGTAGGAATAAATTTTTTTATCCTGTTTGTTTTGAATCACTGAATTTATCATGTATTTTGTAAGTAGACAGTCAATAAATATACAAATAGGTAAATGAAATAAGGGGCATGTCTTAATTACCAACATACACATGGACAGATTTCTGAAGAAGCTTGGATGATCATCCCCACCCAAATCGTACGGATCCAGCTTTATTTATCCTGGACTACCTGGAAGAAAAGAAAAAAAAGAAAGGGGGCAAATGGAAGAAGTAAAGAATTAATAGATTAGCTATGGTCTTGATCTATTTGTTGATTTCCCCTTCTTGACAGCAAATTCCTTGGGACCAGAAATATTCATCTTATATCTTTGTTTTCCCAAGCTCAGTGCCTGGGTTAGTATACACATAAAAATCATCATTTTGCTAGTAGAATTTAAACAGCTCTATGAGCAACAGAGAAACATAGGAAGGCCGAGAAAATGGGAATGTTTGGAGGAATTTATTGTCAAGAATGTAGGAATTGCTTTCTTTTCATCCCAACTCTTTTTGAGATTCTCTGGGCCTGAGAGGTATTCTTAGGAAAGAGATTTGAGAAGCCTCTTTTTTAGCTTAGTGTCACTTCCAGTTTATAGAATGGTAGAGGTTCCTCCGAATGATTTAGAAGGTAAGAAAATATATTATGAGACAATGATTCCAACAGTGGTGGTTCAAACATCAACAAGAGTATGTGGAAACTATCAAATTGGTTTGTAAGGCTCAATGTAATATGTTGGCCATTTACAACATAGAATCCATGTGAATGTAATCTGTCTCTGAAATCTGAAAACAATTTGTGGTGATAATAAACCACTGATGATTTCAATAAGCAGCATTTTATATGATCATATGTAAAATGATATTTATTGAAATAAACTTCAAGAAACAGAAACAAGAGATTCTATGTTATTTTTAATTTTTTCTCCTTTGTTGCTGTTTTTGCTTTCTGCACCTTTTGTCTTATATGTAAGTTTATCTGTTTGGGAGAGGGCAAGGTGAAGCACAGATATGGTGGGACAAAGGGTAAGTAAATGTAGCAGTGATACTCACTAGACACTATGTTGAAAATGAACTATTCAACTTGTGGGGGAAGGGAGTTATAGAGGAAAAACCTGGGGGAAAATGAGGGAAGAGGTGACACTGTTCAAAAAGGAATGTACTCATTAATTATCTGACTCATGGAACTGTGACTCCTCTGTACATCCTTACAATAAAAAACACAAATGACTACTGAGAAAAGGAGACTTTTAAAAAAATAAACTTAGAACTTAGCTAATTTCACAAACTTCCAGCTCTGTGCTATTTTGATGTTGGTCTTTCCATTTTATTGCTTATTTTTTGTTAGCTATTGGAGATGATATTTTCAACAATTAAATTGGTGATTATTGGAAATCAGATATAAGTATTATACAATCATTTGGGTATTTCACATTCATTTACATTTTCAGGAGATTAAAAAACACTTAAAAACCCTCCTTCTTCTTAATTTTAGTGGTATGAATAGTGGTGTGATATGTTACAAAATCCCAAAGGCTCAACCAGGTCTAATGGCCTCTAATTCTAGCTACTCAAAAGGTTGAGATCCAGAGGATCATAGATTGAAGTGAACCATAGTTGAAAAGTCCATGAGACTCCTTTTTGAAAATAACTGGCAAAAACAGACTGGAGGCATGGCTCAAGTATAGAGCACCATTCAACCAAGCAAGCCAAGCAAGTGTAAGGACTTGAATGGGCACTGTGTTTCAGCTTCCTTAATGCTCATGTTGCAAGAATATCCCCATTTTCCATAGGTGGAATCAGCTCTTCCTAATGTAGTAGACAGTATTCTTTCACCTCAGCTTCTTCTTGGCCTGGGATAAAGCTTAAAGTTGTTTTTGAAATTTGAAAGGCAAAGAGACTAAAAAATGCTATAGTAGTCTGATGTGTTTGGATATAGGTTGGGGTGTCTCCCAAAGATTTGCTGCTGAAGACTTCATTGTCAGTTTGGTGCTGGAAGCTGTAAGCAGTGAGGCCTGTTGTAATTCAATTATGGAGCTTGGAAGGGATTACCACTGATCCCCCTGAGTGGGTAATTCCCTGACAGTGAGTTATAAGCAGAGTGAACTTGGTCTCTGGATGTCTCTTCTGTGCACATGCCCATCATTACCATGTCATCTGGGTCTTTTTTAACAGAGGACAACCAGATGGATCCATGAATATTGAATTTTCAGCTAAATGATAAATTTATAAAATCCCTAGCCTCAGGTATTTGGTTACTTCAGTGTAAACTAGGCCAATATACAGCCTAACACTACCCCCTCACCCCCAGTCGCAGCTACTCTGCTAAGGTCTATGTGAGTTGTGTAATTTCTTCCCATTGCCCATCTGGCTCTTCATTCAGGAGCTGCTCCTCTGAATGTACCTTCCTAGTATTTCTTAGGATAGAAGCATCAGTTATTCATTTCTGTAACTAAAGAAATGAACTAATGATAAAAGCATCAGTTGTTCACTCATTCTTCATTCAAGGAACTAATTCAAATGCTTTATTGAGCCAGTGCCTGTGCTGTCTCCCTCCTCTTCCTCCCTCCTGCAGTTCTGTACATGGACTTCTCTCCCAGACCTTCATTGCGAATCCCCGGTCCCCCACTTCCTATCACCCCAACTTGGTATGTATGCTTTAAAATAGAAGTTCTTTTTTTCAAGTTTACAACTCTTTTTTTTTAATTGTGAAAATACCGTACAGAGGGGTTACATTTACATGGGCAAGGTAATGAGTACATTTCTTACCAAGCATTGTTGCCTCCTCCTTTGTTTTCCCTTCCCAACTCCTCCCATTTCCTACCCCCCACTCCTACCCTCCCCCCTCTCCCCCCTCCCCCCCAGCCAAAGTTGTAAAGTTCGTTTTTCGAAATAATGACTTGTACATCTCATTGTTGCAATGGGTCCACCTGTATCCCTATTTAAACCATTTGTTTTTTCCCTTCCCCTCCACAAATTATACCCAACATCAAATACAATGAAAGCAGGGGTTATACTGTGGAGGAGGGACATACAAAGCAACAAAGAAATTATCTTATAAATATGTTAGAAACTATTGCATGAAAGAAAAAAAAACATTTGAATACTTATTTTGGGGTTCATTTCACCTAACATCAACTTATCTGACCTTTTCTGCTTGTCTCAGACATATACTAGTTATTGCAAATAAGGGAAGCCATGAGACCTATATTTCTTTCGGCCTGGCTTACTTCACTTAATATAATTTTTTCCAAGTCTTTCCAGTGTCATTCTTTCTGATGGAGGCATAGAATTCCATTGTGTATATATAGCACATTTTCTTGATCTACTCATCTACTGAGGGGCATCTGGGTTGGTTCCATATCTTAGCTATGGTAAATTATGCTGCAATAAGCATAGTTATGCTGGTAGCTTTAGTATGGTCTTGTTTGTGATCATTTGGGTAAATGCCAAAAGGTTGGGTTCCTGGGTCATAGGGGAGCTCTATGTGGAGTCTTTTGAGGAATCTCCATACTACTTTCCAAAGTTGTTGAACAAGTTTACACTCCCACCAACACTGCAATAGGGTTCCCTTCTGTCCACATCCTCTCCAGCATCTGTTACTATTAGAGCTCTTGATTATAGCCCTTATAACTGGGGTGAGGTGGTATCTCGATGTTGTTTTGATTTGCATTTCTTTTATGGCTAGGGAAGTTGAGCATTCTTCATGTGTCTATTGGCCATCCTTCTTTCCTCTTCAGAGAACTTTCTCTTTAAGTCTTTAGCCCACTTATTTATTGGGTAGTTGTTTCTTTGAGGATTTGTTGTTGGGGGATTTGATTTTTTGAGTTCGAGGTATATTTTAGATATGAGACCCTTGTCTGTTGTATGGCTAGTGAAGATCTTCTCCCAATCCATGGGCTTTCTATTGATCTTGCTAGCTATGTCCTTTGCCATGCAAAAGATCTGCAATTTCATGCAAGCCCATTTGTCCAACCTTTCTTTGATTTGTTGTGTTTCTGGGTCTCTATTAAGAAAATTTGGGCCTGTGCCAAGGAGACCTAGGGTTTCTCCAATTCCACCCTGTAACGTTTTCAGAGTGTCTGCTTTGACTCCAAGGTCTTTGATCCATTTGGAGTTGATTCTGGTGCAGGGTGATATATAAGGATCTAGCTTTAGTTTTCTACAAGTAGTTAACCAATTTTGCCAGCACCATTTACTGAAGAGGCTGTCTTTTTTCCATTCTATAAAATAGAAGTTCTTAAATAATAGGGTTAATTCTTTTTTAGTTCCTTTTAAGGTATCCTGAAAATTATATGGAAATAAGGTTATCTAATGAAAAAAGCAAACGGTATTTATTGTGTATTTGCATATTACATAGCCAAGGAGTCAGCTAGCTTGCAGGGACTCAAAGGTAAGCAGAGAAGTTGGAAAGCCTTGCAGTGGGAAAAGGGATTCACCAGGTGTGCCTCAAGATGAGATCATCAGTTGGGGTAAGCTAGAGACAGCTGACTAGTGGCAGGATGGCCTATGGGAATGGTTAGGATGGATACTTGCTTTGTTCTGGTTACTAAGAGACTAAAAGCATAGGACCTGGCAATTAGTAATCCATTCTGTGACTTTTGGGGCCATTGTCACAGAGGATGTGTTTCAGCTTCCTGAACTGGGCTACAGAGGTCATGGACCAAACTGCTTTTGATATGTGTGGTTATTATTAATTTCATTATTAGTTTCTGTAACTGGTCCTGGGGCTTGAATTTGGGACCTGGATGCTGTCCCTGAGACTATTTTTTGCTCAAGGCTAGTGCTCTACTACTGGATCCATTGCTCCACTTCTGGTGTTTTGGTGAATAATTAGAGATAAGTACCTCACCATCTTTCTGCCAGGGCTGGCTTCAAACATCAATCCTTAGATGTGAGGTTCTTGTTTTTTTTTTTTTTTTGTCAGTTGTGGGTTTTGAACTTTGGGCCTGGGAGCTGTCCCTCAGCATTTCAGCTCAAGTCTAGCACTCTACTACTTGAGCCACAGCGCCACTTCTGTTTTTCTGGTGGTTAATTGGAGATAAGAGTCTCATGGACTTTCTTCCCCGGGCTGGCTTTGAACCACCGTCCTCAGAACTCAGCCTTGTGAGTAGCTAGGATTACAGGCATGAGCCACCAGCGCCCGGTTGATGCCAGGTTCTTGAGTAGCATGAACCACCAGCACTGGGTTCTATGTTGTTACTTTTTTGTTGAAATATAGTCTTAATCAGTACTTAGCTTAGGTTTTATTTATATTTAAACATTTTCTTTGCTCTTATTCACAAGATTTTCCTGTTGTTGTCAATGCAAAGAGGAAAAGTGCTTAGAAATAACTTTGTTTTTCCTCCAAAGCTACCTGTTGAAAATAAGAGTGTTAGTTTCTAAGAGCATGATAATTTTTGTTTTAACAAATGAAAACTCTTGTTTGATGTCTGCAGTCGCTAAATGCAAGTAATCAGGGGTTACACATGAAAAAGATTCTGAAATCCCTTTCAATCCTGTTTTCTGGTTATGAATATCTTTTTTTTTACTCCATGCTTTATTATTGTATAGCAGCTAAATACCTTTTAAAGTGAGCCTGCAAAAAGTCCATATAAGTTTTTTCCCCTATGTGTTTCTGATCAAGGTATTCTTTTCAAATGTGTGTGTGTACTTCAGAATAACCTAGAAAGATTATTTAAAACCCATGCCCTGTGTCCCACTGCAGAATTAGTGCACCAACCTTCGGAGACAGTCCAGAGTCCTTTGTAGGTTCACTAGTATAGAAGCATCCTGAGTGATTGTGACACAGCCTGGCAGGGTGGGCCCTAGGGCTTGCACTTGGCAACCACTGAAGTCAGAATTTCCCTGCTTCAGGCTGGGGACACTGACACTGTCACATCCTTCACTTCTTTCATAAATGTTGCATTCCTGGGTGCACTTGTGCTGTGTTTCTGACATTTGGAAATTGTGCAACATGTACAATTTCCCATTTATTCTCTGTGTGTATATACATTAAAAAAACTATACTATGTAAGGGAGGCAAGTTTAAAGAAAGTATAAAAGGACAGACTGTGTTACTTTTGTCTTTAAACACCATGACAAAATTTTCAAACCCAGAGCAAGTACAAAGAACACATTTTACAATGTTAGAAAGTTGAAGGAAGGGCAGTTTTGCAGAGCTTGGTTAATTGAATGAGAAGAGCCAGCTATCAGTTTAACCATATGGCTTGAAAATACCCCAGATATTGACACTGCCCCATTTCTTAGGAAATGGAAAGACTTGGAAAAAATTATATTAAGTGGAAGCAAGCCAGACTCAAAGAAACATAGGTCCCATGATTTCCCTTATCTGCAATAACTCGTATATGTCTAGGACAAGCAGAAGTGCTCAAAAGCTATGTATATATGACCTGTTGCTAAGCAAAATGAACCCCAAGGTAGGGGCACAAGAGGTTTTATCTTTGTTGCTGTTCTTTTTAATGTACTTATAACATACTATGTGATTTTTTTTGTTTCTTTGTATTCCCCCATGGTACAACCTGTGTTGTCACTGTATTTGATTCTGGGGTCCTGCATCTTGTATATACATTTTTCTAAGTTGGGAAGGGGAAGAGAAATAACAAAATGTTGAAATAAGGATACAGGATGACCCATTGTAACAATGAGATATACAAGACAGTATGTTGAAAATGAATTTTACAACTTTTCAGGGGTGGGGGTGGATAGAGGGGAGGGAGGAGTTGAGAGGTGGGAAGGAAAGGGATGGTAGGGGAAAAATAAAGAAGGGGGTAACAATGCTTAATAGGAAATGGACTCATTACTGTGCTCATGTAATTGTAACCCCACTGTACAATATCTTTACAACAAAAATATATATTAAGAAAAAATAAAACTCAGTACCTATTCTTTTTTTCTTTTTCTCTCCCTTCCTTCCTTCCTTCCCTTCCTTCCTTCCCTTCCTTCCTTCCTTCCCTTCCTTCCTTCCTTCCTTCCTTCCTTCCTTCCTTCCTTCCTTCCTTCCTTCCTTCCTTCCTTCCTTTCTTCCTTCCTTTCTTCCTTCCTTTCTCTCTTCCTTTCTCTCTTCCTTTCTCTCTTTCTTTCTCTCTTTCTTTCTCTCTTTCTTTCTCTCTTTCTTTCTCTCTTTCTTTCTTTCCTTTTGTTGCCGGTCATGGGGCTTGAACTCTGGGCCTGGGCACTGTCCCTCAGCTCTTCAGCTCAAGGCTAGTGCTCTACCACTTGAGCCACAGTGTCACTTCACTTCCGGTTTTCTGAGAGATTTATTGGAGATAAGAGTCTCATGGACTTTCCTACCCAGGCTGGCTTTGAACCATGGTCCTCAGATCTCAGCCTCCTGAGTAGGTAGGATTACAAGCATGAGCCACCGTTGCCCAGCTTCAGTACCTGTTCTTTCAAATGAAAAAGAAAAATACCCCAAATAAGCCAGGTGCCAGTGGGTTACACCTATGATCATAGATATTTAGGAAGCTAAAATCTTAGGATTGTGGTTCAAAGGCAATTCAGATAGGAAAATCCGTGAGACTCTTACCTCCAGTTAACCACCAACAAGCGGGAAGTGGAGTTATGGCTAAAATGGTAGGCTGCTAGCTTTGAAAAAAAAAAAACTTCAGGGGCACTACCCAGGCCCTGAGTTCAAACCCAAGGACCATGCGTGCACACGCACAGACACAGACACACACACACACAGACACACACACACACACACACACACACACACACACACACACTCATGAAGCCTTTAACATAACTAATGAAAACCAATCACATTAGTTCATGTTAATAAAAAAAGTATAAGACAGAGAAGAATACAATTGCTTTAACCCATCAGCACACTAAAACAATAAAATAATTGAAAGTGAGTCATTGGTGCCTTGCTATGGTAATGCAATATCTATCTATCTATCTATCTATCTATCTATCTATCTATCTATCTATCTATCTATCTATCTATCTATCTATCTATCATACACACATAAATATATACTATCATATTTAGTTCACATATGTCATATATATGTATATATATATATATTTATATATATAAATCTTTAATTGTGAAAGGAGTTACCATTCAACATATCAGTTTCTTTTCTTTTTTTCTGTTGGTCATGGGCCTAGGTGCTATCCTTGAGCTGTTTTGCTCAAAGCTAGTTCTTTACCTCTTTAAGCCAAAGTGCCATTTCCAGTTTTCTGGTAGTCAACTGGAGATAAGAGTCTCATGGACTTTCTTGCCTGGGTTGGCTTTGAATCATGATCCTCAGATCTCAGCCTCCTGAGTAGCTAGGATTACAGGTGTGAGCCACCAGTACACCCTAACATATCAGTTTCTTAAGATAGCATTTTGGAGTCATAGATGACAAAGAATGGTGTTACAGTTTTTAATTGTCAATTTTACTGGCAATTAAAAATTTCTGTATTTATAGTGCGCAATGTGATATTCTGATATGTGTATCTATTTTGAGTTTTACAGATCACAATCATCTTAGTAATTAGTAAATATCTTTTTACTTTTATTACCTACTCAAATGTGTGATGTGATAGCCAGTTATGTTACATTGATTATGCATTTTAATTAAAACATTTTCCTGTAAATACTGAAACTCTAGTCTCTATGTGGCCAAGCAGATGCTATGGGACAGTAAGAGCAATGGCTAGGGTATGATTTTGAGACTGATCACCTACCTGTAGATGATAAGTCCCACTGACTCTTTAGAAGAGTTACTGCCCTATCCTATATTTTGTGCATCAGGTCCCTTCCTGATAGGTTGCTTTTCTTCAATATAATGAATTGGACAATTGACATCATGAAATTCATTGAATACATATGCATTTTATCACCTTATACACCATTTACAGAATTTCATTCTTTCAGAAGATTGAAATCAGTTTATTTCTTTTGTAAGAACATACATGATTTATAACGTTTCTTCCAAAGTGGTATATTATTCAGCTTTCTATTACTATAATAAAATACCCAAGAGAATCAGCTTATAAAAAGGAAAACATTATGGTTCACAGTTTTGGAGGTTTCAGTTTGTTGTAGGCTGAATCCATTGTGTTTGGGCCTTTGTGAGGCAGTCTATCCCTGGCAGGAACCCAAGGAGGGAGAGAGCATCTCGCCTCATGCAAGCCAGGAAGCAAAGAGAGAAGAAGAGGAGTAACCAGCACCTTGACATCTCCACTGAGCCCATTTTCCAGCATGACCAAAGACTTACCATTTTTCCTTTACTTAGGCCCTACCTCCTAAAATTTCCATCCCCACTCTCAATACCATTATGGTTGGAGACATTCCAGATCATTCCAAATCTATGCTATGGCAAACAAATGTTAGTTACATGTGTAGATTCATTTGCTTGCTTGTTTCTTTCACTCACTCAGGACATTTGGGGCATCTGCAGAAGAATATGCTTGTTTTGGTAAGTTTTTTATTTTCTGAACTTCAAAATGTTGTACAGAAAGGTTACATTTTAACATGTGCATCTAAATGTCCAGTGCTTCTTGGTCAGAGTCTCTAGTACCAAAGTTTGAAGTCAAGGCCTCAACCTTGTTCAGCTTGTTTACTCAGCTTGTGCTCTACCACCTTCATTTTAGATGCTTTATGGAAAGTGGAAGATTTTTCTGACCAGGCTGCCTTTGAACCTCTAAATCTCAGCCTCCTGAAAAACTAGGTGCCTGACTCAATTTCCTTTGTTGATCTAGGCTGTCCAGTGCTACAGGTAGAAGCTTGATCGACAGAATATTCACATATTCAAAGGTTCTTGTAGCTTCAATCATGGGAAATAAATTCTAAACACTGTAAATACAGAGTTAAATAAATGTATAAATATTCTCCCAGTCTATTCTCTTTGGGACACACTGCCTTCATTTTATGTTATCTTTACTACAACATGTCAGGTGCTTCAGAAGTGCACATGCTTGCAGGGAGAGCGATGGCCTGTGAATTTCCTGATCACACATCTGAATACCCACAGTTCTGCTCCACTGGTGGCGGGGAGGGGCTCACCCTTAAGGTGCTCAGCCTCTGCCAAACGCACTTTGTGAATGGCCCTGGATTCCATCTCCCCTGAAGTAATGGTGATTTAAATCTGGAGTTTGCACACTATAACCTGAGAGCCGAAGTTGGCTTGAAGCCTATTTTGTGTGTAAAGATGGTTCTTAGCTTTTCTAAAGAGTTGCAAGATGAACAAATGAACCAGAATGAAGAATATGTGACAGAGACCATATGTGGCTTGCAAAGTCTAAAATATTTACTTTGTATCCTGTTATAGACCAACACTTGCCAACTGCTATTTAAAGTTTCTAGAACAAGTTAAAACCACTATATTATTTTGATTTAGTATACTCTAAAAATACAATTAGGCAACACATAATGATGTTTTTGCCAGTGACAGGCCATGTAGGTGATGGCGGCCCCATAAGATTGTAGCAGAGCTAAAAAAATTCCTTTTGTCTAGTGACATTGTCACCCCCAACTGTTAAAGCACACTGAAATACTTGGTTAAAACAAACCTTCTGAAAGCCAGTACTAAAAAATCCAGCATACACACACAATTACATATAGTGCAGAGCACTGAATAATGAACAATTATGTTGCTAGTTTATGCATATGCCGCACTAACCATTTCTTCATTATTTCAGAGTATTTACCACTTACTTATTATAAAACACCATACCATGCTTAGCCAGCAGTAGCTTTGTGCATATGTGCTTTTTTTGTGGCATCACTTGTGTTTTTTCTGGTCCTGGGATGTGAACTCAGGGCCTGGCTACTATCCCTGAACTTCTTTTTCTAAAGGCTAATGTTCTACCACTTGAGCCACAGCTCCACGTCTGGCTTTTTTTTTGGTAGTTTATTGGAGATAACCCGGAGTGGCTTTGAACTTCAGTCCACAGATCTCAGCCTCCTGTGTAGCTAGGATTACAGGCATGAGCCAGAGATGCCTGGCTTTGTTTGGCTCAGTCTCAAACTGTTTTTTCATCATGTCCTTCGCAGCACTAAACAATATTGTATCCCCCCCCTCACAATACGTATAAATGTAATCTAGCTATTATCTATCTATCTATCTATCTATCTATCTATCTATCTATCTATCTATCTATCTATCATCTATCTATCTATCTATCTATCTATCTATCTATCTATCTATCTATCTATCTATCTATCTATCTATCTATCTATCTATCTATCTATCTATCTATCTATCTATCTATCTATCCACCTACCTACCTACCACACCATATATTCTAGGAGTATAGGAGACAACCCATATACTTTTTAAAAACGTAGATTCTATGATACTCTGTCAGAGCAATTAAAATGTTTCATAACATCTACCTAACAACTTGTCTACACTTTTTAAAGATGCATGATTGTAGTTTTATAATAAATATGGAGAGGGTTAGGTCTGGTGATACAGGCCTCTGGTCTTATCAAGTGGCATAGAAGGATTTTTGTCTGAGTTTGGCCCAAGGGAAAACATGATACTATATTTGAAAAACAAACCAAAACCAAAAATGTGTTGGGAGCAGTAATCATTGTGTTACAGTGTTCACCTAGCAAGCATAAGGCCTTGGGAATTCAAACCTAGTACCACAAATACCTCCATTGCAAGGAGGCATTGCAATACAACAGAACAAGCAGGAGTTCCATGGGCAGCTATACCCCGAGTCCTGGCATCAACTTGCTAGGTGCCTTAGACCAGGAATGTCACATATCTGAGTTGAAACCAAACATAATTCTGCCCAATTGTTCTCCCTTTGTAGCACATAATGGGGGGGGGGGGAGAGACAGAGACAGAGAGACAGAGAGAGACAGAGACAGACAGAGACGGAGACAGACAGAGAACATATATATTGCTCTTAATTCCTTTTGAAATCCCTGATCTACATTTAACACACACATTTGTCTGAATATGACACAGTGTCAATGATAAGAATTCCAGGGCATTTTTGACCTACTACTCCAAATGGAGGAGGAATGTACAAATATTCTGTGACTTTTGGGAATTAACATATATGTGGGTGGTTTTTTTCTTTTCAGAATTTTTTGCTTCATTTTAGTATTTGTAAATCTCCTGTAGGGATACATCAGCAAGCAGTCTTCTTCAAACATTCCAGATTATTCAAATTTACTAATTATATCCCTTTGCTAAATATGTTTAATTACAATGGCATTAAATTAATCAAGTGGTAAGAAGGTTGAAATGGGGAAATACCTTCTCTGTTCATATCCTCAAATTTGTTTCTTTTCAAAGGCTGCATTTTCAGGCAACGCATGTTCCAGCCTTTCCACTATGAGTGACTTCTAATGACAAGAGCCTCCTTTTTGTTACCACAGGGACAGCTTCTCCAAACCCTACAGACTACGACCATATTGAAGCCGGCTGTTGTGTATCTGGCAGAAGCATCAGGGAGTTTTGAAACAAATATGGGAAATCTGCAGCAAGTGTGATAAATCAGGAATTAAAATGAGAGTTGATGGGCAAAATCTATAGTAGGGATAAAGGCAAATAGAGCCAAGCAATGCATGATTAATTTTAAAAGTAAGAGGGGACAGAACATTCAATTCAGTAAAAGAACAGGGAACTTCTAAGCTCCCCGACACTGGACAGACCGTGCGGTAGATCCAGGGGCTAGTCAATTGTTCCTGTGGCCATGATGAACAAACAAGGCAGGATTAGATCTAGCACAAGAAAAATTAGAAATACAATTTAAGGAATGTTACATGAAAAGCCTGTTGGAAAGTCTGTCACTGTAAACTATGTCTTTGTACTCTGTGAGGGGGTGTAGCTCAAGTGTTCTTTTCAGTTAACTTCAAAAATTACTGTGCATTTTTAAAAGATGGTTTGAGCAGTTTGGACAGTGGTGTCTGACACTTATAATTCATTGTTTTCCAAAGCAAGATTTCTTTTTTTGTGTGTTTTTTTTTATTGTAAAAATGCTGTACAGAGAGGTTACAGTTACATGAGCGGTTACCCACATATATGTTAATTCTCAAAATTCACAGAATATTTGTACATTCCTCCTCCATTTGGAGTAGTAGGTCAAAAATGCCCTGGAATTCTTATCATTGACACTGTGTCATATTCAGACAAATGTGTGTGTTAAATGTAGATCAGGGATTTCAAAAGGAATTAAGAGCATTGAACATTGTTGCCCCTTCCTTTGTTTTCCCCCTACCATCCCTTCCCTCCTACCTCCACAACTACTCCCGCCCCTCTGCCGAAGTTGTAAAGTTCATTTTCAACATAGTGTTTTGTGCATCTCATTGTTACAATGGGTCAACCTATATCCTTATTGAAGCATTTTGTTTTTTCCCTTCCCCTCCCCGAATTAGAAGGGGAAACAAAGAGGAGGCAACAATGCTTGATAAGAAATGTACTCGTTATCTTGACTATGTAATTGTAACTCCTCTGTATGGTATTCTCACAATAAAAAAAACAACAACAAGATTTGCCAACTCAAAGAGAGAGAGAAAAAAAGAAAGACATTCATAATGGATAATTAAAATTGAGATGAATCAAAAAAAAAAAAAAGAAAAAGGTGTATATACAAGATGCAGGGCACCGACATCAAATACAGTGAAAACAAGGGTTATACTGTGGGGGAGAAACATACAAAGTAATAAAAAAAAAATCACATGGTACATTACAAATACATTAGAAACAATAGCAAGAAAGAAAAAAGATATTTGTGTCCCTATCTTGGAGTTCATTTCACTTAGCATCCTCTTATATGACATATGTACATAGCTTTTGGCCTTTTCTCCTTGCACTACACATTATTGCAAATAAGGGAAACCATGGAACCTATGTTTCTTTGGGCCTGGTTTACTTCACTTAATATAATTTTTTCCCAAGTCTATCCATTTCCTAACAAAAAAAGCAAGATTTTTTTAAGGTAGAATTTATCGAAAAAAATTTAAGTATGTAATTTACTGAGTTTTCAAATCATTTAGCTGTATAAGCACCATCACAATGAAGATGTAGAATATTTATATCACCCCCAAATTTCTGTGTCCATCTGTTCCCAATTGCAAGCTTTTGGTAGCCATTGTTTTATTCCTGACCCTGTACTTGTGCCTTTTTATGATTAGCTTATCAATGGAATGTACAGTGTGGAGATTTTTGTATCTCTATTCTTTCATTTAAAATAATGCTTGTGAGATTTGTTTATATTGTCTCATATGTTAATGGTTATTTCTTTTGTTGTTATGTATAGTTTGCTATTGTATAGATACACTTTATTTTTTTGTTTATCAGTTGGTGGACATTTTAGCTTTTTCTTTTAATTATTAATAAAGCTGCTGTGAACATTTGTGTACAAGTCTTTCTGTGGACATCTGCCTCATTTCTCTTAGGTATTTTTCTATGAATGGGAATGGCATACTTTATAAGAGATTGCAAAGTTGGTTTCAAATGTAGCTATGCCATTGTGTATTTTTATCAACCATGAATGAGAGTTCTAGTTACTCTACCTTCTTGCCCACACATGCTACTGTTAATTTTCAAATTTTAAATAATCTACTGTAGAGTGGTATTTTACTGATGTTTTAATTTTCATTTCCCTACTGGCTAATGGTACTTTTTTTTGGGGGGGGTCCAGTCGTGGGGCCTGAACTCTGGGCCTGGGCGCTGTCCCTCAGCTCTTCAGCTCGAGGCTAGCGCTCTACCACTTGAGCCACAGCGCCACTTCTGGCTTTTTTCTTTTTGCTTATGTGGTGCTGAGGAATCGAACCCAGGGCCTCATGCATGCAAGGCAAGCGCTCTACCACTGAACCACCTTCCCAGCCCCATGATACTTTTTTAAATGTTCTTTTATTGTGAAAATAGTGTACAAAGGGGTCATAGTTACATGAGCATGGAAATGAGCATTGTTAACTCCTCCTTTGTTTTTCCCCTACCATTCCTTCCCTCCCCACCTCCTTAATTCCTCCCTTCCCTCCCAAAGTTATAAAGTTCGTTTTCAACATAGTGTCTCATTATTACAATGGATCAACCTGTATCTTTATTTCAGCATTTTGTTATTTCCCTTCCCCTCCCCAAATTAGAAAATTGTATATACAAGATGCAGGGCACCGGAATCAAATACAGTAAAAACCGGGGTTATACCATGGAGGAAGAACAACAATTTGTGTCTCTATCTTGGAGTTCATTTCACTTAACATCATCTTCTATGGTCATATGTACATAGCTTTTGACCTTTTCTGCTTATACTCAACTTATATTAGTTATTGCAAATAAGGGAAATCGTAGGACCTATGTTTCTTTGGGCCTGGCTTACTTCACGAAATTGCAGTTTCTGCATGGCAAAGGACATAGCTAGCAAGATCAATAGAACATTCACGAAATGGGAGAAAATCTTCACTAGCGATATAACAGACAAGGGTCTCATATCTAAAATGTACCTGGAACTCGAAAAATTAAATTCCCCAACAACAAATCCTCAAAGAAGCAACTGCCCGAGAAATAAATGGGCTAAAGACTTAAAGAGAAACTTCTCTGAACAGGAAATAAGAATGACCAATAGACACATGAAGAAATGCTCAACCTCTCTAGCCATACAACAGTGAGATACCACCTCACCCCAGCTAGAATGGCTAGAATCAAGAAATCTAATAACAACAGATGCTGGAGGGGATGTGGCCAAAAGGGAACCTTACTGCATTGTTGATGAGAATGCAAACTTGTTCAATCACTTTGGAAACAGTATATGGAGGTTCCTCAAAAGACTCCACACAGAGCTCCCCTATGACCCAGCAATCCCACTTTTGGGCATTTACCCAAATTATCTATCTATACAAATTCTATGCCTCCATCAGAAAGAATGGCATTGCCCCATCTTTTAGGAAATGGAAAAACTTGGAAAAAATTATAAAGATACTTATTATCTTTCAAATATTTATTTTTCATGTGCATCTCTCCTTGGATCCTATATCTGTGCAAATATCATTCCTATTTTTTTCATTAGGTTAAGATTAATTTTCAAATATCTTTTCTTGTTTTTCAAATATTGATCAAGAAGAGGATATTATTTTTGCTCTACATCTCACATTTCTTGAGAGGTTAAACTAAGGGATTTTCTTTCCTCTAGCCCTTTCCCACTTATTAAGTAATGATGAGGAATCCTGGGGAGTTTAAATGGAAATATGAGACAGGATATCCCCAGTCACACTGTGTCCTGAGAAGCTACTTTGGTATCATCTGTTCTTCACTTAGTCAATCTCCATGGGTGGAGGATAACACCACCAATTAGTGGGTAACAGGAGAAGAAAATGACCTTCCTGCTCCTAGTTAGTAGGTCTGGTTTATGAGCAGGTGGTCCTTCTGCTTTTCTCAATCACCACTCTCATCCCTTGCTCTCACAGCTCATGAAAGAGAGCTACAGTAAGAGATTAGCACTCAGTTAGCTCACAAGTATACACTGGAGACCCAGTGTGCCCATGGGTGAGATGCTGGCTGACATCTTACTCTGTGTGAGACGTTGTGTGCCCATTGGTGAGATGCGGACTGACAACTCACTCTGACATCAGTCCTAAGGCATGCACTCCATTCAGCCTCACCAATGATAAGGCTCATACATTTATCTTCATCTGCTGCTTATGTCTTTTTCTCAATGTACTTGGCGGGCACTGGGAACAGGGAGGGAAATTACAATTGGCTCCAGATAATTTCCAAACAAGGTTTGGAATTCATGTGCTACTGTTAGGGAGCCATCCACATCCCTGCTGCCACTCATTCTGTAGACATTGGCCAACTACTTAGCATGTACAGGCATGGAATGCCTCAGAGCTTTGCCGGTTTCCGTGCTGGCACTTGGAAGATTCAAAAGTAGTCAGATGCGAAAGAAGGAGGAAATATCTATATTATAGATTTCCCCAAATTCAGCTTTTTGTATGTTGCATCTATTTCCTTAATGCTGCCTTGGAGTAAAAATAGATTTTATTTAGTCTCACTTCTCTTTAATGCTTAGTTCATGCTACTCCTCAAAGGATATCCTTTAGTAAACAGCAACTCAAGCTGCCCAAATGTAAGGATATTTGTACCTAGAATATTTCACAGGTTTGTGTTGGCAAACATTTTTGCTATTGCATTTTGAGGTCTTTAGAAGCCAACCTTTCCTATTTAGTATGTGACAGTTAATTGTTTTTGACACTGCAGTTATGCAAGCCTTTTAAACAACTGGGTTTTAAGTGGCCTTTTACAATTAGAAATTAAATATATTTTAAATGTATTAACTGAACATTTAAGTTTAAAAGTTACTCTGGTGTCCATTTACATTTTTGATATGAATATGTCTCCCTTTCATTTTTCTCCAGGAAATGAGAATGATATAACATAATGCCTCAAAGCCCTTAATAGTGACAAACATAAACATCTGACCTGTCAAGCAGAGAATGGGATGGTCAAGTTAGGATAGTTTAAAAATGTACAGAAGCTGAAGAGAGAAGATATGAAAACAAGAAGATAGGTTGTTATAATTCAAAAGGAATTACATCATTATCATCACCTTCTCCATCATCAACAACATTTCACCACCATCAATCTACTATCACAATTACTATCTCAACATCATGATCACCATCACCACCATCATTATCACCATCACCACCCTCATCACCTTCATTATTATTATCACCACTACTATCATTACCAGCCTCACCATCATCACCTCCATCACCATCATTACCATTGTTATCATCATTATCACTATCACCAATGCTACCTTCACCATCATCACAATCCCCCTCCTCATCACCACCATCATCACCACCTTAACCACAGTCACCACCATAATTTCCATCACCATCACCATCATCACCATTTCACCATCATCATCACATAGCACAAAGTATTCTAGAAGCTACCAGCTACTGCTTGTGTGTTTTCTTGTGGGCACCCAACAGAAAGAGTTCCTAAGAAGGGACCTGGAGCTCTTTAGATTCAAATACCTAGGGTGTCTCCTATGGACTTTAAAACAAAATCTTTCCAGCCCTCTCTCTCTGTGTTTTAATTTGGAACACATTAGATGGGCTACTTTTCAGGGTAAATCGTCAACATCATAGCATTTACTGAGCTCTGACTCAGATCTTGACAGCATCCGCTTAGACCTGCTCCTGTGGGTCTTTCCACCCCTCCACATTCTTAATCTAACCCCTGCCAGCTCTAGAGACACTTATACAGAAGGGATTTCTTTGGCTGCTTTTAGTGGCCCCTTTCTTCCTCCACCAAGACCCTCCTTTCTTTGTAGAATGTATCCTCCAAGATAGTCTGCATTGGCTCGTGATTTGTTTACTGTTTCCCTTTCCTACTCCTAGTATAACAAAACTTGGCTTTCCTAAGAGTCATCATGCCATTCCATTCAGAGCAGAGTCCCCAAGGCCAAGATGCCTGTCTGCACAGAGTGAGGGCTCATAATTACAAGAAAGGATAAAATATGAGTTGATTGCTAATTGGCACACCAGATCACTGATGTTTATTCATCAGCAATATCTTTAGTTTTAAGTGGCAGATATTTTTACACGGAGTCTAATAGTTTGTATAATAACCTTGTTAAGTAACAAGCTGGTACTTAGGGCACATCCCAAATCTCCACCAATGTGGCTACCATTGAAGGCTATCATTCTTTGCTGAGACAGCTAAAGCTAGTTTACTTTTTCAATTTTCAATTGATAGTATAAAGGTGATGCACAGAGGGGTTACAGTTACATACATCAGTAAAAGAGTACACTTCTTTTTGGACAATGTCACCCTTTCCCTCACTCTGTCACAGTTTTTCCCTCTGATACACACTTACAAGTGCAAGTACATTTCCAACATAGTATATAGTGAGTACCACTGCTGCATTTGTCTACCCTTTGTCCCTCCATTTCTATCCCTCCTCTTATACTCCCAAGATATATAAATGAACAAACAGAATAAAAAGGAAAGAAAAGCAGCAAAAAAGAAAAAAACCCTCTTATTTCTATTTCCTGGAGTTCATTTTGATAAATGGTATTTTATATAAGCAGATGCAAGCATTATGCCTTTCTGTTCCTCTCCTAAGAGTATTCTGCTTTGTTCTCACTGTGTATGAATACCTAGAGACCTATATCAGTTATGTTCTGGTGTATTTTAGATCTAGCTTCTGCATATGAGAGAAAACATGTACCAGTTGTCTCTCTGAGCTTGGCTTATTTCATTTAACATGATTTGCTCTAAGTCTATCCATTTCCCTGCAAATGATATATTATTCTTTCTAATAGATGTATAAAAGTCCATTGTGTATGTCTGGGAAGGTGGCTCAGTGGTAGAGTGCTTGCCTAGCGTGCATGAGGCCCTGGGTTTGATTCCTTAGCACCATATATGCACAAAAAGCTGGAAGTGACGCTATGGCCCAAGTGGTAGAGCTCTAGCCTTGAGCTGAAGAGCTGAGGGACAGCACCCAGGACCAGAGTTCAGGCTCCACAACTGACCCCCAAAAAAATTCCATGTGTTTAAGTACACATTTTTTGGATCCATGCATCTATTTTAGGACATCTGAGTTGTTTTCACAACTTGGCTATTGTGAGTAATGCATCAGTGAACATGAATGTGCAAATGCCTTTATAGTGGCTGGCTTGTCATGTTCTGGGTAGATGCCCAAGAGTGGTATGGAAGGTGGTAGGGAAGATCTATGTTTAGTTTCTGTTTTTTTTTGTGTGTGTGTGAAAATACCATACAGAGGGGTTACAATTACCTGAGCAAGGTAATGAGTACATTTCTTATCAAGCCTCCTCCTTTGTTGCCCCTTCCCATTCCTTCCCATTTCCCCCCCTCCCTGCCAAAGTTGTAAAGTTCATTTTTTGACATAACGTATTGTATATCTCATTGTTGCAAGAAGGAAAGAATCTGCAGAATGCTGTCCAGAGGGTTATATTAATTTACATTCCCACCAACAGAGCAGTAGGATTCCTTTTCCCCCATATCCCTTCCAACAGGGATTAATGTTGCTAAAATTCACAATGTTGGCTAATCTAACTGGGGTGAGATAGAATCTCAGAGTTGTTTTGATTTGCGTTTCCTCTATGGTCAAGGATTATAAGCATTTCATCATGTGTTTCCTTGCCATTCTTACCTCTCTTTTTGGGAAGTCTCATCTTTTACTCATTTGTTTGGTGATTGGTTTAATAGCTTTGGGAGGGTTTAGTTTCTTGAGGTCCTTGTATATTCTGGATATTAGGGCTTTGTCTGATGTATAAAGATCTTCTAGTCTGTTGGCTGTCTTTCTAGTTTAGTGACTATGCCCTTTGCTGTGCAGAAACTTTTTATTCTGATGTAACCCCATTTATCAAGTCTCTCTCCTATCTACAAAGGCTACTTTAAATCTCAGAATTTTCCTGCATGTTGAAATTGATCTTTTCTGTGGAAACTAGACAATGTTCTTCTCCCCTGGTGTGACAGTTAAGGCACTGGCCCAGATACAGGAACCAGAAAAACCTTCTCTTGTTCATCCACTATCGTAAAATGTACTTTTACCAATCATGCTCTGCTTTTATGCTCATCCAGATCTACAGAGTAACTGGGCATAGAAGCCTACTTTCCATCCCTGCCCCCAGTGTGCCAAACCGTTCCTAAGTGACTTTAGGTTATTTCATGGTCTGGGTGTCATATAAAAAAATATGCAACTTGAGGATTTCATAAAATAGAATGGATAGAGAACATGATTAGATTTCCCCAGCCTTGCAGTTCCCTGTTCAGAAATGTCTACTTCAGTTCTGTTCCACTGAATCATCCTTCAGGGGACACTGGTCAGCAAACTGTTGGCACTAGTTTTATTTTTAGCTCTATTGTGTCCTTGTTCCACATGTGCTTGAGTGGTGGCTCAGCAGTCACTTAGAAAACTCATGGCATTTTTTTTGCTCAAGATCTATGAAGAAAAATGATGTCATCATTTGCTTGTACGTGACTTTGCTAGAATATTAGTACATTAATATCCTCAAAGTTATTGATTAATAAATTGATTAATTTGTTTGTTTATGATACTGAGATTTGAACTTATGCTTGTCAGGAATGTGTTTTGCTACTTGAAAACCACATCTCCAGCCTAGTTGTTTTTATGTGCCAGTACTGGGGCTTGAGCTCAGGGTCTGGACATTGTCCTTTAGCTTTTTTGTGTTTTGTTTTGTTTTGTTTTTGCCTGTCCTTGGACTTGAACTTTGGGACTGGAGCTGGCCTTGAGCCTCTTTGTGCTCAAGGCTAGCTTTCTACCAGTTGAGCCAAAGCACGGCTTCCAGCTTTTCTGGGTAGTTTATTGGAGATAAAAGTCATATGGACTTTCCTGCTTGGGCTAGCTTCGAACCTGGATCCTTAGATCTCAGCCTCCTAAAGTAACCAGGATTATGGGTGTGAGAGTCACAGGCACTTGGCTTCTTTTTTTTTAAACTTTTTTACTCAAAGCTTAAAGTTTTCCTCTTGAATGAATTTTTATATTTTAAATCAATTTGTAAAATTGATTTTAAAAAGACTTTAAAAAGTTTGTTTTGTGGGAAACACTCTAGTTAGAAAGAATTTAATCTTTATGCTACATCACTGTAATCTTGTTTGTTCTCTCTTCATTGATAGAGATTTGGTGGGAATTGGAATATTCATTTTGAAGAACATTGGAAGGGCTTAGCATATCACCATCTTTAATGGTTGAGTGATAGGGATGGCTTGAAATGAGCAGTTTAACTAACATGGGAGCAACACGTTGGCAGGATGAAGAAACCACATCCTGAAGAAGGGGACATAGCAGGCAGCAAATTAGAAAAATATTTGGAGGTCTAATTATGAAATAAAAATCCACTTTATTCTGAGTAACAAGAAAGAAAATCTGAGGCAAAGAAATGAACCAACAAATAAGGGCTGAAGCTCTAAGAGATTTAGCTAAAATACTTAAATATTAAACCAATGTCTGTTTATCTAAGAGCACAGTAAAATTGATAAGAGGAATATTTGGTTGTAGATGCATCTCTGTTGTCCATGCAATGCAGTAAAAATATCTTGTGAAAAACCATGACGTTGAGAATCTACTGTAAACAAAGCACAACAAGAAAAGTAATTTTGATAGCACTTCAAAGACGGTACAGTAAAATATTCTTTTTTTTTTTTTGTCGGTCGTGGGGCTTGAACTCTGGGCCTGGGCGCTGTCCCTCAGCTCTTTAGCTCAAGGCGAGTGCTCTACCACTTGAGCTACAGAGCCACTTCCGGTTTTCTGGTGGTTTATTGGAGATAGGAGTCTCACAGTCTTTCCTGCCCGGGCTGGCTTTGAACCGCGATCCTCAGATCTCAGCCTCCTGAGTAGCTAGGATTACAGGCGTGAGCCACCAGCGCCCGGCCAGTAAAATATTCTTTTCACTGACTTTTGGTATTTTTCAGTGTCTGTACACAATGTATGTGACAACATCCTTTTGTGAAAGATTGGAAACAGAATTGTGAAGACATTGATGTTTCAAATCCCTTATTAGAACAAATGAGAAGCCCAGAGCATGATTCTTAGCCTCTAAGTATTTCTCCATCTCCAGAGGGTTGAATTGTAAGAATCATTATTTTCCTAGACCAAGAAATTTCAAATACAACTTTTCTCAGCTTGGCACTGGTTGCTTATATCTGTAATCCTAGCTCCTCGGGAGGCTGAGATCTAAGAACCCAGTTTAAAACCAGCCCAGGCAAAAAAAAAAGTCCATGAAACTTTTGTCTCCAATTAACTAGAAAAAAGCTGGAAGTGGAGGTGTGGTTCAAGGTTGAACGCCACCCTTTAGCAAAAAAGCAAAGTAAGAACATAACACCTTGAGTTTAAGACCAGTACTGGAACACACATACACACACACACACACACACACACACACACACACACACACACACACACGCACGCACGCACGCACGCATGCACGCACGCACACACACACTTTATTCTGATGGATCCAGTATGATCATTGCAATGTTGAGACTTGAGTGTAATGAATTATAAGACTTAGGTTTTAAAGCCCTTAAAGGCTTCTCTAGATGGCCAGCTAATTAACCCAGGAAAGCAAGTCTGTCTGCTTTATATAGAAATCACATTCCTGAGAGAACAGCTCCTATTTCACATAGGTGTAGCTTTGCAATGTCGCTTTTTAGAACAACATTGTTATTTTTATTATTTCTCTTAAATTCCTAGAATACTTTTAAGGTTTCCAGTGACAGAACTCCTACTAACAAAACTTATAATCCCTTTCCGGTTGCAATTTTTCTTCTATTGCATGAGCTTCAGGCATTGTGACTCCTCACCCAAATGGTCTTAGGCAAATCATTGTCTGTCTTCAAAACCTATTTTCCCCTTTATCATGTAATATTCTTCACCTGTATGGACCTAGAGCAAGGATGGAATGGGATGAAATATGTAGAATTCCTCTTAATATGATAATGATAGTAACCATTAAACAGTTTATTAGAAAAAAATTCTTGCTCGTACTTGTGCTCTGTCTCTGGGCACACTTGGGGCTTCAGTTACTAGTCATCTCTGAGTGTAGTCTGTTACCCTTTGCCTTACCTTCAGCTGAATCCTATATTGAAAAGCTTTTGTAGCACGAAAAAGGAGGAATGCCACACTGAGGAGCTTAGATGTGGTTGCAAATTTCCTAAAGATGACCA
The DNA here is from genome assembly GCF_024711535.1 of Dipodomys merriami. Classification (NCBI taxonomy): domain Eukaryota; kingdom Metazoa; phylum Chordata; class Mammalia; order Rodentia; family Heteromyidae; genus Dipodomys; species Dipodomys merriami. The sequence continues at coordinate 29,535,253 of NW_027205603.1, forward strand.
CAGTGAGTTCATCACTGCTGTGGGGGTCACCAGGCCAAAAGGCAGTAAGACAAAGCTCTCTATATCCAAAAGATGCCCAAGCTTGCCAGGTGTTGGTGGCTTACACTTGTAATTCTAGCTACTCATGAGTCTGAGATCTGAGGATCACAATTTGGAACCAGCCTGGGTAGGAAAGTCCACAAGACTCTTATCTCTGGGGAACCAACAAAAAGCTGGAAGTAGAGCTATTGCTCAATTGGTAGAGACCTAGTCTTTAGCAAAAAAAAAACAAAAAAACTCAGGGATAGTGCTCAGGCCCTGAGTTCAAGCCCAGGGACTGGCACAGAGAAAAACAAGTAGCTGCCCAAGCTTTTCTTTTTTCTTTTGCTTTTTTGTTGGTCTTGGGGCTTGAACTTGTGGCAGGGCACTGCCCTCAGCTATTTGACTCAAGGCTAGTGCTCTACAACTTAGAGCCATAGCTCACTTCCAGTTTTCTAGTGGTTAATTGAAGATAAGAATCTCACAGATAGAAATGGAAAGGTTTGGAAAAAATTATATTAAGTGAAGTAAGCCAGGCCCAAAGAAACATAGGTCCCATGGTTTCCCTTACTTGCAATATCTAGTATAGGTATGAGTCAAGCGGAAAAGGTCAGATAATGTGATGTTAGGAAAATGAACCCTTAAATATGTATTTTAATGTTTTCGTTTCTTTCATGCATGTGTTTCTAATGCATTTATAAGATTATTTCTTTGTTGCTTTGTATGTCCCTCCCCCACAGTGTAACCCCCGCTTTCACTATATTTGATGTCAGTATAACATGTGGAGGAGATGGGGACAAACAAGTCGTTTAAGGATTCAGGTGGACCTGTTGCAACAATGAGAAGTACAAAATGTCATGTCAAAGCAAGCTTTACAATGTCGGTGTGTGGGGGGGAGGGGGGTATGATTGGGTGGGGGGGAGGGGGGAGGCTGGGAAGGGAGGTGAAGGGTAAACAAAGGAGGAGGCTGCAATGCTTGGTAAGAAATGTATGCATTATCCTGCCCATGTAATTGTAGCCCCTCTGTACAGTATGTTCTCAAATAAAATAAAATAAAATAAAATAAAAAAATGTAAAGACAAAAAAAAAAAAAAAAAGAATCTCACAGATGTTCCTGCCCAGGCTGGCTTTGAACTGTAACCCTAAGGTCTCAGCCTCCTGAATAGTAGGATTATAGAAGTGAGCCACCAGTGCCTGGCCCAAGCTTTACTTTTATCTAGTTTTAAAAATAATGGGCTAAAATGAGAAATCCAACTTTGGTTTATATCTATATATCTATATATCTATATATCTAATTTAGCATAATAGTATGATTATGAACAACCCATTAATTATGAACAACCTATTAATTATTCAATATTAATTATTAACTACAGTATAAACATCACTTCAAAGTATTGAATAACTTTTCTTTTGTCCAACAGTGAACATTTTAAACCTAAATCTGTCAGTGAAACATCAATATCAATATCATTTCTGCTCTCACCTTACAGAGGTTAGGAAGGGGAATAGCATATGTTTTTTGTGTGGTTCCAAATCTGTATCACTGATGTTTTATTAATGAAAGAATGCTTTACTAGAGCTAATTTTTACTAAAAATAAGTCAGATCTGGCTACAATGGCATATCTTTTTGGAATTAATGAGCCAATCACTATCCTGGTGTCTTTTGTCTTATTGTAGACAGGATGACATTGAGTCACAAGCAAGGTGAGGAATGGTAGTTCGGAAACATTTGGAGTCTTGTGCTTCAGAAGCTACAAAGACAAGGGAACCACTCACAAGATCTGTGAATCTTCTGGGAAACTGTTACATCATTGTTGCTAAGTAGCTCTATGATTCTTCAAAGTCCTGGAAGGTGGGGAATAGGCTGTGGTGACATGCTTTCAGCATAGCAGCCAACCTGAGACCAAAGACCCGATGGTCTGTATGAGTTAAGCTTTGTTTTGGTTACTTTCCAGTAATTTCAGATTCAAAGTGTCCAGATGGTTTGTTACATGTGTAAGAAACTTAAATCTTGTGAACCATTAAATAGCTACCAAAATGGCTTTCTCAGAGCTTTTCCTTTAATAAAAATCCTGAGTTGGATAAAATGGTGAAGTCCATCTCTTCAACAAGTTCCTACAATGTGTAAGTCACAACAGCACCATAAAGGGTAGCACCATGCTCTTCACAATGTCCTCCAAGGAACACACAAAGGCCAATACTGAGCTGTTTTTCCTATCTGTTTAATGTTTTCTTATCTGTTTTTTTAAAGAAAGAGCCCCACGACAAACACTAGGTAATTCCAAACTCCTTGAAAGTGGACACTATGACTTTTTCTTGGACTTGGATGATTCACTGACTTTTATCCTTTATTTCCCTCTATTGCTTATGTACTAGGACACATAAATAGTTGTGAGGAGCCAACTTTTATAATGCTCCACTTTAAAAAAAACCTGCTACTGGAATTTAAGTATTTCAGAATAATAACATTTAATATGTAGCTTCTCATTTATTAACTAATGACCAGATGCCAGTGGCTTATATCCATCTATAATCCAATTACTCAGAGGATCTGAAGAGCATGATTAGAAGCCAACCAGGACAGACAAATCAGAGAGACTCTAACTCCTTTTAGGTGGCAAAAAGGCAGAACTTACATGGCTCAATTGATAGAGTGCCAGCCATGAGCACAAAAGCCCCAGAACTAGTATAACACACATACAAAGAAAGAAAAGAAAGATGAACTAAACTAAGTTTCCTACTTGTATAACTAGCAATAGCTACCTATTAGCAGTTTATTGGCTTATCAATTTTCTACAAATAAGTCATGACACACCCAACTGCATATTTCATGCCTTCAGAGCACACTGTCCCCCAGAATACATGGAATACAAATCTTTGCTGTTGTATTCTGCTAATTAAATATAATTTTCTAAAGGACAGGTAACCAAGAACTCAATAAAGAGATGATGTTTTGCTAAATAACTTGTTAGGTTCTATCAAAATTGCTAATAAGGATCATAAATTTATACATATAGATGGACTGGATGGTAGGTTAGGGCATCAGAATAATCAGAATATAAATATCAATTCTTCCATTGACTGAACCCCAAATTATTCCTTTGTAAATGAGCTTAATAGAGCTTACAATGAAGGATATTGTGAGGATGAGAGAATCAATTGTAAGTGGCTTTTATATAGCCTGTTATTCCACTGCTTTAAAATATTATTAATAACAGTACACATGGCCCAGTCAAGTATGCCCACTTTTCTCCCTCACTCCTGACTCTATTCTAGGCTGCATCCTTGGTGTGGGAGATGTGTACAAGGCTCAAGCTCACTGAGAACCCTCTTCAGTCTTTGAGAGCTGACATTTAAAATCTTTTCATATTTTTTTAAGAAAAGAGCGTACAAAACATGATGTGAACTTTGACTGTAGCTGCTGTTCCTCTCAACAGAGAGCAAGAAATTGGAAAAAAGTATTCATTTATGTGGTATTTTTGTCAGGTAAAAATAACTGCGAAGGGAGAACAGTGTCAGCCTGGCTTTGAAGCAGTTCAGTATAGACCTGCTGTACAATCTTCTTCCTCCCTTGATATTTAGTTGCACATATTTGTTTTCATAATTACTGTAAACATGGCACTTTCCAGTGCTAATAGTGGGTCAAAAGTCAATTTTCTTACCATTCTATGAGGAGAAAAATCCTACATTTAGTCTTTTTTACTTTATTTTATTTTTATTGTTTCTTTTTCTTTCTTTTATTGTAAAGGTGATGTACAGAAGGTGTACAGTTATGTAAGTCATGTATTGAGTACATTTCTTTTGAATAGCGTTACCCCTTCCCTCATTTTCTCCCAGATTTTCCTCTTCTGTTCCCCCTCCCCACAAGTTGTATAATTTACTTCCAACATAGTGTCTAGTGAGAATCATTGCTGAATTAGTTCACCGTTTCCCCCCCCCCATTTCTGTGTTTTCCCTTACTCTCCCCAAATCACATAAACTTACATGCAGGAGAAAAGGTACAGAAATCAAATATGCAACAGAAGGTGAAAAATAGGGGGGAAAAAGCCCACAAAGAGTAAAATTTTGAAAAAAGATCGTTTTTCACTTCTTGGAATTCATGTTGATAAACATCATTTTATATGTTCTAAGCAAAGTAAGCCAGACCCCCAAAAAACATAGGTTCCATGGTTTCCTTCATTTGTAATAATTAGAATGTGCCTAAAAATCTACAAGTGAACCCAAGGGATAATGCAAGGCAAAAAATTACACTTGGAAATGATAAATTGAATAGAACTCTAAACATTCACACAGAAGTCCAAAGGAGGTTATGCTTAGGAGAGGATCATAATGGCTCAATAGCTATGTGCAAATGATCATATAAAATGATGTTTATCTACAGGTGTTTAACCAATTTTGCCAGCACCATTTGCTGAAGAGGCTGTCTTTCTTCCATTCTATTATTTTTGCTGCCTAATCGAAGATTTGGTGGCTACAGGTCTATGGGTTCATTTCTGTGTCTTCAGTTCTATTCTTGGTACTCCGGTCTGTTCTTGTTTTGAATACTATGACTTGGTAGTAGAGTTCTAAGTTTGGTATTGATATTCCTCCAGCACTGTTCTTTCTGCTAAGAAAACTAAAGCTAGATCCCCATATATCACCCTGCACCAGAATCAATTCCAAATGGATCAAAGGCTTCGAAGTCAAAGCAGATACCCTGAAAACATTACAGGAAGGAAGAGAAGAAACTCTAGGGCTCCTTAGCACAAGCTGAAATTTTCTTAATAGAGACCTAGAAACACAACAAATCAAAGAAAGGTTGGACAAATGGGATTGCATGAAATTGCAGAGCTTCTGCATGGCAAAGGACATAGCTAGCAAGATCAATAGAAAGCCCACAGATTGGGAGAAGATCTTCACTAGTCATACAAGAGACAAGGTTCTCATATCTAAAATATACTTAGAACTCAAAAAAACTAAATCCCCCAACAACAAATCCTCAAATAACCACCCAATTAATAAGTGGACTAAAGATTTAAAGAGAGACTTCTCTGAATAGGAAAGAAGAATAGCCAATAGGCACATGAAGAAATGTTAAACTTCTCTAGCTATAAAAGAAATGCAAATCAAGATAACATTGAGATTCCAACTTCCACCAGTTAGAATGGCTAGAATCAAGAAATCTAATAACAACAGATGCTGGAGGGGATGTGACCAAAAGGGAACCCTACTGCATTGTTGGTGGGGGTATAAACTTGTTCAACACTTTGGAAAGCAGCATGGAGGTTCCTTAAAAGACTCCACATAGAGCTCCACTATGACCCAACAGTCCTACTTTCAGACATTTACCGAAATGATCACAAAAAAGCTACCAGCACAATTATGTTTATTGCAGAATTATTTACCATAGCTAAGATATGGAACCAACCCAGATGCCCCTCAGTAGATGAATGGATCAAGAAAATGTGGTATACATATACAATGGAATTCTATGCCTCCATCGGAAAGAATGACATTGCTCCATTTGTTAGGAAATAAAAAGACTTGGAAAAAATTTTATTAAGTGAAGTAAGCCAGACTTAAGGAAACATAGGTCTCATGGTTTTCCTTATCTTCAATAACTAGTGTATGTCTAGGACAAGCAGAAGAGGTCAAAAGCTATGTACATATGACCATATAACCTGATGCTAAGTGAAATGAACCCCAGGATAGGGACACAGATTTTATCTTTCTTGTTCTTTTTAATTTACTTATAATGTACTATGTGATTTTTTTTTGTTTCTTTGTATGGTCTTCCCCCATGGTACAACCCTTGTTGTCACTGTATTTGATTCCAGTGTCCTGCATCTTGTATACACATTTTTCTAATTTGGGAAGGGGAAGGGAAATAACAAAATGCTGAAATAAGAATACAGGATGACCCATTGTAACAATGAGATGTACAAGACAGCATGTTGAAAATAAACTTTACAACTTTGCAGGGCGGAGGGGAGGAGAAGGAGGAGTTGGGGAAGTGAGGAGGAAAGGGATGGTAGGGGAAAAATAAAGGAGGGGGTAACAGTACTGGAAGGAAATGTACTCATTTACCTTATTCATGTAACTGTAACTTCTCTGTGCAGTATCTTTACAATAAAAAACATATAAAGAAAAAAATGTTTATCGAAATGAACAAGGATGTTGATGATTTCTTTATGTAGGGTCATGCATGGCCGTTTACACTTCTTTTGAGAAAAAAGAGTCAACTTCAAATTCCCATACCTAGTAAGATAGGGTTTTTTTGTTCTTAATATATATATTTATTGTAAAGGTACTGTACAAAGGTGCTACAGTTACAAGAGCAAGGTAATGAGTCCATTTCCTATCCAGCATTGTCATATCCTATCCTTTATTTTTCCCCCACCACCCCTTTCCTCCTCACCTCCCCAACTCCTCCCTCTTCTTTATCCCCCTCACAAATTTGTAAATTTTGTTTTCAACATACTGTCTTTTACATCTGATTGTTACAATGGGTCATCCTGTATCCTAAATGAAGGGAAAATACTTTTCAAACACACAAATGTTAACAGAATTCACCACATGGAGATCATTAATGCAAGTGTTATTTAAAAAAATCCTTCACATGTGGTCATAGGTCTGGGCAGGGAAATGAGTATGAAAAATGCTAAATATTTGAATTAACATAATAATATGGAGGTCATATGAAACTTTCAAATAACAAGATTAGTAATATGTTGACATCGAATACAATCTCTTACTGGTACTTAAAGAACTATTTGTGTTATGATTAGACTAGAAAAAAGATCAAGGTTGTTCTTCTACAACAAAAAAGGGTTTGAACAGTAATTTTGGAAGATTTCTATAAGTCTACTTTTAATCTGAACTCAATGGCACCCGCTTTCTGGTTTCATTTCATAATTCATATATGGGATTTCCTTTTTTAACTTTGCTAGTTTCTTATTCATACTTGCCCATCTTTTCTTCTTGGATTCTAATTTTTCCTTTTGCCTTCTGCTTCAGCCTTTTATTCTTTCCACCTTCAGTTTTTTCATTCCTTATGCTTTCATGGCATCTTCCCCACTTAGCATAATAGTTTAGAAACTATCTTCTTTTTTTCTTATTACCTTTAAGTAGTTGTTCAGAAGGTTTTCAATTACAAATGTCAGTTTATGAGCACAATGCATCTTGATGCAAACCCTTCCATCACTCTCCCTCATTGCTCAAATCCCGCCAATCCCCTGTTTTTCTAGTTCTATTTTCTCAAAAGTGTTCATAAGTTTGGAAAACTCTGAGATATAGAAATGCCTTAGTACCTTTAATGTTGATCACCAAATAAATATTTCTTGAATATTTACAACTTCTTGTTTTAAGATTTGGATACCTCTGTGATCAAAATAAAGTCCCATGACCTCTTTCATATCATTCTAGGGGTAGAGGACAGTTAGTGAGTAATAAATATAAATTATAAATTCTTATTTTACATTTAGAAGTGTTAACAGGTTTTGTGAAAAAATGAAAACAGGAAAACTAAAAACTAGATGACAGTAGAAGGTAAAAGGAAGTGGCAAACATAAAGGGCAAAGTAGATTCATTTGAAAAAGTGAGATTGGGAATAAGACCTGAAAGTAGACTTCCAGGCAGAAGGACAGATAGATAAGAACGAGGCCATAAACAAGAGCAGGTTCAGACAATGTGAGGAAGACTGGGGTAACTGGGATCAAGCGACTTGAAGGAAAGTTGAAGGATAAGAATTCAGAGAAACAACAGGGACCTGATAAAGTAAGACTCACCAGAAGACTTTTACTTTTAGCCAAGCATAATGGGTGAGTGTAGCAAAGAAGTGACATGATCTGTCTTATGTTGAGCATTCTGAGTACTCTGTTGAGAATAGATTTAGGAAACAAGGGGTCCAAATAGAACCAGGAAACCTATTTGTAGTTATTCAAGCAAACACTTCTGGTTGCATGAGCCAGGAAATAGGAGGAGAGATGCTGGGAAGTGATTGGGTTCTGGGTATTTTTGGAGTTAGATTCAATGAAAGTGACTAGTTGAATTTTTAATGAGGTGTAAGAAACAGAAAAGGGGAGGGGGCTGATGATGCCAAGATTTATTTACATGGCTAGACATTCAGGTCACTTTCAACCTGAGGGCCAAGAGAAGTAAATTTTGACATATGAGTAGAAATAGTTGACAATACAATATGGAAGTGAACGACTCCTAGGAGATATGGAGATATCCAGGTGGGTGGGGCAGACTTGTGTGTCAGCAGCTTTAGGTGGTCTACAAAGCTAGAGACTGGACGGGATCACAAATTAAAGAGTATGGATGGAGAACACAAGTTGTCCATAGCTTAAGCTCTAGAATTATCTAACACTAAAAGGTTGAGCAAAAAGAAAGACAACTACAGTACCTTTACAATAAAAATATATACAAAAAAAGATGAAAAAATGTACTAAAAAAAGAAAGACAATTTACTAAGAAAAATGAGAAGAAATAACTTTAGAAGCAATTCTCCTAATAGGCTTTATTCATAAAAACTAATCCTGTTCCCAGTTTGACCTGGTGTCAACATCCACATGCCAGAAGTGGGTTCTTCAGGAGCCTAGAAAAACTTCCTTCCCTGCCCCAGGACAGTCAATGTCCACTCAGGTCCATGACTGGACAGCAGGAGCAAGCATTGTTCATTCAGACAGAGGTGGTTTGAGCCAAACCCTGTCTCTCACATCTGAGAGCACTACACTCTCTCAAGTGTCTCTCTTGTAAAACAGAGCTGAGGATCCTCCCACACAGCATTGATAAGATTAGATAAATTGATGAATTCATGCACACCAAGTGCCTATACAAAGTAATCACTCAATGTATCACCATGGCCCAGGCACTGGAGGCTCAGGTCTATAATCTTAGCTACTCAGGAGGCTGAGATTAAGAGGATTACAGTTCAAAGCCAGTCTGGGAAGAAAAGTCTGTGAGACTCTTATCTCCAATGAACCATCACAAAACTGGAAGTGGTAGTGTGGTTCAAAGTGGTGCTAGCCTTGAACAAAAAGAGCTCAGGGACAGTACCCAGGTTCTAACTTCAAGCCTGACAAATAAACAAACCAACAAATATTCTCAGTTCTATGTTGGGGCTGAGAATTTAGTTGAACTGGAACAGTGAGCTCCATTTGTCTCTCCTTCTGGGATACAAATGAAAAATGGGCAGACATGAATAATAAAATTGGAAATGCTAAAAAGGAAATAAGTGGGGGTCTAAGATAAAGAAAAGATGGGGAGAGGCTGTTAATCATGTTTCATTCATGGTTAACTTTCATAGCAACCCTGTAAGGGGGTAGCCATACCACTATTTCAAGCTGAGTTGCTTGTTGGATGGAATAGTGAAGTTCACTTGTCCTGAGTCTCACAGAAAGTAGACTTACCCAGAGGATCTGCTACCCTTCTATTCCCAGGGTCATGGGTTCTGTTCACATTGGAATGAGTTGTGACAAAATGAAGGGTGTGAGAGCTTTAGGGCCAGAGCAATGAGTGTTCACTCAGTGGAATTTCTGTCTCCTTATCTTTTAGAGTAATTACTGGGAACACTGTTAGAACTGTTTTATTTAATTTCACTTGGTCCTAATGTAGATATGGTATTGCTCCCATTTTCTAGGCAATGGGACTGACACTCAGGCTTTGATGCTCTTGACTCCTTATGACAGCTGGCAATCTCACTGTATTGGCAAGCATGCCATAGGGCCCCTGTGCTTATGTAAAGATGCTTCACTGTCATAACAGAGGAATCAATTCTATGTGAGTTTTGCAGTCTACAATGTTTTCCAGACTGGTTTTTTTCAAGGAAAAGCTTCCATCTATTTGTTTATGTATGCATCTATATATATATATATATATATATATGTATGTATATATATACATATAATAATCTCTTTAGTGCTTACAACAAAAATTATTCTTTAGATTTTTTTTCTGAGTTGTTAGGTTTCTTTCTCAGTACTCAAGGTTAATAGCCTGCATTGTTTGAATTGTCTGTTTCCAGGCAATCCCATAATCCTTTCAACCATTTTATTTCTGATGCTAGTTCACTCTTGGTAGAAATCTGCTTCACGTTTGCTTACAGGTGATAATCATAGGACTTGACGGAGAAGTTCATGGAGTTGGGTTGAACTTGAACTTGGTAGAAATTCTGGGGTAGGAAGATGCTACCATGAGTGGCTTTTTCCATCTTGTGGCTGACTGGAGACTTGTCTGGGAGCTCCAGAACTTGTGTCTACACTTAGGCTGGATAAAAACAACAATGAAACTGGCAAGAACAGGAGACGCCTCTTTTCTACACCCAGTTAGGGTGATGGCAAATCATTCCAGAGGCCTTTCTAGGCCAAATGCCATCATCAATCTGAGCCTTTACATGAATGGTCCCAAGTGGAATGAAACAGGAGGAAAATCAGGTTTTCAAGTATAAATATACACTGTCCTGTTTTATTGATGTATTTCTCCCCTGAACAAACATGAAGTAAATACTATTACCCTAGTTTTTCAAATAAAGATCTAATATTTGAATCAAAATGTAATTCTAGAGCCCAGGCCGCAGCTGCCCTCTGCCCTGACAGGGCCTCTAGAGGAAGCTGTGGACAACACACACTAGGGCTGACACCCACTTTAAAACTGAGCATATCACAGCCCGGTTACCATCAGATTTGCTTACAGCAAGCCAAAAGGTGTGGTTAGTGACTTTCTCCCAGTATGGTATAAACCTCTAAAAAATCAGTGTAATCTTTCAAAGCTCCCTATGATTTCATGATTAAGCTAAGAAACAATTGAAACTAATTTCTACCTAAGTCAGCCTAGCTGCTCTGTTACTCAGGTGGGTATTTCTGCCAGAGGGAACTGTCCAGAAGCTGAGATGCCTGGCACTCTCTAGCTCTTCTTGGTGACATCTTACATTGAAAATATCATAAATGAAGATGATATCATTTCTGTTCTCATAGGACTATATCACAGTGGGCAGAAGTTGAGAGAGAAGGCATATCCAATACAATGGTAAGAGAAAGTACTAAGTGGGCAGTTACATGCTGAATGCATAAGTGTATTCCAATTTCTGATCCAGAGTCTGAAAACCCACTGAGCTAAAGAGAGCATGTATTCAGTCTATCAGAAACTAGTTGGGATGGGACCAGGAATGAGAGTTAGAAAATAAAGTGTGATTAACAATAAGTGCTATAAGGAAAATTTAAGGATTAAGGGTGAGTGATGAAGGCCACTGATTAGCTTGTGTGAAGCTTATCTTAAAACTAGAATGGGCTTTCTACTGTTACTTTTATTTATTATGATAATATTTTAATCAAGTTTACTTTTATTTTTCTTTTGTTTACTTTGACCAAATGAGTGAGAAGGCTGGGCTTACTCAGGATCAAGATTCCTAGGTATCAAAAAATGAACCAGTTCAGAGTTTTCATTACTACATTGTTAAGATTCACTGTCTTCAACTCCCTTTCTTAGAAGTTTATTAAAACTTGAGTTCAAGCAACAGCTAGGGACAATGGATCAGATGGTTAGGAGAGGACTCATTTCCACATGGGTCTGTGCTGTGGGGGAGAACGGGAATCCCCAGTGTTGTCACAGTGAAACAAAAAGGGGATTCTTTCAGGGAAATGAAAAAAAACCTCAGGATCACATGTCCATGGAGAATTTTAAAGCAGCAACTTTTGTAGAATTGTTTTTGGATACTAAATGAACAAGCTCTATGGTTAATAAGATCAATAGTATTTCTTCATAAGCACAACTCGTTTCTAAATAAAATGAGAGTACTTTGTTTATTCTATCAACCATTTTAAAGATAAATTTTAAGAATATTTTTCCCTTTTACAAGTAGTCCCAAAAGGAAGAAATTAAAGTAACTTGGCAACAAAGAAAATCTCTCTGGAAAGGGTTAAAACAGCTAACAACACTCAAGTGTTAAATCCTTCCAGAATTGACTATGCACAACACAAAATGCAGTGGTTCGTGTAAACTTCTGTCATAAGCATAAACATTATTTGCAAATAGAGCTTTGTTTAGACTGTAAAGCATTCAGGTCTTGGTTCTTAGGCATTACAACTTCATCTAATGGAGTCACAGATGAGTCATAGTCTCATTCATTTTACATTTTTTTATAATGTGAAAGGATTGTTTTTGGACTGTACTACCCATTAACCATCACAGAGCATTTCCCAGGCTTATGGTAATGAACACTAGAGATGTTCTGGACACAGAATCAAGATAGTTCTATCCAGTTGGTCTCTTTTTTTGTGCCTGACCTAGAGCCTGAACTCAGGACCTGAACACTGTCCCGGAGCTTTTTTGCTCAAGGCTAGTACTCTACCACTTGCGTCACAGCTCCACTTAAAGCTTTTATGGTGGTTAATTAGAGATAAGAGTCTCACTAACTTATCCTGCCTGAGCTGGCTTCAAGCCATAATCTTCAAATCTCAGCTTCCTGAGTAGCTAAGATTATTGGGTGTGAGCTACCCCCTCCAGCTCCACTTAGTCTTTTATGAACACTTAAATCTCAGTGATACTCCTGCAAATTACAAGAGGTAAAGCATAAATCAAAGCCCTGAACCTTTTGCTTACTACTGCATATCACCTAAGAAAGGAAGAATCTTCATTAATTTAAAGGTATTATCACACAGGTGACAGAAAGGAAGTAGTTTTCCCATGTGAGTCTCATATCCTGTGTCTTAGGCTGTGCCTTTGGAAACCTTCCTAGCTCCAGATTTGACACAAATGCAGGAAAGTGGTCAGACCTGAAGGTGGGAGGGTTTTCACGTGACACAGAACCCTTATCTTTACCTGTATGACTACTCTCCTGTCTACTGCAATCCCAGATGTACAGACTGGGCACCCTCTCTTGGTACATGCAATCCATGGCTGTGATGCCTTGCTGCGGATCTCATTACTACTTCCCTAAACTGCCCTCATCTTTAGCCAGCTTCCAGCCAGCCACCCTACTTTATCAGCTTCTTTCCTTTCCTTTTTTCTACTGCTGGAAGTTTATAACCTAGAGGCATCTCTGGTCATGTGACAACACATTAGGTAGAAAGTAAGCTCAAACTCTGCAAGACTTACTTTCTCCCTCATCTCACCTCTAGGATATACTGGCTATGGTGTCAATGTGTTTTCCCAAATACAAATGTTGGAAATTTAACCCCCAACTTTAAGTACTAATGATATTTGGAGGTAGGCTCTTTGGGAGATAGGATTAGGTGAGGTCAGGGTCTCTATGGTGACGATGGCTTTATTAGAAGAGGAGGAGAGCATGAGCTCACACTCTTCTGCCTCACCATGTGACTTCCTTTGTCATGTTATGATGCAGAATTAGGGCCTCATCAGATGCAGAGAGCAGATGTGGGCATGATGGACTTCCTAGCTTTCAGAACTATGAAGAAGCCAAATAAACTCAATATGTTACAAACTAGCTGGACTCAGGTATCTTGTCATAGCAATGAGCAACAGACCAAGACAATCTCTGCTCTCATCCCATCTGACACAGTTAAACCCCCAATTTCCCTTTTCTGTGCCTCCCAGTAGTCTCCCTATTACTGCTCAGCTCAGGAATTACTTCTTGTGAAAGCGTTCACTAATTGTTCTTCTTCCAGCGTTCTGTGTGGGCTCCACACCAGCCTGCACACATCTGCACCACTGCCCTCACTGCATGGCTTTGCTGTTCGCACAGGAGCCTGCCTCCTTTACCCCATCTGAGCACACACTCTGTCCTACCATGCTATGGACCATTCATTCCTCTTTGCTGCCTAGCTGTTCTGGAAGCATCACCATATCTCTCATTCTCTCTTTGACTTCTAGGATGTGTGTTGTCATCTATTTCTACCAAATCCTGAGCTGTATTATATATTCTGCTTTACTTCAAGTTGTACTCTGTAATGGCTCGAATCCTTCTTCCAGTTGGAGTCCCAGATTTAGGTCAAAAGAAACACTTTCAGATGGAAGTCGGCTGAAGTTTAGTGGATATGCTTTAGGCAAGTTCCACAGCAGGGACTGTTGCCTCGTCGCCACATTATTCCCTATGATCCTGGACAAAGAAGGCCACTTACTGCTTCCCTCCCTCATTTTTCAGCAACCTGGTTGCCTAGGGTCCACTAGGAAAGTCATTTTTCACCTTTCAATTTCAAATTGCTTCTCTTGTATTAGCTCTGAGCCCTGTGCCTTGTCTTGGAGTTGTCCTAAAGCACTCTCTCCCTCTTAGAGCAAATATAAATTGTGAGCTCTTATTTAGGTCCAAAGGAAACCCCACATTATTAAATAGGTTCTGGAGTCCATCGATCTCTTAGGCAAAGCTCATAGCTCCAAACCTCAGCATGAGAGACTTTGGGGTCTGGATCCCAATCCTGCTGCCTGTGGTTCTCTTTGCATGTCCCATTGCACCTTGGACAAACATTGAAATTAATAAATACCAGAAGGAACCAGTGAATCTGGGGAAGACATTTAATCCAATTCTAAAGGGTATTAATATTTCTGAGCTGTATAACTTGAGCCCTCCATTTGAAATTTTTGCGTAAGTACCTCTGATTACAGACTATAACCCTAACCACTCTGGACTGATGCCTTTTGATGTCAGGCTTCTAGTTTCAATATGTAGCATAGCTAATGTTTGTGCTTCATTCCCAGAGCAAAATGAAAATTTCCAGTTATGATAAAAACTAGTCTTCTCTTTTACAGGTTTGTATAATTCAAAGGAGATCAGAATGTTATTTTTCTCTTACAGACTTGTATCAATGCAAGCATGACACCCCTTCATTATGTATATTAATTCTAGCTGTAACCTCCCTCCCATTAGGGATTATCTTTTTATTCTAACTTTGTCAGCACTATGAAAAAATGGATTTTTTCATTAACATTATGTTCTATTTGGCATTTTAGAAGTATTTTAAATAATGACTCCATAAAGTGTCACAATATTTGGAGTTCAGCCCTTTCATGATACCATTCAATATGAAAAGCATTTGAAAAAAAGCCCCAGGAAGACTTTTTGAAAATAAATATCCAGGAGATATTTTTCCAATCACCTGTGATCTTGCTATGTCCTTAATTCTGCTCCACTTCACTGCCATGAGATCCCATATTCAGTCTCTTTTCCTCCAGGTCCTACAAATACCTGCTTCTCAAGATTAAAATTCACTTTGTAAAGCTGGGTCCTGGTGACTCACACCTGTAATCCTAACTACTACTCAGGAGGCTGAGACCTGAGGACTGAAATTCAAAGCCAACCAGGAAATACAGCCAAACAGGAGACTCGAAACTACCATTATTTGCCAGCCTAAAGCCAGAACTGGAGGTATGGTTTAAGTGGTAGAGTGCCAGCCAAGCAAGAGCATGAAGCCTTGAGTGCAAGCCCCAGTATCAGTACCAAACACACAAACCCTTCACATTGTGATTTGCACTAATCTACACCCCTGTGAAAGGAGAAGGGAAAGTACTGAGATTGCCTTTCACAGCCACATTATGCTTAGGAGCTTACTCAGAATGTTCCAGAGCTTTCTCTTTACTGCTAGAAAAAGAACAAAAACGTACACAACATTGAGAATTTCTTGTCTTTTTTTCTTTTCAGAATTGTACCCAGAGAAGAAGACAACTTTATGAGCCATTTCACAACAGTAGAACTACCTCAGTCAGGTCAAAGAAAATAACAATGTTTTCCCATTGGAGTCTATAACTTATTGCCCTTTTTCTATTTCTGAAGGCTGTGGCAACCCTGAATAATATCCTTATCCTTAGTACACCCACAGAATAGTTCCTCATCATTGCCTCTGATATTTGATAACACTGAACTCTATAGAAATAGAAAACACAATGCTTGTCTCGTGTGTGGAGTCATAAAACTTAGGCTACTAGCTAACACACTACTAAACAGTTAAAGTCTCAATGAAGTTTTGATTTTTATTTGCTTATTATAAATGAGGTCTTGTGTATTTTCCTAGGGAGAAACTTGCATATTTTAATACTGTATAATTGTTTTCTGCCTCACTTTCTTATACCAATGTTGGATCTTTTCCTTCATCATCTTTATATATTAAGGGATAACACTTTTTGTGAGATAAGTTACTTTTGATTTTTAACTTTAAAAAATAGTTTATTTATACCACATTTATTGCTATCATATGCTATACTTAAAGCTAAGTATAACCTAGTACAACCTTAATGATCCCAACAAGAAAAGGCAGAATTCTTAAAACTTCATGTTTGATGTCAACACCAGGCATCTGTGAGGTCACTAGAAAAGGAGATGACCTGGAGAAGAGAGGACTGTGGGGTACAGGGTAGGCTGGAAGGAGAGAGTGGAGGAGAGGTTGGGAACAAGTTCCCTAGCTCTCAGCAGACAGTGAAAACTGTGGATAATTGTGTCTTCATCCTGTGAGCAGTGGTCACACTGGCCCAGTGCTTCATCAGAATGGAAGCAGTTTAATGTTTATTCACAGTGTGGTTTAGTTTAGGAAATTAAGGCACTGTAACCAATGATAGTAGAGTGACATGTAGTCCGTAACCAGATTAAAGCACTATGTCTGAGTACCATTTTCATTGTTGACTAGTTGTGCTGCCCTGGGAAGTCACCTCCCATCACTCCATCTGACTTGCTTTATAGACAAAATGGAATCATACTCTTTGTCCTATCACTTGACAAGACTGCTCTCAGGAGGCAGTGTGACAAACTAGAAGGTCTATATAGACTTGTCAGGTGATAGGGAAGTATGCATTGACATGATGACATATGGCAACGGATCTAGAAACCTCCTTCCCCAGGGAAAGGAGCAGGAATTCACCCTGAACTGAGAGGCCTGGCTAAAGAGCAGGAAAACAAAGAGTCTAACATTTCCTACTTCCTGGGTCTTGTATGTATCTCTTTCATGTATAGCAGGCACCAGTTAGTGATATCAGCTGTGTTTAGCTCAGACATACTGAAGAATGAGGAGGCAGTGGATTCAGACAATGTGTTGGGTCAACCTTCCTGCCTCAGCCTCCATCCTGAAGTTGGACATAATGTCCATTTGCAGCTGTCCTGAACCCACATAGTGCTGTGCCTATAGGTGGCTTAAAGCTGAAATTCAAAGTCAGTCTGGCCTGGCCTCCCTTTTCCCCATAATTTTCTTAGCTCTTCCTATGGAAGATTAAGCCCACAGGTAAATGCCATCTTCTAAATAAGTATCTATCTCTAAATAAGATCAACAACCTTATTTTCGCCCTCAAAATTATTTTGGGAGATAGAACAAAGAGGGGCACAGAAATAGAGGAAAGAGGATAAGTAAATGTAGTCATTATATACAATGAACATTATGTAAAAATGAACTATGCAACTTGAGGGTAAGGACAGGATGGGAAAAATGGGAGAGAATGAAGGAAAGAATGACATTGACCAGGAAGCATTTTACTTATGCCCTGATTTATGGAATTGTAATCCCTTTGCATAACTACTTAATCACAACAATTATAATAAAACAAATAACTGAAAGCTATGGATCTTGCCTGTAATCCTAGCTTTTCTGGTGGTGAAGATGAGGAGACTCACATATTTTTCCAGTCCAAAACAAAAGTTCATGAGTCTCCATCTCAATCAGTAAGCCATGAGTGGTGGTATGTGCTTGTCATCTGAGTGATGTCAGAAGCATGGGTAGGAGGATCCTGGACCAAGGTAGGCCCTGGGAAACAATGCAAAGACCAATGTAAAAAGGAATTAAAGCAAAAACATGCCAGAGACATAGTTGACATGTAGAAGTAGTCACCTCCCTTGCAAGGTAGAGGCTTTGAGTTCAAATCCCAGTACTCCTCATACCCTCAAAACACTGGCTAATTTACATAATTCAATTATTGACCTTTTTTTCTTTTTAGGAAATAAATTGAGTTTTCTGGAAAGGGCTTATTCTCTGTATCTCTCCTTGTCACCACGGTGGTAGCAATGGTAAACTGGGACAAAGCAGTCACTGACTAATAGGTTAAGTCCCATCAGGAGTCATGAAAGCTCTCGGCAGACTGAAAAAGGAACAAACTGAACATCTGGTAAAACACCTCTCTGTGTCTCTTATGTGAGTACACATGTACACATGTGTATATACATACACATAAGTACATGTATGTGTGTAATATTTCATGTTTTTTTTCTTTTGGATTTGGGCAAAGTCTCTTCAAATTCTCTCTACCCACAAAATTAAGCTCTCTATAATTTTTCCCTTGTGTGCAGCTTTGGTTAGCCCTGAATTCGCTGCCTACACAGATACCCACAGTTACTGTCAGATATGGCCACTTGTTAGTTTAAATGAAGGTTGTATCTTTTCTAAATATGTGTTTTTTGATCTGCTTCTAATCTGCACTATTTATTTTTGAACTTAGATATAAACAATTACACTCTGCAGTGGAACACCTGGAATTTACCTGGCTTAAAAACTGAAGGGACCTGTCTTAAATAATTTCCTTCACTCAATCTACTGTCCCTCTTGGCTGGACTGAAGAGGGATGCTCTATCTCTACACTCAAGTGGCAGGATAAACTGTTAGGATCCATCCTGGCAATCTCAGGAGCCCACACAGAGGCAGCCAGGCACAGGAGAAAGTATTATAAGGTTTATTAAAGGGGCCATATCTCCCCCGGGAGAGGGAGCACAGTATGGTGTCGGCCTGGGTGGTAGTTCTAGGGCTGTGCAGTTAGGTACTCTGGGCACAGGTAGGTCTGGGCAGAGAGTGGGAGTGGCCAGCTATTCTAGTGGGAACTCTAGGGCAGGAAGTAGTTTAGGTCTGGGTGGAGCTGAGGACCAGAGGTGGGAAGAATGCTAATATTCCCTGCTTTGTGTAATAATAATAACAATAATAATAATAACAACAACAACTAGGGATTCCAGGCTTGGAGTATGATCAGAGATCGTTTCTTCTGGAGCTACTTCCTGATGTAAAGGGCGAAGTTTTCAGAGGTTCCTGACTCAAATTGGCTGGGTACCGTCTAAGAAGTATTCGCTTGACAGTTTGGTTGGTATGGGTCCTCACTTTTCCCATGAGAATAGTTATCTAAAATGCAAGGCACAATTAGTAAAAGGCATCCCAACTCAGCTCTCCATTGGAGCTGAATTGTTTTGTTGGTATTGTTTTTCTTCTTTCTTTCCTCTCTGGTCTGTTTCCTAACAATGTTATGTGTATTTGGGGGCTCTAGGCCTTTGTTACAATGGGTGGCCTGCAGACTACTAGTGTTGTAATAAAGACTCCATATTCCGTCTTTCTAAATGTGGCCTATGGGATAATTCACCTTATAGCACTGGAAGTAGATACAGGTAAAGCAAAGATGATGGATGGCCCGTGATGACAGATAGTCCATGGCTTCAGAAACCAATGCTATTTGGATCTACTCTGGACTTGCCTTTCTTTGTTGTACATTAGGTTAGAGCCCTTTTTGATTTAAAAGGAAATGAGTAAGTTGGATGCTGTAATCCTAGCTACTCAGGAAGCTAAGATCTGAGGATCATGAATGGAAGCCAGCCTGAGCAGGAAAGTCCATGAGACTCTTATCTCCTGATAACCACCAAAAAATCTGGAAGTGGAGCTGTAGCTCAAGTGGTAGAGCACTAGTCTTGAGCCAAAGAAGCTTAGAGGTTAAAGCCCAGGCTCTGAGTTCAAGCTCCAGGAATAGAACAACAACAATAACAATAATAATAAAGGAAAATAAGAGTATCTAACATGAAAGTTGGAAAAAGCTATCTACTCCATTAGTTCTGTCAAATTAGAGACAACAAAACTCCAAAGGAAGTTGGCTCTAACTTAAGTACTTCTTTGTTTATATACCTACTATGCAAATTAAAGACTATAGTATCAATTCCAATTAAAATGGTAAGAACTTAAAATTAGCTCATAAAACAAGTATCTAAACAATTAAAGAAAATTATATGCATGTGACTGCTATTTTTAAATAGTGGAAACCCTTTCAAATCTCATTTCTAACTCTTAAGACCTTGACCTCACAGAGGTGAATTTCTGCTGTTTTCCAGGTTTTAGATTACCTTCAAGTTCAAGGGCAATCTTCTTGAATTTCCCTATTTTATGCAGGATAAGTGGCTGAAGCTAGCAATCTGAGATGCCTGTGTTCTACTCTCCAGTTTCAGGAGTCTCTCTCTCCTAGCCTTGAGGAAACTTGTTCTGTACATGGGCAGCCCAATGTTCAGCCACAAACTTAACATGAAGCCCTCTGGATTTCCTCCCTCTTCTCCTCTCCTCTTCAGGTCCAGCCTGACTGATCTCTGCCTCTTTACCTCAGGTTTTCCTTTCTCCACAGAAACTTCACCAATTGTTTACTTTAAAAAACTAAGTAAAATAATCACTTGATCCCATTTCCTCTCTCAGAGACTGTTGTTCTATTTATGAGCCATGCCTGAGTCCTTTAAATTTGTTTTATAGTTCTTCTAGTTGGGGTGAATCCAGTTGCAGGTTAAAATAATTTTCTCAGTGCATTAGGTCATCACAATCTATTGTCTGAGGACCTCTGGGCGCATCAGATATATTATAAAGGATCTCAGAGTTAATTATGATATATTGTAAATTATGCTTTCTTATTTTCATATTCATCCCAACCATAAAAACTAATAGTGAGTTATTCCAGATGTCTAATATATAACCAAGTGCTATCACACGATTTTAGGGCATTGACTATAAGAATGCCTCCATTTACACTTATATTGGCATCAGAAAACTATTTTGTATGTGTTTGTCAATGAGTAAATCTCAGAAATAGACTTAGTATGTAGATGATTGTCCCAACCCACAGGACTTCAATGAGGGCAATGAACCTAAGTGAGAAGGAATGAAGGGACAAGAGACACAAAGAATGACAGCAAGACAAGGATTCTGATCAAGCAGCAAATTTTTATTTTTCACACAGGGGTATTTATAGGCTTAGAATAAGGAAGCTTTTTCATTGGCCGTAGCAGCTGCAGGATGTTTGCTTAGGGCAGTGTGAAAAGGTGGTCGTTAGCAGCTACTGGGTATTTGGGGCAGGATGAAAAGACCGGATTCTGTAAACAGCCTCAAGATGTTCCAGTGAGATAGTCAAGCCTATCACCCTGAGAGACTCCCTTTTGGCTCCCAACAGATGATGTGATTGGGTGGAGCCTTGTATCTTTGCTGTATAAAAGTTAAATAATAGATTGACTAAAGTTGAGAGAAATGAGGTTTCATGTGCTACATAGTGCTGTGATCTGAATGCTTTCCTTAAGTTCCCATGTTGGAGCCCTGACTTCCAAAGTAAGGAGGGACTTTGGGAAGGTGATTAGACCATGGGGGCTCTGCCCTATGTAAGAAGATGCCATCAATGAACAAGAACGGTAGCCCTCACCAGACACTAAGTGTGCTGGCACCTTCATCTTGAGTTTCCAATGTCCAGAACTGAGTAAAAGTTTCTGTTGTTGACTGGATGACATTCCGTGTTAATGTTTTAGAGCATCTTGGAAATGTTAGGATGCATGGTAATATAAACTTGTCCAACTGAAACCAACCTACACCTTGATAGTTGGTATTTAGTGAAGTCATGATTTGTATTCAGAAAATGGCATTATCAATTGCATTAAATGCACATGAATGACTTTTAATTTTCTTGATTTCTAATATTGTTTTTATTTAATGAATAACTGCTTTCAGTTTTGAATAATAACAGAACTAGATGCCTGAGCAATTTTTATCTTAGGTTTTATATGTGTATATTTAAGCAACATTGTAATAACAATAATTTAAGGTAACACATAGAGGAGCCTACAAGGACTTTGGTTTTGTTGCTGTTTGACTAGGATTTATAGAGATGAATGTATGGCCCAAGTTAGAGAGGTTGTACTGTGTCATACCATGTGGTAGACTCAGTTTTGTATTCTCCAGAATACAAATCAGGTCTTGATGACTGCTGTTTGCACCAGAATCTTCGCATGAGATAAATATGAGAAGGCACATAGCTCTTCCAAATAAACAGTCTCCATGTAGCCCTGTAACCTATAGATCATCAGGGAAATAGCTGGGCCTTGTTATTACCAGGGTGCTGTGAGATCCAAAATGGATTATCTTAGAAGGCTGTGATGATATTTTAATCCTTCTGGAATATTTAACCCCCTGGATTAACCTGTATCTGTATACTTAAAACAATACATAAGGTTTTGTTTTCCTATAGAACATTTTCTTATGTTTTTGTTGCAAAATGACAGACATCAACTATCATTTTGTGTCAATGGGCAGTGTATAAAAACAGCAAAAGGAGATACTGAGGAGAGGAAAAGAGATTAAAATATATAAAAGTTCAGAGATTGAAAGAAACGAAAAATGAGAGATGATGCAGATCAGAGAAGTTACAAAATATGTAGTGGAAAAAAATTAATAGCCCAAAGCCAGGTGCCAATGACTCATGTTTATTATAATCATAGCTTCTCAGGAGACAGATCTGAGGATCCTGGTTTGAAGCAAGACCAGATAGGAAAGTCTGTGAGACTCTTATCTTCCATTAACTATCAAAAACACAGAAGTGGAGTCAAATGGTACGGTACTGGCAGTTAGAAAAAAAAAGCTAAGGGACAGAACCAAGGCTTGGAGTTTAAGCCCCAGGGATGAACATTTTCTTTTTTCCCTTCCCCTCCACAAATTATACCAACATTAAATACAGTGAAAACAGGGGTTATACTATGGGGGAGGGACATACAAAGCAACAAAAAAAATCACATGGTAGCTTATAAATACGTTAAAAACAATAGCAAGGAAGAAAAAAACCACTTGCCACCCTATCTTGGGGTTCATTTCGCTTAATATCATCTTATCTGTGCTTTTCTGCTTGTCTCAGACATATGCTAGTTATTGAAAATAAGGGAAATCATGAGACCTATGTTTCTTTGGGCCTGGCTTACTTCACTTAATATAATTTTTTTCTAACTCTTTCCATTTCCTAACAGATGGGTCAATGTCATTCTTTCTGATGGAGGCATAGAATTCCACATTTTCTTGATCCATTCATCTACTGAGGGGCATCTAGGTTGGTTCCATATCTTAGCTATAGTAAATTATGCTGCAATAAACATAGTTGTGTTGGTAGCTTTAGTATGGTCTTGTTTGTGATCATTTGGGTAAATGCCAAAAGGTTGGATTGCTGGGTCATAAGGGAGCTCTATGTGGAGTCTTTTGAGGAACCTCCATACTGCTTTCCAAAGTGGTTGAACAAGTTTACACTCCCACCAACACTGCAGTAGGGTTCCCTTCTGGGTACATCCCATCCAGCCATCTGTTACTATTTGAGTTCTTGATTATAGTCCTTATAACTGGGGTGAGGTGGTATCTCAATGTTATTTTGATTTGCATTTCTTTTTATGGCTAGAGAGGTTGAGCATTTCTTCATGTGTCTATTGGCCATTTTTATTTCCTCTTCAGAGAAGTTTCTCTTTAAGTGTTTAGCTATTTTATTTATTGGGCAGATGTTTCTTTGAGGATTTGTAGTTGGAAGATTTAAGTTTTTCAGTTCCAGGTATATTTTAGATATGAGACTCTTGTCCATTGTATGGCTAGTGAAGATCTTCTCTCGTTCCATGGGCTTTCTATTGATCTTGCTAACTATGTCCTTTGCCATGCAGAAGCTCTGCAATTTCATGCAATCCCATTTGTCCAACCTTTCTTTGATTTGTTGTGTTTCTGGTCTCTATTAAGAAAAATTTGGCCTGTGCCAAGGAGACCTAGAGTTTCTCCTATTCCATCCTGTAATGTTTTCAGGTGTCTTCTTTGACTCCAAGGTCTTTGATCCGTTTGGAGTTGATTCTGGTGCAGGGTGATATATAAGGATCTAGCTTTAGTTTTCTAAAGGTGATTAACCAATTTTGCCAGCACCATTTACTAAAGAGGCTGTCTTTCTTCCATTGTATTTTTTTAGCTCCCTTATCACAGATTAGGTGGCTATAGTTCTGTGGGTTCATTTCTGGATTTTCAATTCTATTCCATTGGTCCTGAGGTCTGTTCTTGTGCTATTTTTTGCTATTCAGGGTCTTTTTATTGTTCCATATGATTGCCTCTTGTATTTTCTTGAAGAATGAAGTTGGAATATTGATAGGTATCGCATTGAATTTGTAGATAGCCTTAGGAAGTATTGCCATTTTCATGATCTTGATCCTTCCCATCCAGGAGCCTGGGAGTTTTTTCCACTTTCTAAGTTCTGTTTTATTTCCCTTTTCAGGCTTTTAAAGTTTTCATCAAAGAGGTCCTTCACTTCTTTGGTTAAGTTTTATTTTTTGTGGGGCTATTACAAAATGAGTTGCTTCCCCCCCCCCCCCGCACTCTTCTCATTATTGGCATACAGAAAAGCCATTGATTTTTGAGAGTTAATTTTATACCCTGCTACTTTGCCAAAGTTTCGAATCAGGTCAAGTAATTTGGGAGTGGAGTCTATGGGATTCTTTAAATACAAGATCATGTCATCTGCAAAGAGGGAGAGTTTTACTTCATCTTTCCCTATTTGGATCCCCTTTATGTTTGTATCTTGTCTTATTGCTGTAGGTAGGCATTCTAGTACTAAATTGAAAAGAAGTGGAAAGAATGGACATTCTCATCTCATTCCAGAGTTTAGAGGAAATGACTTTAGTTTTTCGCCATTAAGTATAATGTTGGCTGTAAGTTTTTCATATACAGCCTTTATTGTATTGAGGAATGTTCCATGGATTCCTAGTTTTTCCAGAACCTTCATCATAAAGGGGTGTTGGATATTTTCAAATGCTTTTTCTGCATCTATTGAGACAACCATGTGGTTCTTATCCTTGCTCTTGATGTGATGAATTATATTAATTGATTTGCACATATTGAACCAGCTTTGCATCCCTGAGTTGAATCCTGTTTTTTCCTGGTATATGATTTTTTGGATAAATTGTTGAAGTAGATTGGCCAAAATTTTGTTGAGAAGTTTTGCATAGATGTTCATCAAAGATATGTGTCTATAATTCTCTTTCTTTGATGAGTCACTGCTGGTTTTGGAATGAGGATTATGATGGCTTCTTAGAGTTTGTTAGTGAACTTTCTCTTTCAATTTCAATGAAGAGTTGGAGGATTATTGGTGTGAGCTCTGCTTTGAAGGCCTTGTAGAATTCCACTGTAAATCAATCTGGTCCTTCTGGGCTTTTCTTAGATGGGAGTTCTCATTACTGTTTCTATTTCAATGCTTGATACGGGCCTGTTATGTTGGGTTAACCCATCTTGGTTTAGTTTTGACATGTCAATATTTGCTAGGAAATCATCCATTTCTTCCAGGTTCTCAACCTTATGAGCATAAAGGTTTGAGAAATATTCCTTTATAATGTTCTGAATCTTGGTTGTTTCTGTGGTGATGTTTCCATTCTTGTCTTTGAGTTTGTTTATTTGGGTGTGTTCTCTTCTTTTTCTGATAAGATTTGCTAAGGGTCTGTCAATTTTGTTAATTTTGTTGAAGTACCAACTCTTTTTTGTTGTTGATTCTATGTTTTTTTAAAATTCTAATTCATTTAATTCTAATTTAATTTTAACTGTTTGTTTCCATGTACTGGATTGAGGTTTAGCTTGCTGTTCTTCTTCAAGGAGGTTCGGATGTCTCATTAAATTGTTGGTTTCAGATCTCTCCAATTTTTGATGTAGGAACTCAGAACTATAAAGTGGCCTCTGAGTACTGCCTTTGCTGTGTCTCAGAGGAGCTGGTAATTTGTGTGTTCACTTTTGTTGAATATCATGAACATTTCAATTTCCTTTTTAATCTCTTCCATGACCCACTGGTGATTCAATAGTGTGTTGTTCAGCCTCCATGTGTTACAGGACTTTCTTTGTTGGCTTTTGGTGTTGAGTTCTAATTTTATTCCCTTGTGGTCTGAGAGAATGCAGAGATAACTTCAATGTTTCTGAATTTGGACGTTTGCTTTGTGACCTAATAAGTGGTCTATTTTGGAAAATGTTCCATGTGCTGCTGAGAAAAATGTGTATTATGATGCTACTGGGTGAGATACTCAGTAGATGACCATTAAATTTAGTTGATCTATGCAGTTGTTTAGATATGTGGTTTCTCTGTTGAGTTTTTGCCAAGTTGATCTATCTAGTGGGGAGAGGGGTGTGTTAAAGTCTCCAACAATTAATGTCTTTGGATCTATGTGAGATTTGAGGGAAAGTAGTGTTTCTTCGATAAATTTGGGTGCTCCGTTTTTTGGTGAATAGATATTTAGAATTGTAATATCTTTCTGAAGGAGAGATCCCTTAATTAGTATGTAGCAACTTCTTTATCTCTTCTCACTAATTTTATTTTGAAGTCTATTTTATCTTATTATCTTATTATTTAGGATTGCAATTCCTGCCTCTTTATGGGGGCCGTTTGCTTGGTAGATTTTATTCCAGTCTTTCACTTTCAGAATTTGTTCTTATGGGCAAGGTATGACTCCTGAAGGCAGCAGATAGAAGGATCTTGCTTTTTAATCCAACTAGACAGCCTATGTCACTTGATTTGAGAGTTAAGTCCATTAATGTTGAGAGTTAGGACTGAGAGGTATTTGGTAGTTCCTGACAGTTTTCCACCATCTTGGGGGCTGCAACATCAGGATTCTTCCTATGGTTCTTGGATTCTCAGTTTGGGTGCAGTTTCTTGGCCTTTATTGTAGTCTTGTTGGTTTTCTATGTGTAGGACATCTTTAAATATCTTTTGTAGGGGTGTTTGGTGGAGATATATTGTTTCAGTTTTTCTTTGCTATTGAAAGTTTTTATTTGACCTTCAGTTATGAAGGAGAGTTTAGCTGGGTACAGTATTTCTGGTGGATAGTTGTTTGTCTTTAGTGAGTGGCTTACATCATTTCAGGCTTTACTTGCTTTAATTGTCTCTTCTGAGAAATCTGACGTTATTCTAATTGGTTTCCCTTTATAGGTGATTGATCTTTTCTCCTTGACAGCTTTAAGGATCCTTTCCTTTGTCTGAATTGATCCTGTGCAGATTATAATGTGACAGTGGGATATCCTGTTCTGTTTTGGTCTATTTGAGGTTCTAAAAGCTTCTTGTATCTGAATAGGCCTATCATTTTTCATGCTTGGGAAGTTCTCTGTAGGATCCTATGAAATAAATTTCCTAAACCATTAACTTCAGTCTCTAGGTGCTCCTCTATACCCATTATCCTCAGATTAGGCCTACTGATGGTGTCAGTAGGTGTCCAAATGTTGCATAGATCTATCATATAATTTATGTTTCAGAGATATGTTCAACTCCTAATGAGGCTGCAGTCTTAGGCCCAAGCCCAGCTACCAGGAGAGGTTCCTCATATCAGGTCCAGCCACTTGCCACACACACTAAATAATAAGATGAAAATTGGTGAAGGTAGACAAAGGAGGTTTATTACATGACCTGGGAGCTTCAGGAAAGGTAAGTTAAGCATTATAGCCCTTCTTCAAGTGCTGACAGGAGCCTGAAGTCCTAACAGAGAAATAACTTAAGACAGTGTACAAATGCATGCATAATGATTGAATAGTCCGAGTCAAACATGGCTTGGTGATCATTGTCTCAGGTTCAGGTTCCTAGAAGCTGTTATCACTATCTTCCCTTGACAGGAGCATCTAGTCCCAATTCATCACTGTTGCCCAGCAGAAGTTCTGCCCTGTGGAAGTCTTGCTGCTCCTTTCCTTTAGGGCATATTCCTATATCTTACCTTGTAAATGTGTCATTGAGTAGTTCTGTTCTTGGATTCCAAAGTGGCTAACAGGTAAACAGCTGAGGACAGACACAGACAGGAAATGGAAGCAAGGAGACCATGTTTTCGTTCTTCTTTTAGTGAAATTGTGGGCTCAAGTAAGGATCTAGTGCTTTTCAGCAGTTTAAATACTTGTTGCATTAAGAAGAACTGAGCTGTTCTTGTGGTTTATTGTGAGGTTCTTGGCCAGCACTGATAGCCAACCCCAGGCATTCAGAGATCATTGGTAACATAATTTGTGGAGGGGAAGGGAAAAAACAAATTGTTTAAATAAGGATACATTGCAACAATGAGATGTACAAGACCTTATGTTGAAGAAAACTTTACAACTTTGGTGAGGGGGATGGTAAGGGGAAACAAAGGAGGAAGCAACAATGCTTGATAAGAAATGTACTTATTATCTTGCTCATATAATTGTAACCCTTCTGTATGGTATTTTCACAATTAAAAAAAACTTATTAAAAAAATTCATTGGGAAAGTGAGAATTTCAAGATTGGATTTCTAATGCCAAGTCAGTTTTTAGCCATTATTTTATAACAATATATACAAGAAATACAAATGGCTCTTATTTTGTAACAGCATTTACAAGTTTTTTCTTTACTAACAAACCAAACTATCTAGTTCTTATATTTCACCAAATTTCTGTCTGTAGTCACCTAGTGGAAACCTGTTGATAAATGATCAGTTAAAGAAAGTATCATGAATAGATGGAAAGGAATATCTAGGGAAATACTTATCATGCTATATATTTAAGCACCCACTTCTGGGTGCCAGGCACTCATGCTCATTTGCTACTCAGGAAGCTGAGATTTGAGGATTATGACTTGAAGCCAGCCCAGGTAGGAAAGTCCATGAAACTCTTACCTCCAAAGTAGTCTCCAAAAACCCAGAAGTGGACCTATAGCTCTAGTGTTAGAGTATTATCCTTGAGAGAAAAAAAAAAAGCTCAGGGACAGTGTCCAAACCCTGAGTTCAAACCCCATGACTGGCGCGCGCACACACACACACACACACACACACACACACACACACACACACACACACACACGCATGCATGCACACCACCTAGAGATTAATTTTACTTGAGGATCTACTAAGTTTTGTAGTATGAATAGAAGTTCCCTGTAAGGCTAAGGAGACATAATTTCAGAAGTGAAAAAAACCATATGAGAAATACAAGAGGCACAAAGCTTCATTGCTCTTCTAAACACAATATGATGCAGAAAGGAATGAAGGCAGAAGCTGCTCAGAAAGCTTTCCAGTCTGGCCAAGGAGTTTAAACTTTTGCCTGGAGTGAGAATGAGCAGCTGTAGCAGTTTTGTGACAGGGTTTAAGGACTTCTTTCTGACCTGACTGTGATATGAAGTTCTGCTTTCCGAAAAATGTAGTTTGGAGGAGGAATGGTGCAAGGATGTCTATAGGAAGGGAGACCAAATATGTATAGGCAGGGCTTTTCTTCATCTATAGGCTCCACACCCCTGGTTCAACAAAACCTGGACAAAGTATTGCAAAGCATAGATCTCACCTGAATAGACTATTCATCACTATTTCTTTAACAACTTAATGTAACAATTATTTGCCCAGTGACTACATTGTATGAGGGGCTACACTCATCTAGAGATTGTTGTTGTTGTTTTCCAGTCCTTTTGCTTGAACTTAGGTGCTCTCTCTGAGCTTCTTTTGCTCAACGTTGGCATTCGACATCTTGAGTCACAGTTCCACTTTGGGATTTTTATTTTTATTCTTTTTTTAGTTTATTGGAAATAAGAGTCTCATTGACTTTTCTGCCTAGGCTGACTTCAAACCATGTTCCTCAGATTTCAACCTCTTCAGAAGCTAGGATTACAGGCATGAGCCACTGGTACCTGGCTTTCTAGGATATGAAGATAGATATGGGTAGGTTAAATGCAAATACTACACCATTGTATGTATATAAGTGACCTAAGCATCTGTGGCTTTTGGTATCTGAGGGGGACATTGAGGGATGACCATGTCTGTAACTTGATGAAAAGAATAGGGATAATATGGTCTCCAGGCTTCATAAGTGTTTGTTTTATTTGAATGTGGGAGAAACTGAACTTAGAGAAGGAATCAGAAAGGAAGTATTGGAAAACATTTCCATGGAGACAGTGAAATAGATGAGCTAATCTTCCTGACTCCATTACACAAAAAGTCTCTGAGGAGATATCAGGGAAATGCCCTGATCTGCACCACTATGCCACACTGGAACAGAAGATGGGCCTGGGACTGAGGTGAATGAGGTTCTGGCATAGTCTGGAGAAGGACAGTCTGCCTCTCATAGTATCATTCTGCCTCATAGTCTAAGAAAAGAAAAGAAAGAAGTCTGGATTCTGCTGTGGCTTGTGATGCAAGATAAATTTCATATTATGTCTATACAATTAAGTGTTGGATCTGCATTTCCCTCGGGGTGTCTGTTTCTAACTCTGTCTTTCTTGTGTAAACACCCTGAGCTAATGAAAAATGTTTTCCAGGTGATATTAGAGCGAATCTAACCTTAGCGACTTAGTGGGAAGTGGCATAAGATGAAAAATAGGATTTCTCAAAAACAAGTTAGCTTGGTTCTACAAGAAAGAAACATTCAAGAAAAGATGAGGGTTCCTGGAAACTCATATCCAGTGTATGACAGGAGCCATGACAAAAGGAGGATGTGTTAGACTCTTGACAATAAACCCTCTGGCATCACTAAATAATTCTACTTGAAGTGATTGTGAAAGGAAAAAATAAATACTAAAACAAATAAGTGGAGTGCCATTTTAAAAGTAGGAGGACTTAACAAGATTGAAGAGAATGATAAATGAAAATGTCCCCTCTGAAATTTAGAAGATGCTTCTGAAAGGAAGAGCTTCAGAAGGTGTAAGAATGTAAAAGGGTGTTGAAAACACTCTGTGCTAAAATGTAATGAAATTATTAATGGAAAATAAGCAAATTAGAATAGGCCTAAGCCAAATGAATGGATATTTGAAAGCATGCATGAATAACTTGTGAATTCAAAACACAATGGAAATTATGAGTCACAAAGAAGTATACAACAAAAGATATTATGCATAAAAAATCTTTTTAGATGAAGCAAAATGGCCTGAGGATATTATCTTCCAAAAAATATGGAAGAAAGATTAGAAGTAAATGACTTTACATTTCAATTCAAGAAGTTAGAAATAAAACCTTACAAGCCTAAAGAAAGATGAAGGACATAATAAAGAAACATCACAAGATAACTTTAGTTGCCCCTCTCACAAAATAGTATAGATAAAGCTGATTATTTTGTGGAACATAAATATAATAGGCATGCCTCTGGAAAGAAGATAGATGAGAACAACTAACATAAAATACATATACAAATAAGTTATGTATAAAGTACACATTATATGTCTATCAACCTATCTATCATCTATCTATCTAAACTCACAAATATGTATAGACCTAAGAGTAGGCCTAGCACATGACAAAAGAGGTAGAGCATTTGCCTAGCAGGTGCAAGGCCCTAAACAAACATTGTTCCACAATATTGTGAAATATGTGACATTTCGGTAATCACCTAATCTCAAAGAAAAAGAGAGAAGGGATGGGTTAAGAGAGATGGTGACAATGTTGTCAGACACTTTGTACTCATAAGCTGTTTTGTAGAATGGGAACTTCTTTGTACAACGACTTAAAGATAATAATAAAAAAAACCCACACACCTGAGTAAAACTTAAATAAAATATCAACCAACAGAAGTTAGTGACAGTACCAATAATTTTCTGAGAAAGTTATTTCTGTTGCAAAAATGCTGGCTGATTTAACATTTAGAAAGCCTATTGAAGACCCTTTATCACTAAGGGAAGCCATCTTCTTCCCTCTATAAGAGCAGAGAATGCTGATAAGGAAACCTAAAACTTCTATGTTAATCTCACATTGGCTACTCATCTATGTTCCAGTCACTTCCATAATTCTTAAGGCGATGTAGGAGAAAGCAATATATATATTGTGATATCTTTTGGGAGTCATTTGTCAAAGGGAGAACATTTATTTCAGGACAATTTGTGGTGACTCCTGACAGGTCATCTTACTAGGGGCAGAGAGCTGAGGTGCTCCACGTTCAAGATGAATCTCCAGTGCAGCTTCCTGTCTTGGACTATTTTGAGAGATATAGGATCCTTTAGTCTTTTTAGGCCATTGTGATGTTGAAATAAAACCCAGTGTTGACATAACTGGCATTTAGAACAATCCTGTGTCTCATGTGGCTGGCCAGGAGGAAAATTGCAGTCAATTGATAAGGAATGTCAACACAGTCTTCTTTACATGGTGATCTCAAAATAGGCTGAAATAGGCTCAAAAAAATTCAACTTCCACTGATGTTGAAACAACAATAACAACACCACACACACACACACACACACACACACACACACACACACACACACACACACACACACACACACACACACACACACACACACACACACACACACACACACACACACCCTTAGTACACTGCAGATATAAGAGAACTTCCTTAACTTGATAAGGGGTACCTTTTAAAAATATATTGTGAGCTATAAGATAAGAAAAAAGAAAACCTAAATGAATGTGCACCAGAATACAAGAATTAAAATTGCCTTTATTCACAAGACCATATGATTCTCTAAATGAGAAGTCTAAGAGAATTCTATACAAGTAAGAAAGGCTAAAAAATCTTGCTGTGTTTCAGGTTCATATGGAAATATCAACTATATTTGTTTATGCTGACAACCATGAATTAAAATCTATGGTACATAGAACAAAAGCCCATAAGATTATAGCAATAATTCCTAACAAACACCTAACAAATACTTTAAGTCAAAGTTATACTTAGATGGGAAGTAATACTATATTCATAGATACTTTAATGTTATTAATCTACATAATAAAGTGCAATTTTAATGAAATAACACAAAACTATAAATCTTTCTGTCCCTTATGCTTCAATCTCATTCACCCATCTCTTTTACTTTCCTTCCTTCTTTGTTTCTTTTTTTAAAACTTTTTTTCTCTTTATCAAACTTGTTACACAGGCTTATGCTGGAATTAATGTAAGATCAGAGAAAATCAAGAAGAGGTAAAATCATTTTGAGGAGGGAGTGGGCAGGTGGCTCAGTGGTAGAGTGCTTGCCTAGTATGCCTGAGGCCCTGGGTTCAATTTCAGCACCATATAAACAGAAAAGGCTAGAAGTGGCACTATGGCTTAAGTGGTAGGTACAGCTCTAGCCTTGAGCTGAAAAGCTGAGGGA
Organism: Dipodomys merriami; assembly: GCF_024711535.1. Lineage (NCBI taxonomy): Eukaryota > Metazoa > Chordata > Mammalia > Rodentia > Heteromyidae > Dipodomys > Dipodomys merriami. The sequence goes on from NW_027205603.1 coordinate 29,568,222, forward strand.
CAGCGCCCAGGCCGAGAGTTCAAGCCCCACGACTGATCTGGGAATAACCTCTAGATAGCAACATATGTTTTAAAACTTAATAATTAGAACAACATAGTACAGGCACTGTTTAAGTAAACAGAATGAGGCACACTAAAGGCCCGGAAAAAAAAACCCATATATGTGCTGGAGGTAATATCAAAAGTCAGTGATCTTGAATGAACTGTTAATAGGTGAGCCATTGATGATGGATAATAAAGAACCACCAATTGACCTCTACTAATTCAATAAGCAAAGAAGTCATTACCTTGAGGCTATCTCTATATAGTCTCTTCTTGGTGTTTTTATATAGCAAACTACAATCCAATTTTGTACAGAAACAAATCAAAACCTAACTTACAAATGTATTTTTAATAACAAATCGCTAAGTTTCATTCAATCTCAAATAGCTGAGTTTTACCAGTCCCAGGCAGCCAATTTGTCATACCATGACCAAATAAGACTAGTGGATTAGAGTAAGGGAAACATTGTCATTCAATCCATTGAACATGGAAATTACCAGGATGGCATAAAGTAGTACTTTAAAATTTGTTCAAAAGTCATCATCTTATTTGATCCCAAATAGTTCATTTTTCAAATTATGAACTAGTAATGAATAAACTAAAATGTAATTTTTTGTCCAGTGCTGATCAAACAATGAAAATGTCCTACTCTATTGAACTTGAAGTTAATATGAACAGGAAATTGAGTAGATGATGATAATTGTGGTCATGACTCTATGACAAGGACATGGCTGAGAGACATCATTCATTGATTTTGTCATTGCACAAACATTGTAGGATGCACTGATGTATCACCGAGTGATACAGTCCTATAGCACCCTGTGTTATATGCAGATCTTCTCTGATGAAACATATATGCAAATATTTACTGATGAAACATTGTAACGTGACACATAAGTGTACCTTATTTACCCTGAGACTGGAAAAACACCTCTTCATTAAGATGAGATGGATTGCTCATTTGCCAAATGATCTACCATTAAATTTTTTTTCTGAAGAAATATACTTCCTGGGAAAAACTTACTTTTCTTCCTTTCTTGTATATCTTATTCATGGTATGATTAAATAATTGCCCAAGTTTGGTTTCCTTCTGTGCCCTTTGAATATTGTTCTTAGCTAGCAAGACTTAAAATTAATTTTCTTTTCTTTAAAAAAATTATTTTCTTCTTCTTTTTTAATGGTGGTAGTTACCAGGGCTTGAATACTGAAACTCAGAGCCTCAAATTCAAAGCTGCAAGTTCTGGCTCAGCTTGCATAAACAGCTGGTGCTATGTGAGCCACATCTCCTGTCCAGCTCTTGGTTAGTTAATTGGAGTTGTAGTCTGGCAGTTTTTTCCCTGTGCTTGATTTGAAATCACAACGTTTTCATGTCAGGCTCTTGAGTAACTAGGCTTAGAGGTGTGAGCCACCTGCACCTGACTTAATAATTTACTTTTATTTTATTGATTGTTTTTTAAAAAATATTTTGCTCCTAGCAGGGTTTGAATCCAAGGACGTGTGCTTGGTTACACTACCACTTGAGCCAAGATTTAAAATTAATCCTAAATCATTCACTGTGGTACCATGAGCATATGCAGTGGCATGCTGGGTATTTAGAGGCTGAAATAATTGATAGGCCTTGTGGTTCTCATTGAAGATATGCTGCATGCCTCCCTCTACTAGCTATCATGCCTCATCTTATTTAGTTATGTACATCCCGACAGTTGACAAGCAATGATGTGCTTCATGGAACTTTAAACAGAGCATGGATGCTTTTGAAAACACTGTATATCACCAACAGTGGCAGTGCTTATCATTCTTAAACATCTCTTACAGCTATGCAGTTGAAACCACACAACAGAAACACGGGGTACCTAAATTTTCACCCTGGCTGCCTTCTACCAGCTCTGATCCTAGGGACCAACTCTTTCCAGCTTCCTGCACTGACTGTAAAAGGTTTCTTCATCTGTGCAAGCTTCCTAAAGACATCAAATACAATAGGAGTATCTGAATTGTGACAGTGGTGTAATTTTCTTTTTAATGAAGAGAAATCAGTACAAGTTCAATATATGTAAAAATATTCACAAGTAACCCGAATGGGGAGCAAAAAGCATATTTTAAATAAGTAGTATACAACAGCATCATTCATTCAGTATTTCGAATCTGCTTATTCATTCATTACAGGGAGCTGATTTCAGAGTTGGAGCAATGACTCTTGGCAGGTGGCACAGTTCATGTGACATCATAGAGTTGTACAGAAGGTTCAGGGTCTTGAGATGACCATGCCCCTTGATGATATATTAAATGCAATCCTGCACCTAGTGATGATGATGTTTCAATCAACAATGCTTTGAACAGTGATATATATATATATATATATATATATATACATATATACATATATATGTATATATATGCACAGATGTGGATCCACAAGTTTGTATTGCCAACTTTTTGTACAGACTGTCCTTGAACCACAATTTTCCTGATCTCTGGCTCTAAGTAACTAGGATTACAGGGATCAGCTATTGTGCCTAGCAGGATTTAGTCTGTTCTTAGCTTTTTGTTGCTTCCTGACCACTTTGAAGCTTATATCCTGATATACTGGGCTGCTACAGGCCCAGAGCAACAGGGTCAAGTAACTGTGGATTGAAACCCCTAAAATCATGAGCCCAAACCGACCTGTCTGTAAGGTCTGCTCCTGGATAGTGAGCAGACTCCACTTTCCACGTAGCAAAGTTCCCGCTCAGTACCTGCATTACCTAGACAACTGGCACACCTGGAAGAGGTCACATCTCCATCTGCTGAGGTCACACCTTTCCCTGCCCCTAACCTAGATAAGGCCAAGCCCAGGGCCAGATGCCCCTCTTTCCCAGCTGCTTGGAGTGCCAACATGGCTGGTGACAGCCAGAATGATGAATAAACCCACCCCTTACCTGAATACCATGTGCATGGTGTTGTTCTTACTTGGCTTCTTCTTTAAAAACCTAACACTGTCCTTGTAAGTTGGCTTATCACAAGTATTTGCTACAGTGAGAGAAAGCTGACTAACATTCTTAAGGAATACAAAGCAAAATGTAATCACGTCCTTTCTAAAATAATGAAATCAAACCAATTGTAATGATAGATGACTTATCTCTTTCTAATCTTAGTAACATTATTTTAAGCAAGCCTATAATGTTCAGTGTATACATATGAAAATAGAACTAGGAACATTAAAGAAATGGGTGGGGTTTGGAGAGATGGGGGAGAACAATGGAAGCAGTGACATCAATGAAGATGCATCCTGTTCACAAACTTACTTGTTAAAAACCCCTTGGTACAATTACCTAAAAGATTTTTTCTTAAAAAAAGAATCATAGCTTCCTCTCTTTGAGAAAGTAAAAGGAAAATGCTAGATTTGCCAGTAGATTTTATGTATTATTGTTTAGCTATTTACAATTAACCTCTGTCAAAGCGGTAGAGAGAGAAAAAGCTAATTTCTAAACAGCTGCATCACTTTCAGCAATCTTGTAAGTTAGGAGGTATGAGTTACAAGCTTAATTTCCTATGAATAGACTCCCAAACAATGGCCTTTCATACCAGAAAGTACCAGAGTTCAAAGAAGAGAATGACATATATCCCTCAGGTTCATTTGGGAATGACAAACCAGGAAGAGAGAAATATGGTGAAAATGGTTGCAATTGTCAAACCTCTTTTTATATTTTCCAGAATCTGGAACGTAAGTTTGCTTTCATTTTAAATCTTGAGATACTGAAGAAAACATAGCATCCATTTTTACTCATTTTTACTACAGTTTAGAAGTGGTTTAGATTGCTGACATTAGAGTCCAATTTATTACCTCAAAATATGCTGTTGTGTGAAAACACTCATTGTTGCTGTTCACACAGCGAGACCTGGGAACTCGGTGTCTGGTAGGTAGAAAGGGACCATACCATGTGGGTATAGACAAAGTTTTTTTGTTGTTTTGTTTTTTGGTCAGGTCAGCTCTTCAGCTCAAGGCTAGCGCTCTACCACTTGAGCCACAGTGCCACATCCGGTTTTTTTCTTTGTTGCTTATGTGGTGCTGAGGAATCAAACCCACAACCTCATGCATGCAAGGAAATCGCTCTACCACTGAGCCACCTTCCCAGCCCGACAAAGTTTATTGAAACATAATGCACTTATATAGGGCACAGGAGCATAGAAGGCAAGGCTATAGTCAGGGGCCAACCCCAGGACAGGAAGGTAAACAATTTGAAGGAAAAGAACTTGGAGGTAAACAACTTGAAGGTAAAAAACTCTTGGGGATATGGAGGATTAGCAACTTTTAATCCGTGACTGAAAAGTTATTCAGGGCAACAAAAGAGGAAGCAAGTTGCAGGTGGGAGTCTATTTAAAAAACACAAAAGGAATCTTGATGCATAGTTCTATACAATTAACTAGGAGGAGCATGAATGGCATATCCCAAAACAGCACCTGAGCCTGGCACTGGGCACAGGGCCTTTGCCCTGCACAGAGGAATGGGTGTCCTCCTTCCCCCCAGAGGAATGCAGCACCCTCATGGCACACAGGAACTCAGATGGGGTCTTGAGAGTCAATGCCTCCGACATATGCCATGTGACATCAAGATACCCTTTTTTCCTCATCTCAAAAATAAAGGTGAAGTACTCCATTTTCAAATGCCCCCTCACAGACCACCAGAGACCACGATCAATGCAAACAGCAGAGTCGTTTATTGCAAGCTCGAGCCTGGTCCTCGGCGCACTCGGTAACCGGTGACGCTAAGAGGCCCCCAGCATAGAATCAGCACAGTTTTTTTTATAGTATTGATCAAACAACTTTAAGAAACTTTCACATAAAAATTATATGATTGGTTAACATTTAAAGCAAGCTAAGGTGGGCAAATATGATTGGTGGACCTTTATAGAAAAATATGTCCACAGCTTGACCACAAATGGTTATGAGTCACACCTGGACCAACAGTATGCATGGTATGTTTTGCCCTGGGCTCTGAAGCACCTGTTGGTCTCAATATTATATGGTTTTAACTGAAACCCTTAGCTCATGGTCACTCAGGGGCAAAATCACTCGGGGGCAAACACCTGCCTTAAGCAAACACCATCTATGGCTCCAAGAATTGTTTGTGCATGGCTTTCTGTCATAAATTCCTGGCATTGGGGCTAAAGTGGGTCATGAGTTAAGTCTCAGAACTGAGATGGGGTCTTAAGTAAAATGGAGTTGCTTAGGTTTCCCAAATCAAGACATAAATTATAGGTCCTTCTATAGAGCATAAATAAAAATACTTGATTATTCTACTGCATAGTATTTGGAGAGAAACTTTTTATATTTTTTAATTTTTGCTTTTTTCTGAAATTTTTTGAAATCATGTTTTTTTAATGCATTTTTATTATCATTATAAAGGTGATGTACAGAGGGAGTTACATGATGAATACATTTTTTTTGGAACAATGTAACCCCTTCCCTCTCTCCAAGTTTTTCCCTCCAGTCCCCACCCACAAGTAATCTAGTTCATTTTCATCATAGTGTCTAGTGACTACCATTGCTGCACTTGTTTCCAATTTATTTTTAAGCAAAAAAATCCAACAATGATTTGGTCACAGTACAAGCAAGAGATACATAATGACCCTAAGCCTTAATTTCTTCTTTTTTTAATTTTTAATGTTTTTTGTTATTGTGGAAATACCGAACAGAGGGGTTACAATTACATGAGCAAGGTAATGAGTACATTGGGGTTACAATTACATGAGTAAGGTAATGAGTACATTTCTTATCCAGCATTGTTGCCTCCTCCTTTGTTTCCCCCTTACCATCCCTACCCCACCCCCACCAAAGTTGTAAGGTTTGTTTTTCGACATAACGTCTTGTACTTCTCATTGTTGCAATGGGTTCACCTGTATCCCTATTTGAACAATTTGTTTTTTCCCTTCCCCTCCACAAATTATACCACATCAAATACAGAGAAAACAGGGGTTATACCATGGGAGATAGATATACAAAGCAACAAAGAAATCATCTCATAAATATGTTAGAAACAATAGCAAGAAAGAAAAACTATTTGAGTCCTTATCTTGGGGTTCATTTCACCTAACATCAACTTATCTGACCTTTTCTGCTTGACTCAGACATATACTAGTTATTGCAAATAAGGGAAACCATGGGATCTATGTTTCTTTGGACCTGGCTTACTTCACTTAATATAATTTTTTCCAAGTCTTTCCATTTCCTAACAAATGGGGCAATGTCATTCTTTCTTTTTTTGTCTTTTGTTCCGGTCCTGGGGCTCGAACTCAGGGTCTGTTAGCTATCCTTTAATTTCTTTTGTTCAAGGTTAGTACCCTACCACTTGAGACACAGTTCCACTTCTAGTAATTTTATTTTTATAATTTACTGGAGACAAGAGTCCCATGGATTTTCCTCTGCAGGCTGGCTTTGAGCCATGATCCTCAGCTCTTCATCTCATGAGCAGCTTGGATTATAACTGTGAGCTACTGGGCCTGGATCCCTGGGCCCTACATTTTAATTACACTCAGCAAATTTGGTGTATGAATTAATCTTTACTTGTTATTACATTATGCCAATTAATATGTACCCAGCTGGGCGTTAGTGACTCCTGCCTTTAATTCTAGTTATTTGAGAGGTTGAGAACAGGAGAATAGTGGTTCAAGGTCAGCCATAGCAGAAAAGTCTAGGAGACTCCATCTCAGCAGAAGAAATTGACATGGTTAGTCCCAGCTATGGGGAGAAGCCTAAACTAGGAGGACTGTACTCCAACTGCATATTCTGGTAGGAAGTAAGATACTATTTCAAACATAACCAGTGCAAAAAAAGACTGCCAATGTGGCTCAGCAATAGAATGCACGCTAGAGGCTTTGTGGATGAGACATATGAAGTTCTCTTTTTCTCTTCCCTAACTATTGAAGTGAGGAGATAGGGTCTGGACAGCACCATCTTGACCCCATGGTGGATGGTAGGGTCTGGCCTCTTGTCTTCATGGTGAGGAAGGTGAATCCGCTGCCTCCCAGGTGATGCAAGTACCTGAATCCCTTTATGCAAGGGTGGGAACTTGGATGAGAGGTTACTAAACCAGTCAGTCCAATGCCTGGGACAGATTTCCTGTGACCTTGCACCCTGACCTGACCCTATTTAGGCCCAGACCAGCTCAGGAACCATTATACCATGCCATGCGTTTCTGTGTTCATTTCCTGTCTCTCTTCTCCTAGCTCTTCTCTGGTCACTATGGTGTTAACTTCAGCTCTCCATTGGAGCTGAATTGGTTCTTTGGTAGTTTTTATTCGTTCTTTCATCTCTGGCACTTTCCTAAGAGTATAAATGTACTTGCTGGTTGCTTGTCTTTGAGATAGGTATCGTCCATGCAGTCAGTGGCCTTTTAATAAAGACTCCAGATTCGATCTTGCAAGATGTGTCTTCTCTGTTTTCTCGCCGTATAAAACGATATCCTCTATTCATTCCTCTGCTTTAATTATGAGTGGCATATTGGTTATCAGTGAAAGAAGGTGCTTAGAGAAAGTCTTGATTCAACAAAAGAACTTTGAGACATTATCATGTTAATGCACATGTCCAGGAACATGGCAGCAGAAAACATATGACAGAGATCAGTAAGTATGCTTCCATTGTAACTCAAGCGCACCTTTCTAATTGTTCATTCATAGCAGAGCATTTCAGTCCATTTCTATCTCTGGGGAGTGTGCTTTCTTACCAATTAAACAATAAACAGTAAGCCTGTTTGTATACTTTGGTTACCCTGGAGAGTGAGATAACTCATGTGTGCAAAATGCACTGCTATTAATCTGAGCCAAAACACTGAGATGAATAAACCCCTCCATTCTGGAATCTAGTTTTATATTTCCAATGTTCAGTCTGGCTCTGGCTTTAGTAATCTAGTCAGGCTTCATAGGGATCATAAATGGTAAGGGTATATCATAAACATTTTTCAAAGAATGTGATTAATTTCAAAACTTGTGCATTTATTTTTGCCAGCAAATTTCTTTTGACTCATCTAGTTCTTGGCAAAAATCATTTTCAAGATTTTGGCAGGTATTATCATTTCTTATCCATATGAGAGAAAGCTCTTTTTTTCTGGCCATGTATATTTTGGAAACCAAAGCCTTATTATTTACAGTCCAATTTAAAGGATCCTTCTCTCTCTTATAATTTTAATCAAATGGTAACAATAGCAGTAAATATTGATTACAGTTTGGCTTTATGTAATCTCCTCTTTTTAATAAAGCTGCACAAAATCTGTTTCTTATGTATTTTCATTTTTATAAATTAAGATTCTTTTGTATGCCTTCTTTCAAAATTGTCACAATACACACATTGGTGTTATAAAATCACTTTATATTTTTTACAATGCAAAGGCTTTAAAATCATACTTGTGATTTTTGTTGTTGTTGGTCGTGGGTCTTGAAGTCTGGGTTTGGGTGCTATCCTGAGCTCTTCAGCTTAAGACAACTACTCTACCACTTGAGCCACAGAGCCACTTCTGGTTTTCTGGTAATTAATTGGAGATAAGAGTCTCACAGATTTTCCTACCAGGGCTGGCTTTGAACCTCAATCCTCAAATCTCAGCCTCCTGAGTAGATAGATAGGATTACAAGTGTGAACCGCCAGTGCCCACCAATACTTATGATTTTTAGTTTTCCTATTTAAGTTGATTGATACAGCAATGAGCCCAGTGCAGATGTTCAGAATGGAGTTTGGCTTAATGGAAGAAAAAGATTAGTGTTCTCTCACCATGTGACAGTCTCCTGCCAGGTGGCCTAAGATTTGTGTAGTGACTCTGTGGTGTCATTGAATCCCCCCAAACCTGTCTTCGGGTCTTGGTTCTACCACATTAGGATGAACAACCTATTTTTTTCTGAGAAAAAGATGAGGACACCCCATCATCACAACCAAGTAAGAAGAAGGGAAAGAGAAAATGGTGTAATGGAGGTTAGCTATTCTCTACTATGAAGTAGCAACACTTCAGTAGCTTGTGATCATATCATTAGCTGGGATTCTATCCTGTGCCAGGGAAATTTTATTTGGTCATATTTCCACCCTAGGCAAAATCAGGAAACACCACAAGGAAAATTGGTAGATGGGCAGCTAGTTGTCTTTCAGACATCTGGAAACATGAAATAAATGTGGATAGTCAACAGGGCACTGGGTACATCTTCAGGCATCTTTTATCTCTTAGAATAAAGAAGAGCTAAGCAAATAGAGAGTCATAAATATAGTAAAGCTATATAATTCTTTCTTGTTGATAGGAAGTCAAGTGTCAAATGGAAAAATAATCCAACTCTCTCTAATTGTATGTCTTAGGCTGGACCTTCAGCACCTTCCTATGAGTAGAATGAGGTACACACCTTTGGGATATTCATGGGATGTCAAAGCAGCCTGTTAAAACATGTGACACTGCATACCACAGGTTACTTACACTGAAATTACTGAGGATTTCATCAAATTAAGATGCCAGGGTTTCTTTCAGAGTTTATATTTCATTTGTTTTGATCCCCTTTACAACTTATTTGACATGTTCATTCCATTACAATGGTAAAGGTGTAATTTTGGGGAAAGTGTTTTAATGTTTCAGTAAGTAAACATGTCCTTTTTGAAATTTATTATACCTAGATGACTGGTTCCTGGTGTGAATGTTATAGGGGAAGAGGAAATGTCTGGCTTCTCTTGCTGAGAATATCTTCAGTTTTACTGTTTGGATTGCAGTATTTCATTAATGCAGCTAGGAATAAAAGTGATAGTTTCTCCTACAAAAGCTGATATCCAGCAATAATTTGAATTTACTTAATTGTCCAGGACGATCAAAGTTTTCAAGACTCATTAACCAATAAATAATTTTTTGCATAATTCTTTTTTCCCATCAGCCTGCCTTTATTCACATTTCTATTCTGACAGACACATTTTCAGTATATAAACTTCACATTTTATATTATTGGCTTTCTACCTTCTAAGGGACATAAACTTATTTATAACCAAAGTGAAAACAATGGTTTTACATTGAGTTAAAAGTGTGTGAAATAAGTTGAGTGTGGTATCTCACTGGTAGAACAGTTGCCTAGCATGAGCAAAGCCTTGGGTTTGACGCCTATCCCCACAAAGCAAATACACAAAGGAAGCCAAAACTAACATATAGCATTTTTCAGAACTATTTTATGGCAAATGGAGAATTTGAACTGACATGGAAGATGTCAAGCAAGCTTCTCACTCTCCACCTCTGTTTTCCTAACTCTCAGGCTTTTCTCATAATGTGGGATTAGGCTTTTCCTAAGTGTGTTTGTGGGCTGCAGGTCTTTGAAACAATTGGCTGCCTGCAGACAGATTGCACTCTAATAAAGCCTCCAAGATTTGATCTTTCAAAATGTGGCTTTTCGCAGCACCACTTCCGGTTTTCTAGTGGTTTATTGGAGATAAGAGTCTCACGGACATTCCTGCTCGAGCTGGCTTTGAACCGCAATCCTAAAATCTCAGCCTCCTGAGTAGCTAGGATTACAGGTGTGAGGCACTGGGTGCCCAACTGAATGGCCTCTCTTACCTCTAGGCTTTTTCAGCACTGGATGGAGAACTCGCTCTACCCAGCAAGAGGCACCAGGATGGCTGTGAGAAATTACTTAGACTCAGCCTCCTTTTTTTCAATGCTAATGATACTTCCCATTTCTTTGATGTCTAGCCTCCTGGGTTTTCCAGAAAGCAATCATCTCTCAAAATACCTGCAAACTCCATTCCTTACAAAAGTTTCTCCCCATGGCCTCTTGTATTTCTCCATCTTTCTTTCTTTCTTTCTCTTTCTTTCTTTCTTTCTTTCTTTCTTTCTTTCTTTCTTTCTTTCTTTCTTTCTTTCTGTCTTTCTTTCTTTCTGTCTTTCTTTCTTTCTGTCTGTCTTTCTTTTTCTTTCTTTCTTTCTTTCTTTCTTTCTTTCTGTCTTTCTTTCTGTCTGTCTTTCTTTCTTTCTTTCTTTTTTTCTTTCTTTCTTTCTTCCTTCTTTCCTTCCTTTCTTTCTCTCTCTTTCTCTCTCCTTCCTTCCTTCCTTCTTTCCTTCTTTCTTTCTTCCTTTCTTCCTTTCTTTCTGCCATGAGGTGTATTTTCATTCATCACGCAAGTAATTTTCTGTAACATCCCAGGGCAAACAAAATTTGGCAGTCCAATGAGGGGGAGTGGTGTCCCCTCAGAGACTCACAGGGCGATGGCAGTGGCACGGAGCGCCCAGGGTTCACAGTGCAGGCTGGTGGCTTGTGTCCATTTTTCAGGTGGCTCTTTCTTCACATCAAGAGGTGTCTCTGAGATGGGGGTGGTGGTTAGGGGAAAGGGGTGGCAGACCCTATAGGTTCTTAGGAAATTTCATTCTGCTTTTCTTGTTCAATGGTCTCTTTGGTCAGCAAGGTGTTCTTCTCCTGCATCTCGGTTTTCTTCAACTTGGCCTTATCGAAGCTGGTGATTTCCCCCATGTCAGGGTTGTCTGCCATTTTCTTAGAACAGTTCTCAGCGACACTCCGAGCATGAGGTCTGGTGCTCCCACTGGCATTGCAGCTGGAAGAGACCTCCATTTCCTCCTTTCTTGAACTCCACAAATACAACGTCTTTACCATACATTTGGATTTTCAATGCTTGTTATAAGTTATAATTGTAAGGTCTGCCCCAGGCTATGCAGGCCCTGTGCAACTTCTTGGCTAAGTTTCCACCCAGCATCTGTGTTACTTAGGTAACTGGCACACCTGGAAGCAGTCACCGCCCCCTCCTGTGAGGTCACATCCTGAGCCACCTCTGGTCACGTGCCTCCCATCTGACCATAGGAGGGTCCCAGGCCCTGAGGTCACATCTGGATCCAGTGTGGCCACACCTTTCCCCCACCTGGCCACACCTCTTCCTGTCCCTGGCCTTGGGACAGTGCTTGTCCACCATGCACGACAGAGGAAGCAGTTCGGTAAATAAACTTCTTTTCCTACCTGAATAGCACGTGGTGTTCTCTTCATTGAAACCTACCTATTTAATATACCTTACAATAATGTGCTGTGTACCCAGCGACTAAATGATGCAACACAATGGGAAGAAGTAGAAAACCCTTTTCATATAAGGAAATTGCTCTGTATTGCCTATAATAAATGGCATTTGCCATGTTCATGGTTATTTCAAATTCAAGAACTCAGCAGGTATCCTCTGTGATAAATGAAGGGAAGAAGGACCAAGTGACAGCTACATTCTCTATGCCAATCAGGGGTCACCATGGCCACAAGACTATGTTAGAATGTGAGGCACAGGAAGATAAAGACTTGAAAAATGAATTACATTTGATAGTGAAGTAAGGAAATCAGGTCTGGCCTGCACCATGTTGGCCCCATGGTAGATAGTACAGTCTGGCATCTTGTCTTCATGCTGGAGGAAGGAAACACCCCCACCCATCAACTGCCTCCCAAGTGATGGGCTTGCGGGAACCCTGGAGGAAGGGGCCGGCACTTGGCTGTTAGGATCTGTCAGTCCAGTACCTGGGACTAGGAATTTCCTGTGGACCTCCAACCCCCCCACCCCCTGGCTGAGACTGTATTTAGGCTCAGCCCAACCCAACCCAGCCATCTTATGCAATGCTACCTGTGACTCTGTGATCATGTCCTGTCTTCTGTCTCCTGGCTCATCTATGGTCATCATGGCGTCCCAATTCAGCACTCCATGCAAGCTGAATTTCTTTGTAAGTATTGTTTTGCTCTTTCTTTGCCTCTAGCCTGTTTCCTATCCATATTAAGTGTATTTGGGTGTTGCAGGCCTTTGTAACAACTGGTTGCCTGCAGACTGCAGACTCCTATATTCTATCTTCCAAGATATGGTTTCTGGAATAATTTCACCTTACAACAATAGGTTTATCATGTGTGTGTGTGTGTGTGTGTGTGTGTGTGTGTGTGTGTGTGTGTGTGTGTGTGTAAGGTGCCCATGGGTCTTGAGCTGAGGGCCTAGGAGCTATCCCTGAGCTTTTGTTTCCTCAAGACTAGTGCCCTACCACTTAGGCCATAACTCCACTTCTAGTTTTTTGGTAGTTAATTGGAGATAAGCATTTCATGGACTTTCCTGCTGTGGTTGTGTTCCTCAAATCTCATCCTCTTGAGTAGCTAGGATTATATGCCTGAACCACCAGTGCCAAGCTGGAAGTTTATGCTTAAAATTATTAATTAAAATCATGAATTATTTAGGGAATTTGAAAGAGCTTACAGAAAGAGAACAAAAAAGTGTGGTGTGAGATGTTTCTACAAGGTTGTCATTTGCCATAACCCACACAGATGAAAAGCAATATCATTGAAAGATATGGAAGGAAATCTGTGGTCAGGAAAGTTTGGAATTACTTCTCAGACATTTGGGTTTATAGAAAACCAGAATTGTCTAAGCAAAGATATTTTGCAACTTGCTGCCAAATTCCAAATGCCAGAGAATATTGGCAGACTCCTTGATAATTCCGTCTAGCTTCTGGAACTCATGTTCCAGAGCCCGAGCTTTGTGATGCTACATGCAAGAATGTTGAAAGGAAGCAAAACTGCTCAGATACCATCCTTCCTTAGAAAAATGGCAAAAAAAACCCCACTCTTTGGATTTTACTATAGGAAGATTCTTCTGCATAAGGCCTTTCGTTTTTAACCTTGCTGTAGACTTGCAGGTTGAGAGGATATGTTGCTAAACTCTAAAATCTCTTTTTCTGTCATCTAGCCTAAATAGAGTTAATTACTAGAGAGGAATTAAGTTATCCCAGATATTACTCATTGGGACAGATGAATATATCTAGCGTATTATTAACAGATCAAAAGCCCTTGAGGACTATTACACATCCCACTTTTTCTGATATTTTTATTGACAATTGAATGAAAGTCTGTTTCCCAATGTAATAAAGATTTTCACATAATTGAAACATGCTTTCATTGGTTAGGGGTTAAAATTATAAGCAATGCAGGAAATTATAATTTTATTATGAAATTAAATCAGTGAATTAGCTGGTTAATGTAAGATAACAAAATCCTTCAAAATGATCCAGTAATGTTCAAGTTAATTTGGAAGTGTCATGTGCACTATGAAAAAGCATCAGCAACAACAAACCACCTTTTTCTCTGGCCATTTCTGCAATGGTTGAACCTTTATTCCAATAGCAGTGTTTACAGAAAGCCACCAGAAACAAGATTCTTTGGGGTTATTTCTGCATTAAGGAATCCAGACTTCTCTGAGAATATCTAATTCCATTCTAGGAATGGGAAAGAACCCCAAAGATCCTGCAAAGGTGCTTTAATCAACATTTAGCAGTTGTGGGTAGAAAGGAGGGGAGAACCAGCTGAAAGCTTCCACTGCTCCCAAATGTGCACACTTGAGCATCAGTAAGAAAACATTACCATTAACTTTAGCAGGTTGGATCTGTATCTATTTAAAGCTATTGATGCATGATAATATTCAAAGTGAAATAAAGCATATAAGAGCTAGTTTTAATACAATTGAAGGAACCATAATAAGATATTAATTTTTAAGAAAAACAATACAGATGGCAAGACAGGAAATTTTGAGTGGACTATTTTAATAGCTCTCAGGAAGGATTGTTCCCCAATATGAAAAGCACAAGTCATCTCTGGAGTCTGCAACATTACACAGTGAAAAGAATCCCACAGTGAGAGATTGACTGGGAGATCAGTCTCTTGTCATAAGAAAATGTACAGAACAACCATTGTGTAGGACCAGGTGTGTGGTTCAACTGGTAGAGAACCAGCCTTGAACAAAAAGAACCTAAGCAAGAACTAAAGCCACTGAGTCCAAATTCCAATACTGGAATCTCCTGGGAGATGATAAAATCCTAAGTTTATTTTTTTCTGCTCCTGGGTCTTGAACTCAGGGCTGTGTATCCTCCCTTACTTTTATCTTTTGTACTCAAGCCTGGAACTCAACTACTTGAGCCAGAACTTCAGTTTGACCTATTTTTGGGTTGGTTGGTTGGTTAATCAAAAATAAGAATCTCATGAAGGATGGTTTGAACTGCGATCCCCAGATCTCAGCCACCCAAGTAGCAAGGATTACAGGTGTGAGCCATGGGTGCCAGCTAAAATCCCAGATTTAAAATAAGTAATTCCAGTAATTATAAAAAATGCTAATGGGCCACACATGAATTTGTTATAATACTGTTGATAGATCAGTTTAATATAAAATATTGATTGGATGGAACAAAAGATAATGAAATTTGAAAGCATATCATTTTGCAGAAAGGCTGTATTTTGAAAAACTTCTGTGATCTTTGGAGGCTTTCAAATTTTCATAAAGATGTTGAAAGGCAAAATCTTTAGGCCATTGAAGTTTTGTAGAATTTACTTCCACAAAGGAAAACAAAAATAGCTTATAAATTAGGCAGCTGCCAAAACCAGAGCAGGTGGAGAGAACTCTTTGGAACAATATGATCTGACAGTGTATATAGACATCAGAGTGAAGGAAAAACAACTTAAATGTTTACAGCTTAATTTGATAAGAGTCTCCTGTAATTAACACTCAGCTAGTTAGATTTAACATGATATCAGTCTGCTCTATTAAGCCTGGTGCAAGAACCTCATCCAAGTCAACAGACTCCTAGGAAATTTCTTCTCAGATTCTCATGTGGATGTTGTTCTCAGTCATCATATTTAGCCTGAATTTCCAGTCTCATATGTCCATCAAAGATTACAGTATCCTCATGATCCAGTAAAGTTTTTAATTATGCCAGCCAGAGAGAGGCCATTTCCATTTAGCACATGGCTGCTTGTTGAAGAGACTATGGTATACCAGGAAGTTGGCTATTGTGACTATCAGGAGAATAATAACAAGATCTTGGAGTGGGCTCCCCAGTCAGGTCTCTAAGGAATCAAAGCAACCAAATTCAAATGAGCAAAGAATGAGCCAGATAAGGAGTCTATCCATTCTAAACAAATAACCTGTTCATTAATTTTCTTATGAGGCTCTACAATACCCAATGCATTTATCAAGGAGTGTTAGCAACTGCACAGATTCCTGCCTGTTCAACTACTAGGTAATCTAACATTCCACCACCAGGCTGTTAAATTAGGGAGTGAGAACAAGTGCATCCAAACATCTGTTTACAGGCTGATCCTTCCAAGGGAAGGAGGAAGGCAGGAGCAAGAAAAATATCTATAGAAACAGCCTTGTTCTGATATCATAGAAAAGCTGCTCATATCTAAAGCTAAGAAGGGATCCTTTAAGTTGTCAGCACAGCCTGCAAGATTAGAGGCCCTGCAGCTTTACTGCAGTTGAAGTTGCAATCCTCCTTTTCACTGGGGTCAAGAGCATATTTTATTTCTAGAAGCTACAGTCTTTAGAATCTTCAATTGATGAATCCCAGTTTCTTTGATCTGGAAGAACATGCCTTGTCCTAATACATCAAAGTCCTATAGTATTTATTTGTGACTGAATTTAGGAGAATAGGTGATACTAAAATTTCTTCTTAGTGACATAGGTCACTAAAAATTATGACTATTTCATCCATTAAAAGCAAGCTAGGTGCTGGTTGCTCATGCCTGTAATTCTAGTTATTCAAGATCTGAGACTTTGAGAGCGGAAGCTCAAAGCCAGCCAGGCAGAAAAGTCTTTAAGACGCTGTTTCCAATTAACTAGGAAAACACTGGACTGGAGGTGTGGCTAAAGTGATAAATTTCCAGCTATGAGCACAATAGCTAAGCTAGTGTGAGGCCTTGAGTTCAAGTCCCAGTGTCAGCAGAAATAAAAAAGGAAAGAAAGCAAAGAGAAAGGAAAGAAAGAAGGAAGGAAAGAGCAAAGAAGCAAAGATGCAAAGAAAAGAAAAGTAGTCATAGTAACCTTAGTAGAGGTGTGGCTCAAGTATTAGATAATCAGCCATGAGCAAAAAAGTCAAGTGAGAGTATGAGGCTCTGAGTTCAAGCTGCAATACCAGCACAAATATCAAAGATGTGTGTATGTGTGTATACATACACATACATATGTGTGTGCATATGTTTATATCTCTTCCATATCCTACAGTTTGTATATCAAAACATCTTACCTTCTTTGTACAAGAGATGGGTATGATTCAAATTTCTAGGTTTTCCTTAAAACTAGAATAGATTAGAATTTTTTAAACAAATTTCAAGTAGCAGCCTAGGAAACAAGCAATTTTGAACTACTTTATATAAATATTTTATGGCTGAGTACCATTTCATGTTTTTTTTAGGAGCATGTTTCTTAATAAGGAAATTTTTCATACACTTTCACATACACCTAGCTTTTCTATATCGCACAAAAACAAAATTTACCACTAGCATAAATGTATTCAGTGATCAAATATTGAATTACAAGGCCAGCACTATGTTTGGGGTTAAATAACTCAGGGAGTAGTGAAGGAACTATCTTGCGATTGTTCAAAGCACTTAACACAATTACTAATGTCATGTGTTTTCATGCTTATTCTATGTATATTTGTGCAACTGGGTCTTCTATGATGTGTGGTGATGGAAGGAAATAATCTAACTTTGCTTGCCATTCTGTCCTTTCCCCTAATAGAATGTGTTACATATAGATGTCAGATACTTGCTATATGAATGCATTTAATTATGCAGGGTTTTCCAACTAGTTGAAACACAGTACACATTTCTCAATGAAAGCAGTAAGCAGCTATTTTTTCGTAATTGGTCCTAGTGGCCCACCCCTTCATTAGAGCTAATTAGGGAGATACTCCTGAGTGAGTCACTGGGTGAATCCTGTCTTCAGCGGATCATCCCCTCCAAGGCACAGCATGTTCAGAATGAATAAGAAGCAGATAAACTAGGTTTATTCATATTTTAACTAAGATATGTATTCAAATGTTTTTTTTCTTTCATGCGATTGTTTCTAACACATTTATAAGATTATTTCTTTGTTGCTTTGTGTAAGATCCACTCCTGGATGGCTAGCAGACTCCACCCTCCTCACAGCAAAGTCTCCACCCAGTACCTGCGTTACCTAGGCAACTGGGACACCTGGAAGAGGTCACATCTGCATCCGCTGAGGTCACATCTGAATTTTGATGTGGCCACACCTTTCTCTGCCCATACCCTACAGAAGGCCTAGTGCAGGCCCAGACCCTCTCTCTCTGTTCTTTTCTAGTTCTCTCTGTCTTCTCTCGCTGCTCTTTTCTAGCTCTCTCTGCTCTCTCTCTTTCCTCTCTTTCCCAGCCACGTGGAGTGCCAACTTTGCCTGGTTCCAGCAGGACTACTGAATAAACCTACCCCTTACTTGAATACCACGTGAGTGCTGCTGTTCTTACTCGCTACCTCTTTTTAAAAACCTAACACTTTGTATGTCCCTCCCCCACAGTAGAACCCCTGCTTTCACTGTATTTGATGTCGGTATAATTTGTGGAGGGGAAGGGGAAAAACAAATCGTTTAAATAGGGATACAGGTAGACCCATTGCAACAATGAGAAGTACAAGTAGTTATGTCGAAAATGAACTTTACAACTTTGGTGGGGGGTGGCAGGGAGGATTGGGGGGGGCAGGGGGAGGATGGGAAGGGATGGGAAGGGGAAACAAAGGAGGAGGCTACAATGCTTCATAAGAAATGTACTCATTATCTTGCCCATGTAATTGTAACCCCTCTGTACAGTATTTTCACAATAAATAAATAAATAAATAAATGACTTAGACATTCACATTTATCTAATACTAGATTTTATTGGATGAGTGGTATCTAATCCAACATATTTCTTGTTACTGGGAAGAAAATTCTGAATATATGGCAAGTTCATTCATAAACTAATCTTACATTTACATTAGCCTAATCAGCTTGATTTTAGTAATTAAGCCTGAATTGCTTACTAGGCTTGGCTAGCCATTGAAGCAGTTCAGGAAATACCACCCCCAAATACCTTAGTATACAGAGCGATTTAAGGTGAATACATATACTTGAAAAACAGCAAAATGCAAGGATATCTGTTTCCCTCCATTTACTTCATTAAAGGACCTTCCTCACATATTGTCAGACCTCTGATACATCACTACAGAGTGTATTTCTTTATACTTTCACAGCCATGATACAAACCATAATCTAAGATTCCACTCATCTTTTTCCAAAACTAGCCACTCTGAGTCTATTTTGTTCCCTCCTTGATCATTCATGATCATTAATCATTGTTTAATTCACCAAGAGCAAAGATTGGTTAGCACTTTTCTTTGTTAACCTGCCTGCTTCTTGCCCTAAAACAATTGTTAACTAGGTTGATCATTTTAATCAATGTTAGGCATAAATATAATTATCTACCAAGAGGAAGAAAAGCATATTCAGGAAACTTAGTTAATACTTAGGAGTCAAAGGTGAGGCTTTCGTTGTGCAGACTTAACTCTTCAGCCCAATCTATTGTAGAAGTCTTTCATACTTAAGTCCTTTCTTTTGGGAGGGTAGAGGAGAGAAAGAGAGGGGAGACTGAAGGGGAGAGAGAGAGGAAAGGAGTGTGAGTGAGGTTTCTTTCACTACTTTGTTCTAAATTAACTCAGTTTAGGGAGAAGGAATTAGGGCAACAAAGCCTCTTCCATGCTAAGTAAGAAAGTTCAGAGTTAAACATTTTAAGCAAGGCCTAAAGGAGGCCCAAGAAACAGATCCAACTGATGTAAGCAAAACACTTTCCCTCTCTTACTTAGTCTTTTAAAAGTATCTACCTTCAAATGCAAAAATATATCTATTTCCATCCAGTTTTCAATCCCTGATCTTCTAATGAACTCCTCAGTGTGGTCACTATAAATTATTTTGGGGAAGTTTAACCATTTCTCAAAAAAAAAAAAAAAGATAACAGTGCTGGACTTTGCATACTTAAAGTTGACTGGAGTTTCAAATGGAAGAGTTCTAGACCCTGGGTCAAATTTGGTTTTAACTGACTCAAGGTCATCTACAACCCCCAACAGATTATCTGCTCCTTTCATAACAAAAAGACCCTTGGTGGGGACCTGCAAGCTCATGTTCTGTTACACAGCACCTAGCTGGTATCTAACAAACGCTGCTCCTTTAAGAGTTGTCCAATTTTAGTTACCTCTGAAAGCACCATCCCAGAAAATCACACAGGCACACAATCACAGCAAAAGGAGTTTATTGTCAGAAGGGGCTGACAAGGCCATCTCCCTCATGGAGAGGGAGAAATGGTGCCTGTCCTTTGTTGGGGGGGGGGGGTTACAACCTAGAGAAGCTAAGGGCAGAAGTCATGCAGGACATGCAAGCAGAGGATTTCATTATGGTGGGCTAAGATTTATGGCAGCTGCCTGACTGGTAGATAGGGGGCCTGCTGTTACCATTTATGGCTGTGACTGACCAAGGTAATAGAGAGGGAGCTGGTTATCAGCCACCTGCTTCAAAAGGGCGACTTGTCAGCAAATCTGGGGAAAGAAGCATGTCAGGCTAACAACCTCCTTTCTGCTGCCCACCATTCTAAATTCTAAAGAACTGCTCCCGTCACCCAGATGAGGGTTTGTGAGGTTTCCCTTTCGAAGTAGAGTCTCTGCAAGGGTTCTTGACTTTGATCTCAGAATAAGAATTTCTGGAAAAGTCACAAGGCCAAGAAAACATGACAAAACGTTATTGAATAAGCAAACAAGCAGACAAACAGGCAAGCAGGCAAGCAGAAAAGCAGAGGCACATTAACAAAGTGTGGGTACTTAGGAGAGACTGATCTCTTTGGTATCAGGGGTTTTTATATGTCAAAGGCAGGGTCTAACTTATTTAAATTTCTGTGAAGATAGGTATTTATCTTTGTTTAATTACTCTTGGTGTTCCACTTTTATTAATTGGGCTCAGGGTCTCTAAGACTGACCTATACTTTCAATTTGACCACTATGTTTGGGAAAGACTTTTTTCTGCCATATATTTTAAAACTGGTGTTTTATCCTTGACATAAAGAATGCATACTGCTACAAACATTCATCCTTTGCAATAAGTGCTGTGTGCTATGAGGAGCCATTTTTCCAAGTATTTGCTACTCTGTGGTACATGTCTTCTTTTAAAAAATGACAGCCTTTCTCAGTTTTTAGAGCATACTAATTGTTTGAGACAAGCAAAGTCAGGGGAAAAAAGCTTTTTTTTCCCCTTGTGCTAATATTGCAGTTTATGAAAGAATTCAAGAGTTAAAATAAAGAAGATGCTGCTACTATGTTTATAAGTCCACTGTTTACAAATTCCTGGCTGTCATTCACCATGTCTTATTTATCCTATTCTATCTTGCCTCATTTTCTCCCAAAACAACTTTGGTTCCTTAATCTTAAGGGAAGTTGCTGAGTGAAGATCAGTTTTCTGTATTTAAGTTGAAGTTTTGAATTTCTGGCTGCTGTTTACCATGCCTCACTTTCCCTAATCTATTCTGCCTCACTCTTAAATGATGATGTTAAGTACAAAATAAGTACTCTTTGTTTTCAAGGGACCTAAGATCTTTTGGTGACCTTTAGTTAACTTTACATCAATAATGTCTCTCCTTATTTTTTAGTCCTATCCTATGTATAAATTAGTGCAAATGAATGATTGACCTCTCCCAATTTTCCCAGGCCCATACAGACACCAGGCAAAATCGCAGGTATGTGTGAACTTGTTTGAAGTGCAGGCAGGGCAATCCACCTAAGCCCAGCTGTAAACATCCCATTGTGGGCCCAACTGAAAGGCCCCCACCTCTTTTTCCATTAACCTCTGCTTGCTTGCTTGGACCTCCTATAAAAACCCAGCTCCTGTCCCATCTCTTGGGCACAACCTCCAAACCCATGGGGAGGTCTGGGCCCCTTGCTGTTCCTCAATAAACAGTCCTCATCTGTTGATGATGAGTCTGGCCTATTCCCTTTCCATTCTCCTCCATTTTCCTAACACGAAGCATAGAAATTACTGTGATATTTAACTTGAAAAAAATTAATTTTTTACCTAAAGAATTTCAAGGACTAGCTCAAGCAGATTAAGGCCAATTGTAATATTCTAGCTGGAGGGTAAGTGTAGGAATTAGGAAATGAAGCTAAAGATGGATGAGAAGCTCTTGCTCAGCATATAGTCTTCTTGTCCATTGCTCCCATATCTCTTTTTGACCAAAGTATCACTGAAATAGGGTTCATCTAAGGAAACTGTAAGTTGCTTAATGTCTTAAAGACGGATGTGATAGATTCATGTACTTTCTTAAAAGGATTAATTTAACTTTTGCAGCTTTAAAAGAAAGATTATTTAGCAAACAGCATCTTAATAATTTAGGTGAAGCTTCTTTATCTAATGCCAGACAAAGAGAGGGGAAGCACCAGTCACTCTGCCAAGGAGAATCCCAATGAGTTGGCCACTATTGCAATATGGCATTTTATTCATCCATGAAATGTTTAAATCATTTATCAATTTCTTTTAGACTTAGTTCCTGACTTTGGCTTGTTTTCAGCTATTTTCTGGTTTCTCTGTCACCTCATCCTAACCTGCCTCACACCTTTCTACTGAATTAAGTTCAGTTTCCTTTTCTGTCTGACCCTGTCAGACATCTGAGGTTTGCCTACAGGTCCCATGACAGTAAGTCTAACATGACTTCCAGATCATTCCAGACAAAACTTGCTCACAGTCAGATACTCCAAAACCCAAATTGATGGAACTTGGGATCTGAGGGTAAACCATGACCTATAGGAAACATAGACACAATGGCTCCATAAATTTCTACACATGATTACTCAACATTCTTACCAAGTCTGTTAAAAAAGAAAAAATCCTTAGACCAACTGAATTTTGCAGAGTTTATTTGAATAAGAAAAAATGAAACTAACCAAATGATCACTAGACCAGGAAACCCACATAACCTGACCAGGTTCAGAGAACTCTACTATAAACAATATGATCTGACAGCATTTGTAGAAAACAGAGAGAGACAATTTAATTGGCTACAGATCCTCCTGCAATTAACTAATGCTGAAGCTACTGTGATTACATTCTGTACTGCTTTGTTCTGCTGAGCCTAGTGCTGGAACTTAGTCTAAATCAATGGCCTTTCTACAGTTTTACTTTTTGAAAAGGTAACAATCAAGGCACATATATAAAATGAGGGCCCAGGGTGAAATCCCAAACTCAGAGAGTTACCTATGCAGACTGACTGGTAAGACTACTGTTAACTGAACATGGCATACAATGTTGTAGCCCTGGGATGGTGTAGGATGTGTACAGGGTGTGTAGCAGATTCCTGCTAGATAAGGTAGCATCTTTGGTGTTGTTTCTTTTGACCCAAGCGCCCACTTTGCCTTTCTTGTCTTCACTCAGAGCCCTTCCATACTCTTCTGGAGATACAGATTTTCTAGCTGTTGATCTCCCACTTCTTGTGGGATAGATATCTGACTCAATTTTGAAATTTAGAAAAATGGGCAAAGCAAAGCTCTTTGTTCCAGGAAGAAGTATCACATCCACATAATTGCCAACTTCCTCCTAGTCTCCTAGCCTTCATAGCATGGTCTTAAAAGTCTAGGACCATAAGGAAGAAGTGACAGTGTCTTTGAGTCCTAATTTTCTCATTGATAAAATGAATGTGCTTATGTATTTTACAGGGTAAAAGTGACAAGAGTATCATTAAGAAGAAAATGAATCTGGGCCATCTGGAATTCTAAAAAAGGTAGAAACAGAGTCTTAACAAAAGTCAATTCTAAACACTATGTAATGGAGCTGCCCTTCAAGGGTTAGTCAAGAAATTAGAATCAGAATTTGTATCCACATTTCTGCCTTCTTTTCTCTATTCTTGAATTTTTATTACTGTTCTACTACCTCTAGTTGCCATTTCTGGAGTTTTGCTACTAGAAGTCCAAACCTTACTATTATTATTCTAACAATGGTTAACTATGTATTGAGCATACAAGATATGCCTAGAGCTGGACAACTGATTTTTACCGCATGTAGTTTTATTTAATATCATTACTATGGAAAGATCAGTAAAAATTCTCATTTTACAGGTCTTGAAAACAGAGCTGAGACTTTAAATAAGTTATACAGAATCTGAAGGCTGTTTTAAGCAAGCTGGGATGTCAACACCAACCTGATTCCAGAACACTTGTCTTTGCTGCTGTACTAGACAGCTTTCTTTTGAGGGTCTGTGTAAGGTCCATTCCTGGATGGTGAACAGACCTCGCCCAGTACCTGCATTACCTAGGCAACTGGGACACCTGGAAGAGGTCACATCTGCATCCTCTGAGGTCACATCTTAATCTGATGTGGCCACACCTTTCTCCCACCTGATCCCACTTCCCTTTACCTGGATACACCCTTCCCCACCCCCTACCCTATATAAGGCCTAACCCGGGGACAGACGGCCGTGGAGGGCCAACCTTGCCTGGTCCCAGCAGGTCTACTGAATAAACGAATAAACCTACACCTTACCTGAATACCACGTGCGTGGTACAGTTCTTACTCGGCTACCTCTTTTAAAAACCTAACAGTCTGTGGTATCAGAGCACAATAGCAAAATTTTTTCCAAGTTTATGTCAAAGATACTTTTTTTAAATAATGCAATAGTGTGATAAAACAGTAAAAATATCAGAGTACATCACACATGGTAATATTGGAATTCATTTATTTATGGATAGTTAATGCTTGGAATATAGTTTGAGTGTCTCCTAAGGTTTCAAGTACTAAAATTTAATTCCCATTGCAAGAAAGTAAGAGACACATACTCTGACTTGGGGTTTAGAGAAGGGGGTCTTTGGAAAGTGGTTAGAATTAGATAAAGTCTTTAGAGGAGAGCCCCCATGATTAAAGAGACAGAGGGCTGAGGATACAGACATATGAAACTGTGCTTCCTGCCTTATGCCAAGTGGTGTCCTTTGTCCCTTAAGATTCTTTTTTTTTGGTGGGGGGGGGGAGTTGGGGGTGGGGACGGTGGGGTGGGGTGTCCGGTTGTGGGGCCTGAACTCTGGGCTTGGGTGCTGTCCCTCAACTCTTCAGCTCAAGGCTAGCACTCTACCACTTGAGCCACAGCACCCCTTCCGGCTTTTTTCTTTTTGCTTATGTGGTACTGAGGAATCAAACCCAGGGCCTCATGCATGCAAGGCAAGCACTCTACTACTGAGCCACCTTCCCAGCCCCTGTCCCTTGAGATTCTATCAGCAAGAAAACAATCACCAGATGCTTGCTCTTGAATTTTCAGAACTAATAAAACTCTTTTACTTATGAAGTTACACAGCCTCAAGTATTTTATTACAATTATGCAAAATAAACTAACAAAGGTATATGCATAAATAGGAGTTATAATGTAAAGTGAATTCTCACTATTGTCACATCAAAAATCCATTTTAAAATTCTTGCTACTCTAATTTCTAGAAATGCTAATAGTCTCTAAGGAAGAATATGCATAATCAAGGTTGTGACATGATCCACTGGGTTTGGGGAAGACAGTATTCAAATTTCTCCCTTATCTATTTATAGTGTAAAAAAAAAACCCTATGGTCTACTTATAGGGTAAAAAAAGGTTAATTGGGAAAAGTATACATTAATGAGTAATAATTCTACCAGTATCTGTGTTTTAAGAAATATTCAAGGTTAAAAGTAAAAAAGGTATTTTATTATCTACTTTCAACTAAATGAACAAAATAGGCTGCAAAAAAAGGGATTTTCCAGAGAAGCTGTGATTAAAGGCAGAGCAGCAATGCCAGACATAGTAAGCATGAACAATGCTGACATCCCTAATACTACTTTTTGAAGGCCATGCTACTAGGTGGGAATGTGTCATGAAGTTATACAAACAAAACCTCAGATTTATGATGAACACTGTAATCTACCCACTGCCTTACCCACATCAATAAAAATAAATTCAAAGTAGGTATGGACACTTCTACTATTAGCAAGCAGTACTGTGAAAACATGCTAACGACCTGATAAAAAAGGACCTATTGCAGCAATGAGATGTACAAGACATTATGTCAAATGTACTCATTACCTTGCTCATGTAATTGTAACCCTTCTGTATGGTATTTTCACACACACACATACACACACACACACACACACACGCATGCACATACACACACAAATGTAGTAAAAAGAAGAGCATATAGAAGTTGAAAACAAAAGGTCCACTAATTTTACCAAGTCTCAAACATGCATTATAGTACTTACACGTTTAAAAACTTTGCCAGGCTTTATGTTGTTTAATTGTTCATTTTGAGATTTTTTTTGTATGTAGCAGAAGATAACAGAAAGCCACACAACTGTTTGGGGAAACATGAGTTCCTCCTGTTACAGCAATAAAAGGGACTGAAATAATCAATGGGTTATGAAGACCAACTGAAATGTATTCTTTTGTGAACAAGTACAAATAGAAAATACCACTGAAAACTGAAAAAATATATTCAACTACATTATGTAATTTTAGACAATTGCTAACTATACTGTTAAACTGAAGTACACACTGTCACTGACAGGTTATAGCTGTGCTTTTCAATGGCCAAAGAAGAAATTATAAAACGCAAACCATACATCACTTCTCTTTTCACTAAAGTGAAAAATCTACCATAAAATAAGTAACGGAGGCTAGGCAATGGTAGCTCATGCCTGTAATCCTAGCTACTTATGCAGGTGAGATATGAGAATTGTGGTTCAAAGCCAACCAAAAGGAGATAAATCTGCAAGATTCTATCTCCAATTAACCAGCAAAAAGTGAAACAAAAGGCATAAATCAAGTATTAGAGCACCTAAAATAAGTGAAAAAGTGGAGAAACAACATGAGACCTGAGTTCAAGTGCCAGTACAGGCAATGATAAAAAGGCAGAACAGAGGAAGAGGAAGGAAAGGAAAGAAGAAAGGAAGGGAAGGAGGAAAGGAAGGAAGGAAGTACAAAAGGAGGACTATGTTTCAAGAAGTTATCTCTTTTAATAAAATGATCATCTGTGACAAAGATGTATAAGTGATCATTAATGTAGCAGTTAGGTTGACCTCAATAAAAAGCAGGGCATAACAAGACAAAGTCCAAAACCATGAACCTTTCATATTATTTATTTATTGAATTATTCATATGCAGGTTATTATAGGAAAGAAGCTAAGCCAGAGTATACAAAGTTCTACAGAACATCTATGTGCTAAAACTTTAAACATGGCCTTTAAAGCATGATGGAATGCTTACAATATTTTATAATAAAATGAGAAATAACTATTAAAATATCCTTAACGTAAGACTCATTTTATGGCAAAGTATTTAAAACAGTTACTAAAGTTGAAGATAGTATTTTTTGCAGTTACCCAAAAAGCTAACATTCCAAAGTTGCAGACATTTTCTGAAAGTGACTGATATATATTATACTAACAGGCACATATTTTTTTTCAGAGTTTTTTTTTTATTATTTAAATACTGTACAGAGGGGTTACAATTACTTGGGCAAGATAATGAGTACATTCCTTATCAAGCATTGTAGCCTCCTCCTTTGTTTCCCCTTCCCATCCCTTTCCATCCTTCCTCTGCCCCCCCCACCCAACCCTCCTCCCCACCCCCCACCAAAGTTGTAAAGTTCATTTTCGACATAACGACTTGTACATCTCATTGTTGCAATGGGTCCCCCGTATCCCTATTTAAAGAATTTGTTTTTTCCCTTCCACTCCACAAATTATAACAACATCAAATTCAGTGAAAGCAGAGATTATACAAAGCAACAAAGAAATAATCTTATAAATGTGTTAGAAACAATCGCATGAAAGAAAAAAAATTTGAATACATATCTTACCCTAACATCAACTTATCTGACCTTTTCTGCTTGACTCAGACATATACTAGTTATTGCAAATAAGAGAAACCATGGGACCTATGTTTCTTTGGGCCTGGCTTACTTCACTTAATATAATTTTTTCCAAGCCTTTCCATTTCCTAACAAATAGGGCAATGTCATTCTTTCTGATGGAGGCATAGAATTCCATTGTATATATACCACATTTTCTTGATCCATTCCTCTACTGAGGGGCATCTGGGTTGGTTCCAGATCTTAGCTATGGTAAATAATGCTGCAGTACACATAGTTATGCTGGTAGCTTTAGTGTGGTCTTGTTTGTGAACATTTGGGTAAATGCCCCAAAGTGGGATTGCTGGGTCATAGGGGAGCTCTATGTGGAGTCTTTTAAGGAACCTCCATACTACTTTCCAAAGTTTACACTCCCACCAACAATGCAGTAAGGTTCCCTTTTGTCCACATCCGCTCCAGCATCTGTTGTTATTAGAGTTCTTGATTCTAGCCATTCTAACTGGGGTGAGGTGGTATCTCAATGTTGTTTTGATTTGCATTTCTTTTATGGCTAGAGAGGTTGAGCATTTCTTCATGTGTCTATTGGCCATGCTTCTTTCCTCTTCAGAGAACTTTCTCTTTAAGTCTTTAGCCCACTTATTTATTGAGCAGTTGTTTCTTTGAAGATTTGTTGTTGGGGGATTTAATTTTTTGAGTTCTAGGTATATTTTAGA
This sequence comes from Dipodomys merriami, assembly GCF_024711535.1. Taxonomy (NCBI): domain Eukaryota; kingdom Metazoa; phylum Chordata; class Mammalia; order Rodentia; family Heteromyidae; genus Dipodomys; species Dipodomys merriami. The sequence continues at coordinate 29,596,641 of NW_027205603.1, forward strand.
TATGAGACCCTTGTCCATTGTATGGCTAGTGAAGATCTTCTCTCAATCCGTGGGCTTTCTATTGATCTTGCTAGCTATGTCCTTTGCCATGCAGAAGCTCTGCAGTTTCATGCAATCCCATTTGTCCAATCTTTCTTTGATTTGTTGTGTTTCTGGGTCTCTGTTAAGAAAATTTCAGTCTGTGCCAAGAAGACCTAGGGTTTCTCCTATTCCATCCTATGTTTTCAGAGTGTCTACTTTGACTCCGAGGTCTTTGATCCATTTAGAGTTGATTCTGGTGCAGGGTGATATATAAGGTTCTAGCTTTAGTTTTTTAAAAGTAGTTAACCAATTTTGCCAGCACCATTTACTGAAGAGGCTGTCTTTCTTCCATTCTATTTTTTTTTACCTCCCTTATCAAATATTAGGTGGCTATAGGTCTGTAGGTTCATTTCTGGGTTTTTAATTCTATTCCATTGGTCCTGAGGTCTGTTCTTGTGCCAGTACCAAGCTGTTTTGATTACTATAGCTTTGTAGTAGAGTTTGAAATTTGGCATTGATATCCCTCCAGCACTGATCTTTCTGTTGAGGATCGTTTTAGCTTTTCAGGGTGTTTTATTGTTCTATATGAATTTTTGGATTGCCTCTTCTATTGAAATGTCCACTCCTTAAAGACCACCAGAGACCACCAGAGACTCAGACACTCAAACTGCAAAACGCAATGTTTATTCTGAACAAGCCTAGGCGAGGGCCTGGTCCCATACACTCTGACAAAGCAGAGGGAGGGAGGAGACCCCGAGTGACATTCCAGCAGCGTTTATAAAGGCAAGGTGACAAAAAGATACATTATCCAGGTGTTCAAACAGAATTACATGTGAATACAAATCTGATTGGCTCGGTGCTAAGGGTAACAATCCAGGACGATTAGCATCAGCAGTGGGTTACAGAACCGGATGGGTCATCTGAGTGGGGAGGTAGTTAGGGCCTGATGGTTTCAGTATAATCAACCTCTTTCCGTAATCTGCGCAGGTTCTGGTCAATTTCAACATAATAATACCTCTCAATACAATTACACTTTTCAGAAACATCTTGGCCAGCAGGGCTTAATCATGAAACTTCGCCTGAGCAAGATAGTTACTCTTGTTCTCTCACTATTTCCTTGAAGAAGGAGGTTGGAATATTGATAGGTATCACATTGAATTTGTAGATAGCCTTGGGAGTATTGGCAAGCACACATTTAAAAAAAAATAAATGAATTTAATTCCTTTTTCAAGATAGATATTATTTTAAAGACATAAAATCTTAGTGCTTCTCAAAAGAAACCTATGTCATAAAAAGAGAATTATGAAAATAGATGTCTGGAAATGTTTCCTCCTTTAAGGAATTACTTACTGAGAATGATATATATGATACATTTAAATAAGTATGTGAATGTAGATTTAAAATTTTAAATACAGATGTTTTACCTCAATAAAAATTTCAGATGAAGGATCTCCATAGATAATAGTCTATTTGTTTGAAAGATCAAAGTTAACACATCCTGTCACTTTTCAGGAAGAATTGATTGATATAATTACTAGTTGAATTTCCACAGGAAAATACTCCTCTGTGGATGAATAGAACTGAACAACAGTACAAAATCCAGTTAGTACAAAATCTGTGCACTACAGTACTTATGAAGTGTTTGATGAAGGCTCTTCCTCAGCTGTACTTGTTACTAAGCACAATTACAAACTAAAACCAATTCTTCAAACTAATAGAACAGAAACATGCTGGTAGTTATTGAAGTACTATTTAGAATGATGACAATCACATTTCCAAATAGGCCAAAAACCTTAGGGTCTTGTGAAGAAGTTATTTTACTTGCATTCTCCCAGAATAGGTGTTCTGGTTGAGCAGTTGACCTTCTCCCATACTGTGATTTAAGAGGCATAGATGCATCAGTCCATTTTCAGTAGCTATTAAAAAAATACCTGAAGCTAAGTAAAGAAAGGTGGGTTTATCTGGTCCACAGTTAAGGGTTCATGAGCATGACACTGATCTCTGCTTTGCTCTGATGAAAACTTTGTTACAGGTGACATCACCATGATAGGAGTGCACTGGAAAAAAGGTCAGGTGGTAAGTCAGGAAGCCACACAGTGAGGAGGGACCAGTCTTACTCTTTTTGTAATTATTCACTTTTGGAAGAATTCAACCCTAAAGACCAAGTACAATGTCACTATAATTTAGTCTTCTTGCACGAAGCCCTGTGTCTTAAAGATTCCACCACCTCTCCTAGCACCATACTGAGACCATGCTTCTAGCACATGACCCCTTAAGGGACAAGACACAGCCAAACCATAGCACCAGTCTATAACCTTGTAACTCTGCCTCCTCCTATGGTTGTGTTCACCTGTATCCAGCCAGTGGAAACAGAAAGAAAGCAACAAGCATACTGGATTCTTAAACTTTGCCCTGGATAAAGCACATCTGCTGGATGAAGATTTCTAGAACAACATTCATTCTCCTGCTTTTTAAGAGCATCATCTCACAACTGGCTTATGAAAAACAGTGTTGCCACCAGAGCTATCTAGTGGACTCTACCTTATCCACATGACCAGACTTGACATCACCAGTCAAAAGACATATGACATAGGTTTCCATATGTTGCCTGCTGACAGATTGAGAAGAACATATCACCCCTGTGGGATTCTTACCCACAGTTCTAACTTGAATCTAACCATGAAGGGAAAGCAATAAGACATGTCCACACCATGGAGTGTTCTGTGAAGAACTCATCTACTCCAAAATGGCAACATTGAAAAAGACAGAGTGGTAGAAAGGATCCTATCAGATTAAAAGAGATTAAATGAGAGTGCCAATCAAATGCCTTACTTGGATTTGTAAAGATAAAGAAGTTTGGGGATAATTGGGATGATTTAATATGTTCTATATGTGGGAGGCATTGACTCTCAAGACCCCATCTGAGTTCCTGTGTGCCATGAGGGTATATGTTGGCATGCATTCCTCTGGGGGGGGGGAGTGGGACACCCCTTCCTCCTTGCAAGGCAAAGGTCCTGTGCCCAGTGCCAGGCTCAGGTGGTGTGTTTCAGGATATGCCATTCATGTTCCTCCTAGTTAATTGTGTAGAACTATGCATCAAGATTCCTTTTATGTTCTTCTAAATAGATCCCCACCTGCACTTTGCTTCCTCTTTTGTTGCCCTGAATGACTCTTTTCAGTCACAGATTAAAAGTTTCTAATCCTCCATTATCCCCCAAGAGTTGTTTCACTTCAAGATGTTTACCTTCAAGTTGTTTACCTCCAAGTTGTTTTCCTTCAAGTTGTTTACCTTCCTGTCCTGAGGTTTGCCCCTGACTACAGCCTTGTCTTCTATGCCCCTATGCCCTATATAAGTGTATGGAGTTTCCACATGCTGTAGTCCCTGTGGAAACAGCAACACTATACATATATCAACATTAAATATCTGGCATGTGGGATACAAAGCTAATGGTACGGATGCCAGAAGATAAAGCAAAAATGTTGCAAGTGGTGAATTACATAAATTATTTGGACTGGTGTCCACAGAAGCCAGATTTGTTGTAGATTTGAGTTTTCCCAGTCAAATGTGAAAAAAAAAACTATATTCTTTTGGAATATTTTTTGCTATTATTGCAGATTCTAACATGGGTGATGCATTTACCAAAAGCTTAATGTCATTTTTACCACTGGCCTTCATAAAATGAAATTCATACTAGCTCTTACAGCAAAATTTTCTCTTTCTGTGTGTGTAAATTAGTCTAAAAGGGTTTAGGCAAGATAGGGAGAGTTACATTTTAGTTAAATCAGCATCTTCTAAATAGACAGTAAAATCTTTGTGAAAGAAGAAAATAAAACTAGCAAACTATCGTTTCTATGGTGTTTTCCATCATGACATATAACAGATTGGCTATGATTTCCAAATTATTTCACATTTTTTGACTAATGACTGAAGGAAACTGCCCCTAAAGAAAGCAGTGTCAACACCAGAATCCTGACAACTTCACAAAATTTTAGCACAGACAGTGTAGAATTGAGAGGGAGGGGAGCCTTTGTAATAATCAGAAATAGCAGTAAATAAGTCTTGCAGGACTGGGTTTAATTTCAAAGTGAGTTTGTGTGTAGACTGGAATGATTTTCTTTCATATAACTTTGGCTCAGCATGGATGTTCAGAAGAGATGCTTGGAAAGGGCAATGCTCTACAGGCTGCAATATACCCCTAAGACTCCTTGGTCCTTTTTTTCATTCAAAATTATTTATTTAATGAGTTAGTTAATTTATTTGTTCATACTTATGGACTTTCATGTGATACACTTTGTGAGATAATCCAGTCAGGGTTATTAGCATCTTCAGTCTCTTGTGGGTTTTGAATTTCTTTGAATTTCTCTGTTCTAGACCTTTACTGATAAGTTAGCATTTCTAGGAACATATAGATCCTATATAGAGCCATAGTCACCCTATACCATAGAACACTGGAAAGACAGAATTCCTTTTGTGTAGCTGGACTTTGGTGCTTGTTATCTACCCCGACCCCTTTTCCCCTTACTCTTCCCAGACTCTCCTGAGCACGGGCTATGCTAATTACTGTTGGTCTCTGTCTCTATGAAATAAACTCTTAGTTTTCACATATCAGTGAGCTCATGCTGTATTTGTCTTTCTGTGTCCAGCTGAATATCTTCCAATTCCTCCTCATGCCTCACATTGAGTAAAGATAGACAACTGTTGAAAGTTAGACATTTTGATTTTAAGCATTCTTCACTATCTCACTATTCTGGGAAGTCTAGACTCAATTTTATTTCTACATCTATTTTTTAGGCAAATAGCATTTGGTATTAAATACACATTAAAAAACTGAAATTGCTTTTACTGCAAGTGTTTCCAGTCTAATGATACTTTTCTTTATGAATTTCAACACCAAATGGAAAAAAAAGGAATGATGTTTGAAAGAAATAGTTTTGACAACATAATTTTTAACATTTCAGATGAGACTCATATATATATGTATATATATACACATTATATATATGTATATATATATGTATATATATCTGTGCTGTGGACACAGAAATAAGTACTCTTTGAGGCCCATGGGAAATATGCTTGTCTGTGTCTACATAGAGGAATGTTGATCAGAGTTGGCTGCCCAATGTATTTCTGAATGTAAATAGGAATTTTATAGCATTTAATTCTATAAAAATTTCTGTGGCCATTGATTAAAGTATTTTTAACATGCTGCCTAAGGAACATGTATTATTATATTATATGTAATATATTATAATATATATCATATATGATGCCATATTGATAATATATTTCTTATAATATAAATATGTAAATTCATTATACATATTACATAAGTATATATAATATAGTATATATGTATTATATGTTATATATAATATATATTATAAGGAGCATGTATTATCAACTATATGTTGTCAACTTGAAAAATAGGAAATGGTAATTACTGTCCTGTGTGAAAAACTTGAATGCAGCATAGGATCTGAAAAATGGAGCCCCTTTCCCAACCACATTGATTGTAAGCAGCAGTGATTACCTCTTTGACCATCTATACCAAATGCCTCTAATTGGAAAGAAAGGATAGAAATACATCATGGTAAAAAAATTCTTCTTTTCATTAATAAAGTTTTATAGTGAGTATTACAACTATAATTAGCCAGATCAAAGGGATGTCTCATGCTTTATTTAGAAATCTAAGCCAGAATATTGAAAAGGATTTGGAGTCTTTGTATCTGAAAAACTGACAGGCTATAAAGACATAAAATGAATACTTAACAGGGCAACATCTGTAGAAGTCCTCTCAATAAAAGTTCTAACATCTGTGTGGATGTTTTGGGGAGAAATAAATATGAGTTTACTCACTGTCATACTTCAAGGAAAAGTAGCATTGACAAAATATTTCTTAATAATTTTTCTAGATCCAGAAAGTAATAAATATCTACTAATGAGGTTTTTCCAAGTATTTGCAGTCAGCTTTTTTTTCTCATTAGGATTTTACTTTTCTCCCACATTTCTAGCAGATGTGCTTTATTTGTCCATTTTCCATACAGAGGTACAACCTCTTTTTGGAACAGATAAAGATACTGTAAAGTCCGCTCCTGGATGGCTAGCAGACTCCACCCTCCTCGCAGCAAAGTCTCCACCCAGTACCTGCGTTACCTAGGCAACTGGGACACCTGGAAGAGGTCACATCTGCATCTGCTGATGTCACATCTGAATTTGATGTGGCCACACCTTTCCCCACCCATACCCTACATAAGGGCTAGCCCAGGCCCAGACCCTCCCTTTTTTAGCTCTTGCTGCTCTTCTCTTGCTCTCTTGCTGCCCCCTCTTTTTTCTCTCTGTTCGTTTCTAGCTCTTGCTGCTCTTTTCTTGCTCTCTTGCTCTCTCTCTTTCCCAGCCACGTGGAGTGCCAACCTTGCCTGGACCCAGCAGGTCTACCCCTTACCTGAATACCACGTGAGTGCTACTGTTCTTACCCCTCTCTCTGCTCTTTTCTCTCTCTTTCCTCTCTTCCCAGCTCTCTCTCATTCCCAGGCCTTTCCCAGCCACGTGGAGTGCCACCCTTGCCTGGTCCAAGCAGGTCTACTGAATAAACCCCTTATCTGAATACCACGTGCGTGCTGGTGCAGTTCTTACTCGGCGTCCTCTTTTTAAAAACCTAACATAAATGGTGCCGTGACTCGGATAAAGGCTTAAAGTCAGGATAGCTGGGATTTCTCTGTTTTTTTTCCCCTCATTTTCTTTTTTTTTTTTTTTTTTGTTCTTCCCTTTTTGCTCTGAGGAATACCCGCAGTTCTGACGGCCTTTTGCGAACCCATCTGTCTGCGGTGGAATCAACGCATCGATACCATTGCTGCCTTCACATCCACGTCCACACTTCTCTACTCTGGTGAGTGAAACTACTCTACGGCTCTCTGTTACTCAGTCTCTGTCCAGACGTGGCGCTACGCCAGAGAGCTCCTACGGCCTTTAGCTGAAAGGCGGTCACCTCTGAAGCCGAGGACGCTTGGCTTTGGGGGCTTGGCCATTTCTCTCTAGAGGGCTCTGGGGGAATTCGGGACGCCGCTTCTGCCTGGTCAGCTCTTATTCACTCACCAGACTGACTCTACTTTTTGGCTTGTGCCCTGAAGAGTGTGACGCAGGCTGGGTCCCAGGGACCCCCCTCTAGGTTCCCTCTCAAAGGCTAGCCAGTGTAGGCTTAATCTATTCAGGCTTTCTTTACATTCTTTCAGAAATTCGCCATCTTGAATTCGCCATCTTGGCCACGTGGTGGGTTAAGGGTTTGGCCCCATCTGACCCTTAACCTTCCACTAAGTTTACTACTCCATCTATTCTAAGGTGCCTTGCTAACAAGTTGCTCTTTTCACAGGCCCTAGTAACTGAGGCCCAACCATCTGATGTGCTTTGTTAGCAAAGATGTCTAAATGTTGTCAAAATTTTAGGTTTTGAGTTTTGCCTTTTTTGTTTTGTGTTGTGTATTCTACTACTGACTACATGGTTCTAAAATACTGGGCATATCTATGCTAAAATTTTCATCACATCTAATGAGTTTTGTCATTTCAGAATATTTGTTGGCAATTCTTGATAAGAACCAGGTAAGTTCTACTTATTCTACTTGATCTCCTTGTTGCTTTAATTGGAAATAATAAAGGGCTTTTGTGGCAAAGATTTCAGTTCAAAGCCAGCTCAGGCTAAAAAATCCCTTAGACTCCGTCTCCCAGCTAAACTCTGCAAGTGGTACTATAACTCAGTGTGATAGAGTGCTAGCCTTGAGCAGAAGTGCTCAGGGACAGTGCCCAGGCCTTGAGTTCAAACCTCCTTGAATACTAGTGGTACTATAACTCAAAGTGGTTCAGTGCTAGCCTTGAGCAGAAGTGCTCAGGGATAGTGCCCAGGCCTTGAGTTCAAATCTTGAATACCAACTGGGACAAGCCATCCCAGCAACGAGCACCTAGACTCAGCCAGTCTAGGGAACAAGGGAACGTGGAAAGGAGTAAGAGGAGATGATGTCACATCAGCTACTTTGTGCCTGCCCTTTCAAAATTAACCTGAGCCGGGAGGTCAGTAGAAGTAAGAAGCCTACCCAGCCAATGTCTATACCTGTCTACCTATTAACTGAACAGGAATTTATATTCTTGCCTTTGTCACCTGACTTCTCTACCTAGTCGCCAGATGTCAGAAGTAACTAGGGACATTTCTACCAACATTTTCAGCCCCAAGTCCTTCCTCTTGCCATTTATTTGCTCTCTAGTATTTTTTTTCCAGCCCCTCAATGCTCATGAGACTTCTCCAGATTTCATCTAAGGACTCACGCCACCAAGGGACAGCTGCTGCTCACTGCCTTCTCTGGGAGGAGACCAAATTCCAGCCTTTTACCCCTATTGTCGACGCCCCTTGTCAGCAGGAAGTAGCCAGAGAGAATCCTCGCCCTATTTCATGATTATTAAAAGGCTGGAATGTAAAGTCCGCTCCTGGATGGCTAGCAGACTCCACCCTCCTCGCAGCAAAGTCTCCACCCAGTACCTGCGTTACCTAGGCAACTGGGACACCTGGAAGAGGTCACATCTGCATCTGCTGATGTCACATCTGAATTTGATGTGGCCACACCTTTCCCCACCCATACCCTACATAAGGGCTAGCCCAGGCCCAGACCCTCCCTTTTTTAGCTCTTGCTGCTCTTCTCTTGCTCTCTTGCTGCCCCCTCTTTTTTCTCTCTGTTCGTTTCTAGCTCTTGCTGCTCTTTTCTTGCTCTCTTGCTCTCTCTCTTTCCCAGCCACGTGGAGTGCCAACCTTGCCTGGACCCAGCAGGTCTACCCCTTACCTGAATACCACGTGAGTGCTACTGTTCTTACCCCTCTCTCTGCTCTTTTCTCTCTCTTTCCTCTCTTCCCAGCTCTCTCTCATTCCCAGGCCTTTCCCAGCCACGTGGAGTGCCACCCTTGCCTGGTCCAAGCAGGTCTACTGAATAAACCCCTTATCTGAATACCACGTGCGTGCTGGTGCAGTTCTTACTCGGCGTCCTCTTTTTAAAAACCTAACAGATACCAGTACAACTATGTTTATCGCAGCATTATTTACCATAGCTAAGACATGGAACTAACCCAGATGCCCCTCAGTAGATGAATGAATCAAGAAAATGTGGTATATAAACAAAATGGGATTCTTTGCTTCTATCAGAAAATAAAATGATATTGCCTCATTTGTACGGACATGGAAAGACTTGGAAAAGTCATATTAAGTGGAGTAAGCCAGACCCAAAGACACATAGGTTCCATATTTTCCCTCATTTGCAATCATCAGTACATGCCTAGCATAGTCCTAGCAGAGGACTATGTACATATGGCCATGTAGGTGATGGTAATCAAAATGAACTCCAAGATATGGAAACAAGAGAGTTTCTTTGTTTTTTGTTTTTTTTTGGTCAGTCGTGGGGCTTGAACTCTGGGCCTGGGCGCTGTCCCTCAGCTCTATCAGCTCAAGGCGAGCGCTCTACCACTTGAGCTACAGCGCCACTTCCGGTTTTCTGGTGGTTTATTGGAGATAGGAGTCTCGCGGTCTTTCCTGCCCGGGTTGGCTTTGAACCGCGATCCTCAGATCTCAGCCTCCTGAGTAGCTAGGATTACAGGCGTGAGCCACCAGCGCCCGGCTTCTTTGTTTTTTTTTTAATGTCCTGTGTTTTTTTTTTTATTTGTTTGTTTGTTTTGGGGTCCAGTCGTGGGGCTTGAACTCTGGGCCTAGGCGCTGTCCCTCAGATCTTCAGCTCAGCTCAAGGCTAGCTCTCTACCACTTGAGCCACAGCGCCACTTCTGGCTTTTCTTTTCTTTTTGCTTATGTGGTGCTGGGGAATCAAACCCAGGGCCTCATGCATGTAAGGCAATCGCTCTACCACTGAGCCACCTTCCCAGACCCTTGTTTTGTTTTCCTTTTGTTTTATTTTTCCTTTGGTTGATTTGGGGCTGAGGTAGAAAACTAGTAAAGGGTATGTTGCTCTTCTGAAATATCAGATATGGAAAAATTGAAGTGTATACAATGCTTGTGATGACACAGTAATTTCGGTCTGAACAACTTAAAATAGCGTAGATGTTATATTCACAAGGCAATGCAAACCTACTTTTGAGAGAAGTCAGAACATATCTGTTGATATCAAAGTCAAATCAGGAATTGCTTAAAACTCACAAATAAGAAAAAGCTTAAACCTTAATAAAATCCGAGAGGAAAGTAACTGATAATATTAGAGAGAAAAATCTAAGACTAAAGTAATACATTTATGAGATTAATCTGTTCCAGTTTAATAGGACAGCTTTCAATTTTTCTTTTGTACTGTTGCCCATTTATAAGGGAACATTATCTCTCACTTCTTACTTCTCAAGATAGAGATAACCGTTTGGATCAGAGTGCAGGTTTTTTTTTTTTTTTTTTTTTTTTTTTTTAGGAATTTTATATATCTGCTACAACAATGGAGTTCTGATTTATGAACTGAAGGACATACATGCCTAAAGCTACTTATAAGAAAGCAATATATTACCAAAAGTAATAAATCAAAACATTACATTGAAGCCATAAATATGCAAAATATGCACAAATAGTATATACCAATAAAAAGTGAATTTAAAAATTGAAAAAACAATGTTTAAAAAGATGGTTTTAAATGATTTGATGGAAGTTTACATGGCTTTCATTGATAGGTTTGGACAATCAAATCATGGCATCTGGATCAATTGAATTTAAACAACTGAAACCTATAATTAAATACAATAGAAAACTCTGGCCAATGAAAGAACATTTTGGTTCTCCCTTATCCTTCCCTTCAAATATGTTGAAAATCTGCCATTTTAAAATTCTGTAATAAACCAAATGAATGTGTCAGTAGATACTTCAACTTTTCCCCACTCAATTTATACTATTGCTTATAAACCATTACAATTGAAATGTACATTTTGTGGGTACAAATATTTTATTTTATTTAATTTATTTTTTGGGGGGTCCGGTTGTGGGGCCTGAACTCTGGGCCTGGGCGCTGTCCCTCAGCTCTTCAGCTCAAGGCTAGCACTCTACCACTTGAGCCACAGCGCCACTTCCGGCTTTTTTCTTTTTGCTTATGTGATGCTAAGGAATCGAACCCAGGGCCTCAGGCATGCAAGGCAAGCGCTCTACCACTGAGCCACCTTCCCAGCCCCCCAATATTTTATAATAAGCATTAGCAAATAGAAGTAACCAACAGAGAAAAAAATAGGAGAGATAATATGTTAATTCTGTTTAGTCCAGATCTGCTGAGGAAAAGAAAAGATCTCAAGATAGAAATATTAAGTGTATGAAAATTTTAAATGAAAGAAGAAGAAAGTAAGAAAAACAGCATTCATTTGTATTGTAGGAAAGGAAGGATTGAAAGAGACATGCCAATAAATAATTCTCAAGCAAAAGTGGACATTTTATGTAGTCCTAAATTGAAGTAGTATTGAGTGGCCCTCACACATGTCCACTTTGTTACTAAGAGTAGACAGTAGGAAGTATGATCTCAGTGGTGATTCCAAAGCCAGAAACTTGGGCCATCAGGCACCCATATCCCACAGCAGAGCCCTGAGAGTTGCATTTGCACGCTTATTACAGTCCACACTTTGAACTGTGCATAGCTCACATTCTCCGTGAAGGTTTGGGAACAGCTTTTAGACCTGCTCTTATAGAGAAATTTAGAAGAGTTAGTGGGAGGAATTTTTAGTTTCTGCTACTGAAGTTGGTTTGGGGACTTTGTAGTCATTCTAAATTTCCTTGACTTTGAGCTATCAAATGGCAGATCTAGTGAGGTCATCCAAATCTCTAGTCCTCCAAGTTCAGAGCCTTTGGGCAGCATACCCTTCTTAAGATGAAGAGACTGTCCATATTTTCATAGTTACTGTGCTAGAAATGAGTACCCAGAATTGCCAAAGTAGAGCACCTCCCATGTATTTTTCTCCACCTCTATATGGAAAAGCATGACTACCTGTTACACAGCAGTTGGTTACTTCTGACACATGATAATTCTTTTTCTTTTTAGCTTTATTTTTTATTTTTTTTATTGTCAAGGTGATGTACAGAGGAGTTACAGTTACATAAGTAAGGTAATAAGTATATTTCTTGTCAAACTTGTTACCCCTTCCCTCATTTTTCTCCTAGTTTCCCTCCTCCCCACCCCTAACCCAAGTTATACAGATCATTTCCAACCTATTGTCTTGTGTATATCGCTGTTGCATTGGTTAATCCCTTGTCCTTTGTCTAACCAATCTGTTGTTCCCCTTCCCTTCCCTAATTCAAATAAACGTATATACAATTCTAAGGTACCAGAGTCAAATACAGTGACAACAGGGTATATACCATGGGGGAAGAACATTACATTTTAGTCAGAATGATCCCTTCTGATGATGCTCTTTCTTGATTACTTTCCCCTGGAAACAGGAGTGCAATATTCCCAATTATATATTTGGGGATTTAGGAAATAGCCATGGGTCATATATAGCTTAGAGTTTATGGGGGGCTTCAACCAGATTTCATTTGATAACTGCTTCCCCTAAAAGAGCATCCCTTATTTTAATAGGAACCTTGATGACACATTGGGTCTTTAGAAACAGCATCAAGTGAGACGCTTTGTTAGATTGTACTCTAAAGTTTGAGGAGTTACCTTTCTTCAGTCTATTATCATTAACATATAATGACTGTAAGTCTTCTTCAGATAACTTAAGAGCGTCATTAGAGCATACACTCATTTGGGATGCATAAGATTGGAAATTTCATTAGTTGATTAGATTCTGAATCCTGAAGTTACTCAGGTCTAAGACCTGAACAAGAGACTATAACTTTTTTAACTTTCATTTTCAATTTTCATTGTAAAGGTGATTAACAGAGGGGTTGCAATTTTATAAGCCAGATATTGAGTACATTGCTTTTTGAACAGTGTCAACCTTCCATCATTTTCTCCCAGTTTTTTTCTCTCTCCTTCCACCCTCCCGCTCCAAGTTACATAGTTCATTTTTCCAACATACTATCTAGTGAATTCCCTCAGTCTTCTCTTCCATTTTTATCTGTTTGGGTAGTAGTTACTGGCTGCCCCTGTGTGTTACCTATGGAGATATGATCCTTGGCTAACCAGATATACAAAATCTACTGGGTCAGGTGCCACGATATACCTCTGTTTTTACCAGCTACAATATTGTAGAATGCTTGATTCAGATAGGTATGTGTGACTATCAGGCCTCAATGACTGTGAATATAACATTCCTATGTATACATTGAACATGGCCCAGGACATCCCCTCCTCCTGTCATCTCTGGTGTAGATATCACACTTAGCTTCTTAGTGACATTGTGACTCCAGTGAATTATGTGTCTTCTTGGTCCTCTTATGAGGCATAATCTTTGGAAGGATGTTATCCTTTAGTGGGTCTTTTGGCTTCACATAAAACATTCATTGTGCTGCCTTCTCTGAACTTTTTTTCTTTTATACTTAAAGGGGGGCAGATTTTTCCCCCAAATACACTTTTTTTCTGGGCTTTTAAAAGTTACTCTAATAGTGAGTGTGCTCATCCACTTGAGAGTTATCAAGGTATCAAATTTGATTCCCTGAAGAAAATGTATCAGTGAGTTCTTGTTTATCCAGTTCCATTCCTCTTTATCCCCCAGTCACCAGTGGGATAAGGTGGCTTTTGGTATTTGCTCTATATTTCTCAAATATTTGAATTACTTCACCTACAGGCGTATTTCCTTGAAACAGGAAACTTCCCTGATTATGATCAATGACATAATTAGGCTCTATCTTGTGCCAGACATAACTCCACCCCATCAGGTTGTCAGTCTCTTCACTGGATGGACTGTAGTGTGTCCTTATCTTCATTTTCTGTACTGTTTCCCTGAATCACTCCCAGTGCATCTTCTGTTAATGTGTGTCTTCCCACAACCAGATACAAAACAGGATTATTCATATAAGAGATTTTTTTCTTTTTAATATATATATTATTGTAAAGATACTGTACAGAGGGGTTACAGTTAAATGAGCAAGGTAATGAGTCCACTTCCTATCGAGCATTGTTACCTCCTCCTTTATGTTTCCCCTACCATTCCTTTCCTCCTCACCTCCCCAACTCCTCCTGCCCTTTCTGCCATCATCTCCCACCTCCCCCTCTGCCAGCTAAGTTGTAAAGTTGGTTTTCAACATAGTGTCTTGTCCATCTCATTGTTATAGTGGGTCATCTTGTATCCTTATATCAGCATTTTGTTATTTCATTCCCCTCCCCAAATTAGAAAAATGTATATACAAGATGCAGTACACCGGAATCAAATAGTGACAACAGAGGTTGTACCATGGGGGGAAAACATACAAAGAAACAACGACAAAAAAATCACATAGTACATTATAAGTATATAAAAAATAATAGCAACAAAGTTAAAACATCTTGTATACATAGCTTTTGACTTCTTGTGCTTGTCCTAGATATATACTAGATATTGCAGATAAGGGAAACCATGGAACCTATGTTTCTTTGAGTCTGGCTTGCTTTACTTAATATAATTTTTTTCCAAGTCTTTCCATTTCCTAACAAATGGGGCAATGTGACTCTTTCTGATGGAGGCATAGAATTCCATTGCGTGTGTGTGTGTGTGTGTGTGTGTGTGTGTGTGTGTGTGTATCACATTTTCTTGATCGTTCATCTACTGAGAAGCATCTGGGTTGGTTCCATATCTTAGCTATGATGAAGAATGATGTGATAAACATACTTGTGCTGGTAGCTTTAGTATATCCTTGTTTGTGATAGTTTGGGTAAATGCTCAAAAGCGGGATTGCTGGGTCATGGGGGGAGCTCTATGTGTAGTCTTTTGAGGAATCTTCATACTGCTTTCCAAAGGGGCTGAACATGTATATAACAAACCTACAGCCAGCATTATACTTAATGGCAAAAAAAACTAAAGCCATTTCCTCTAAACTCAGCAATGAGACAAGGATGTCCACTCTCTCCACTTCTCTTCAATTTAGTACTAGAATGCTTAGCTACAACAATAAAACAAGATGCAAACATAAATGGGATCCAAATAGGGAAAGATGAAGTAAAACCCTCCCTCTTTGCAGATGACATGATCTTGTATTTAAAGAATCCCATGGACTCCACTCCTAAATTACTCGACTTGATTTGAAACTTTGGCAAAGTAGCAGGGTATAAAATTAACCCTCAAAAATTAATGGCTTTTCTGTATGCCAACAATGGGAAAAGCATGGCTGAAATAAGCAACTCCATTCGTAATAGACCCACAAAAAATAAAATACATAGGAGTTAACTTAACTAAAGGACCTCTATGATGAAAACTTCAAAAACCTGAAAAAGGAAATCCAAACAGAACTTAGAAAGTGGAAAAACCCCTCATGCTCCTGGATTGGAAGGATCAATATCATGAAAATGACAATACTTCTGAAGGTTATCTACAAATTCAATGTGATGCCTATCAATATTCCAACCTCATTCTTCAATGAAATAGAAGAAGCAATCCAAAAATTCAAATGGAAGAATAAAAGACTCTGAATAGCAAAAATGATCCTTAACAGAAAGAACACTGCTGGAGGAATATCAATACCAAATTTCAAACTCTACTACAAAGCCATAATAATCCAAACAGCTTGGTACTAGCACAAGAACACAATTCTATTCCAATGGAATAGAATTGAAAACCTGGAAATGGACCCACAGACCTATAGCCACCTAATCTTTGATAAGGGAGCTAAAAAAATAGAATGGAAGGAAGCCTCTTCAGTAAATGGTGCTGGCAAAATTGGTTAATCACCTGTAGACAACTAAAGCTAGATCCTTATATATCACCCTGAACCAGAATCAACTCCATATGGACCAAAGACCTCAGAGTCAAAGCAGACACCCTGAAAATATTACAGGAGAAACCCTAGGTCTCCTTGGCAGAGGCTGAAATTTCCTTTTTTTGGGGGGTGGGGGGTGGGGGTCCGGTCGTGGGGCCTGAACTCTGGGCCTGGGCGCTGTCCCTCAGCTCTTTAGCTTAAGGCTAGTGCTCTACCACTTGAGCCACAGTGCCACTTTCGGCTTTTTTCTTTTTGCTTATGTGGTGCTGAGGAATCGAACCCAGGGCTTCATGCATGCGAGGGAAGAGCTCTACCACTGAGCCACCTTCCCAGCCCCTGAAATTTTCTTAATAGAGAACCAGAAACACAACAAATCGAAGAAAGGTTGGACAAATGGAATTGCATGAAACTGCAGAGCTTCTGCATGGCAAAGGACATAGCAGCAAGATCAATAGAAAGCCCACAGATTAGGAGAAGATCTTCACTAGCCATATAAAAGACAAGGGTCTCATATCTAAAATATAATTGGAACTCAAAAAATTAAATCCCTCAACAACAAATCCTCAAAGAAACAACCACATGATTAATAAGTGGGCTAAAGACTTAAAGTGAAACTTCTCTGAAGAGGAAATAAAAATGGCCAATAGACACATAAAGAAATGCTCAAAAGCCGGGCGCTGGTGGCTCACGCCTGTAATCCTAGCTACTCAGGAGGCTGAGATCTGAGGATCGCGGTTCAAAGCCAACCCGGGCAGGAAAGACCGCGAGACTCCTATCTCCAATAAACCACCAGAAAACCGGAAGTGGCGCTGTAGCTCAAGTGGTAGAGCGCTCGCCTTGAGCTGATAGAGCTGAGGGACAGCGCCCAGGCCCAGAGTTCAAGCCCCACGACCGACAAAAAAAAAAAAAAATGCTCAACCTCTCTAGCCATAAAAGAAATGCAAATCAAAACAACATTGAGATTCCACTTCACCCCAGTTAGAATGGCTAGAATTACAAAATATAATTACAACAGGTGCTGGATGGGATGTAGCCAGAAGGGAACCCTACTGCTGTTGGGAGCCAGGTTGCTTACACGGGCCTATGTAGAGAGGCACCACAAGGCACTGCATGTCTGGGGCTGCCCCACTGCAATCATCGCCGTCCTGAGCTGGGTTGAGTTGCTTCCGCAGACTTGGGGGGGGGATGTGGGGGAGAGGAACCAGGGCCCTAGGGTCATTTGCCGCTGCCGCCCACCACCCCAGGCTAGGTTGGGCCGCTTATGCAGACCGGTTACAAGGGGAAGGAAGGCACCCTGAGCAGGTGCGCTCTAAGTTAATGATAACAGCCCATTACAGGTTTACATCCATATGTTCCTAATAGTAATGGAAAAAGCTTAGCGATCCTAACAAGGCTGTCAATCTTAATTAGTATCCTAAAATACTGTACAGAGTGGAAATAACTAGATTGCTGCTTGTCTTAACTTTTTTTTATCATGGCTATTTAAAGTCTTTTGTCATTAGATATTTGTTTCTCCTCTGGAGAATTTGTACTCAGGCCCACAGCTGATGACTTATTTATCAAATATTTATCTGTTAAACTTAGCTTTACAAACAGAATGTATTCTAGGTAAGCCTTGTTTGAGAGTTGAATTGCTGTTTGCCCATGGCATGTCTATGCCATATACCATCCTTTTTTGCTGCACATACCTTTCTTAATGAACTTTTTTTTTTTTGCGGGAGGGGGGTGGGAGGGGAGTGGTTCAGGTCATGGGGCCTGAACTCTGGGTCTGGGCGCTGTCCCTCAGCTCTTCAGCTCAAGGCTAGTGCTCTACCACTTGAGTCACAGAACTACTTCTGGCTTTTTTCTTTTTGCTTATGTGGTGCTGAGGAATCAAACCCAGGGCCTCATGCATGCAAGGCAAGCGCTCTACCACTGAGCCACCTTTCCAGCCCCTCTTAATGAACTTTTCTGTCACTTTTATCATGCCAGACACAAGGACTGAGGTTGACTTAGCTGCACTAAATTTCCAGTAACCTTAACAATTCCAACATTGTTGAAATGTCCCAGTTTAAAAACTCTCCTGAGACTCAAGGCAAACTTTTATTTGTAGGCCCCTATGAGAAGGACAGTTGCATGCTTTGAAGATACAATGGCATAGAAAAAGCATTTAGTTTTAGAATGGAGCATTGGAAGGGGGAATGGGACCAAAGCAAGGCTAAAACCCAGAAGGGCAAACATTAAATCCTGTAGCTCTATTTCTGCCAAACAGAAAACAAGGCAACATGATCTGGACCCTAAAGGGTTTGGGCAGTGCCATCTCCTGGCTTCTCTCTTGAGCTGGGTCCATTCTGCCTATGGCCTTCCTCATCAGCTCTTCCACATTTCTGATGTGTCCAATGTCTAATATACTAGGGTCTCTACTCCATCTTCAGCTTCACCTTCTTAGCTTCACATATTACGGGGGCTTTCTATTGGTGTCCTGATCTGGCCACACATCACTTGTGCTGCCAGGATTTCCTTTGGAATCTTGGTGAAAATCTCCATGATCCCATGACTTGCATGTACACTTGAAAAGATCAGCATCATATAAATGACACCCAGGTCTGACATCAGCTTGAGCAGTATACAGGCTCCTTTGAACCACAATTGTAATAGCTTCTGAGTGTCTGAGCATCAAAACAACAAAAACAACAACAATAAAATAGTATCATTGGTGATAGTGTATAAGCAGGGTGCCCCAGGGGCTTTCCTTAAGAGAAAAATCTTTCAAATAACTTCATTATATTACACTCTAAAGCCTGCTGATGGTTAGGGTTTGGCCAGTTTTCATAAGCTATCCTAAAGTTTTTCTCCATTGTCTCATTGCAAAGTACCTGGCTTCTTTTTAATGGTGTTAATCTCCTTAACAACCACATGCAACTTGTCTACAACTTTCAACTGATGTTTCTCTGGCAGACTGCATATTTTTCAAATCTTTTTTATTCTGCTTTTTGCTCTTAATTCTCACTGTAAAGCTGCCTGAAACCAGCTAGGAATAATCGTGCCACAGCCTAAATGTTATGCTGCCTTGTAATTTCCACTGCCAAATTAGTTATTTCATTAATTTTAAACTTGGTCTAATTCAAAATCTTAATACATGGATTTGTCAGAGTGTAATATGAATGACCTGTAGCCCAGTTCCCAATGGAGTCCTCACTTTCACCTAAACTCTGAACAACCCTGGCTGACCACATTCCTGTCAGCACCCAGGTCTGGGTTCCCACCCGAATCTCCAGTATGTTCTGCTTATAGAAGCCTAGGCTTTTTCTAGCTTGCTTCTCCAATCCCTTCCAAATTCCTCCCACAAACCAGCTTCAAAGATTAGAACCACATTGTCAGGTAGTCACAGCAACAACCCTACTTCTCTGCTAACAATTTTCTGTGCTAGTTACTTTTGCATCACTCTGATCAAATATCTGTTGGAACCATTTTAAGGTTTTGGGCTTCATTGTTTCTGGGGTCAGGATAAGGCAGAATATTATGGGAATGGTAATGTGGTGGAGGAAGCTTCTTCATCTTTTGGCAGACAGGATGAAGAGAGGGATAGGAAAGGACCTTAAAAGTCCTCCAACACCTCCCCCCTAAGTAACCTGCATTTTCCTGCGAGGCTCCCCCTCCTAATGTTCCAGAACCCAAAAATAACACAATCAGCTAAGGACCAAACACTCAATACATGAGCCTTGTAAGGGACTCTTTATTCATATCCAAACCATAACAAGCTCTAGCTATAAAGGACCCGCAGGTAAGAATGATTTACTTTCCAGCCACTGCAATATAGGACAGCAGCTAAGAGAAAAGTGGTAGGACCAACCATCACATCAATCAGAAAATACATAAAAGAGAATACTAATGCAAATAATAGAATCCATAAAGTTTGGATAATGTAGGAAAGAAAAGAGAATGGACAAATACAAGATATAAACACAATAATTCCATCTTTGTTCAGAATATAAATATCTACAATGGTGTTTTTGCATATTGTGAGCCACATAGAAAAGAATACAGACCAAATGCAGCATAGAGATGAGCCCTACCTACTGCCCAGTTAGTAAGCCATGACATATCTACAAGCCACCAACAAATGACCTGCAAAATATCTATTGAGAAGCAATCTTTAAGGAAGAAATTAAGTAGAACATATTCTCTATCGATATTATCATAGTTATGAATGAATACCCTAAATATTCTTGTATACATGTGCTTGCCTATGTATACACACAGATATTAACGATAGCATTATTTTCTGTCAAAACCTTACTACCAATTCATATGCCTATCATTAGAGAACTAGTAAAATAAATTATGCTACTGCTACACAATACAAGCAATAGGCAAAATATGAAACAGCTATGTATCTCAATACAAAATGGATTCTGACATAGTTTGGCTGACATTCAAGAACTGTGGGCACAAGCAAAAACAAAAATTAAAATCCAGAGTGTCCCCTAAGATGCACATTAAGACAACCAGTATGGCAAAGATATTATGTGTTGAAACAATAATAGGTGCCATGGCATATATTTATTTTCAATGTTTGAATTTTGTGCTGGAGAGCTCCTGTCTTTCTGTCTCACTCCATTCTCCTCCCTCCTGGCTTCACGCCTGTTCTGGGAGGGTGATTTGTATTATTTACATCAATGAGCTCTCCTACATGTTCCTGCTGTGAATTCTCTTTTTGGTGGTTTCTACAGAGAAGGATTGCTGAGAAGAGATAAGAGGGAATGTGGGAGGGAAGAATCTAGGATCCTTTTGCCCTTTAAAGCCTGTTAGCCAGGCTTCTTTCCCATGGGTCACAAGGAATGTTTATAGGTCTTAGATCATTTTATCTAATATGAAGATCTAAGCTAGTTTCTAAATATGAAACCTTCTGACTGGAGGGGTAATTGAGACAAGACAATGGATATGGTGATTCTTCCTTCAAACCTTTATCAGAGGTAGCTTGACAACCTTAGGAAAGGGGAAATGCCTAGTTTTTCAAGTGCTTATTACTATTGTTTTGATTAGATTTCAAGTATTACCAATATACAGAGATAAAAAAATATCCCCCTGATTGAGAGGTTATGAAAGGTCAGTGATGAGCAGAGTACTGGCTTGAGCTCATCTCAGAGACTGTCTAGGAGAACTGTGGACCCTACCCTGTTGTACACATCTGAATGTATGGCAGGAATAAAGTAACTCACTCCTTGACTTATGGAGTAAAGACCAAGTAAAGAGTAACACTGAAGCTACCTCCAGTTCTAAAATGCAAGCCAAAGGCAGTACCACATTCCTAAGGAAACTATGAGTTTTTTGTTTTTGTCATCAACAACTTGAGAGGGACTAAGATAGTTATTCCTACCACATTCTCATTTAGTTACTCTATTTAGAGCACACAAATCCAGATGGACCATGGGGCAAGAGTCTATCTTCCCACAAACCTTCTCAGGTAGAGATTCAATTGCAGATGTCCATACAGATGTTGCTTCTTTATTGCAGAAATAAACACAGCTCCTGTTGCCTATTTACTACCAAGTGCTGTGTTTCTCTACTGTTCTCTGCATAACTAATCAGAAACAGTTGATTGTAAAGATAAAAGAAAAGCCTCTGTCAACTTCTCTGCTCTTTGTCATTATAGACCCTTAGGCTATGTTGGCTATCTCAGTAGCAGGTGTCCATGTGGACTACTAGTAATATGGCTGAGATGAGTAGAAATTTAATTTAAGATTGAAATATATGAAATATATGAAAGATTCCACTAATACTCCCTCCATACATACTGACAATGAAGTTTGAACTAAGGGTGTCTGTTCTCACTCAGCTTGCTTGCCTAGTACTCTACCCATTAAGCCATGCCTCCAGCCTTGCTTTTTGTGTACCAGTCCTGGGGACTGAACTCAGGGCCTGGGTACTATCTCTGAGCTTCTTTTTGTTCAAGGCTAGTGCTCTACCACTGAGGCACAGCTCCACTTCAGCCTTTTTCTGAGTAGTTTATTAGAGAGAGAATCTCATGAACTTTTTTGCTTGATCTGGCTTCATACCACAGCACTCAGATCTCAGCTTCCTACGGATTACAGGCATGAGCCACTGGCAGCCAGCTCACCCTTACTTTTTGATAATATTTCTTTGGAGATGGAGTCTCATGGACTTTCTGCCTGGATTGGCTTTGAACCTCAATCCTCTGGATCTCAGGTTCCTGAGTAGCTAGGATTGTATATATGAGTCATTAGCACCCAACTACTAAAGCTGATAATATGCCAAGATGGTATTTTGAAAGTGTTGAGTTAAGAAACAAGTATTATTAAAGTAGTTTTGGTTATTGTTTTTTACTCTTTAGAGTATTTTAAAATTTAAATCACAGAAGTGGCACTTTGGCTCAAGTGGTAGAAAGCTAGCCTTGAGCCTGAGAAGCTCAGGGATAATGCCCAGGCTGTGAATTCAAGCCCCGGGACTGGTAAAAATAAATAAAATTTAAATCTCATACATTGCGTATCTTTATCATGCACATTTATGTTTCTATTGGAGAACATTCATCTAGAAGAAATAAGATGGTATTGATAACCAACATAATTATGTAAAACTCACTAATTTGCTTCTAAATTTTGTGTATGATAAGGGGAGAATGATTCATGAACCTCTATATCAGTTGTTCTGTAACTTTATCAGTTTTGGGATAATTTAACTCAGGGCCTCACATTTGCTAAACATATAGATACCTTAATACTTGAGCCACATCTCCAATCTTTGTTTTAGTAATTTTCTGGTAGGGTCTTACTTTTCCCCCAGGACTTTGATCCTTCTATTTATGTTTCCCATCATAGTTGAGATGACAGCCATGTACAACCATGCCAAGCTTTTTACGTTGAGAGTGTTTTGTGGATGGCTATTTTCCTTGTTTGAGAATGTGTGATAGGGTGGACCTTCATACCCTATGGGTTATATACAGTCTACCGATTTGTAAAAGTGTGTCTGTCCAAATATCCTGTTATATAATGGCACAAGAGAATAGTACTGACAGCTAACTCGAGGTTATATTTGCCATTTTCCTCTATCCCAATCCCATGATCTCAGGAATCTTCCATGACCAATTAATTAGAGGAGAAAGCAGAGGCCTGGATTATACTCAAGTCTCCTGAAGACTCTCACCAATTACTCAATCATTCAACCATATACTATTTGCTCATACCCTGCCTGGTATAGGCCATCTGAAAGCATATAC